>NC_091456.1:43039694-43373861 GCF_027789765.1 Dendropsophus ebraccatus
AGCATTATTTTATTTTAATTCAGGTGTGCCCACAATCCAATTAACCATTGACCACAGGGTAAAGTACGTCCAGGAGCTGCACTTTCCACTGTGAGCTTTGGCTATAGAAAATAGACAATTATATTCTGCGACTGCAGTGAACAACAGCCGTAGTGTATACAGTGTGTATACACTTTAGCTGTTGAAATCAATGGGATTGTATTTTATTAAAGAAGAATTCCTGCGATTTATAAAATCCGGCAGCAGGCAAGGGTAGGGGGAAAATTTTGTATAAGTACGAACTTACCTTTCCCAATGCCTGCGGTGAGCAGTGGAACTGCCCTAGGGACCCTAGGGACATTATCACAGCTCTGGGAAGAAGGCCTGTCCAGCTGATGGACTGGCCGCTCAGCCAATCAGTGACTGGAGCGGCAACCTGCCCATTAACTGACTGGCCGAGTGGCCAGTTCATCAGCCAAGTCGTGATGTGTCAGCGCCGATGATCCCGGAGCCTGGCGGCTGGTCCTGGTGCTCACTGGTAAGGTAAGTACTCACTATCTGGTGGCCTGGCGGCTGGTCCTGGTGCTCAGAGGTAAGTTAGTACTTGTTATCAAATTCCCTCTGCCCCTGCTGGCTGCCTGATTTTATAAATCTCTGGACTTCTCCTTTAACAACGGTCATTCAAAGAACGGCACTTGTTAATAAACTTAATAAACTGTGTGCACACAGCACATAGGAAGGAGTATTCCTATCTCAACTAATATAGGTAAACTTGTATGGCACGTCAGGGTAAATATTTTTGCACATACATTCATTTAGCAAACTTGTCTCCTTGTCCTGATATGCTGCTCTTTCCAACCACTTCTCTACTCTAAAAGCAGTCAGCAGGCATGTATTGTATACATACTTGAGACACCTTGTTAGAGAAGGCCGGACGTTAAGGGAGGCCAGCATGAAAGGGGAAGTTGACACGGAAGGGGTTAATGAAAATAGGGAACAGTTTAGGAGGAAGTTGCTAAGGGGAGGACCAGGGTGGGGAGGGGGTATACATACAGGCTCTTCCGGGTATGGCATTCAGCACGCGCGAAGCAGCAGTGAAGAGTTGGTGGCAGCAGCGACAGTGACAGTGAGGCAGCGGCATACAGAAGAAGACTGAAGTGGTCGGCTGAGGGTGCGTGAGCTTACCTCATGGCTCTCCTTCTCCCTGAGCTCCTGGGGCACCTGCGGGATGCTATTGTGGCATCCTCTAACCAGGCTTGGCTGGATAGCCAGTTGCAGGCCATCCTAGCGATCCCCTCTGCTGCTCCTCCGGCAGCAGGTTCCCCCTCACCTGCTGCCTCTGGCCCCTCTCTGGCGGTGTCCTCCATCCTTGGAAATCCTCCACGCAGGCTGGCCCATCCGATGCGGCCGAGACTCTGCCCCCTCCTACCCAGCAGCGCAGTTACCGGCCCGCCTCAGCCCCGACTCCCCTTCCCAGGTCCCGGCGCCCCTCCAGAGACCCTCCAGGCCAGGTGGCTCTCCCCTCCGCCCGGGGCCAAACTTCCCGAGCTGGGAGGAATCCGGCCGGGCCCCGTGGATCAGGAGAGGTCTCCGCCCTCGTCTTTAGGTCTTCAGCAGCTGCAGGAAGATGTGGTGGGCTCCCCGGCTAATTACCGGGCCGGGGCGACTGCCAGACATGTCACCGGCGGTGGGGCGTCTCGAAGTGTGGCGCGCTGGCTGCAGTCGGCAGCCGGACGCAGCGGTGAGGATGCCAGCAGCATCAGCCGTCCCCAGGCTTCTCTCCGGTCACAGGTGTCCCTGCCTCCAGGCGGCCTAACAGCGGGTGGGCGGCGGTCGGCCCCTGCCTCAGTCTCCCCTAGTGTGGCCTTCTCATCTGATGCCGCAGATGCAGGGCCGTTTCTAGGACCGGGCGGGCCAGGCCATCGCATGGGGAGTCGACAGCTAGGGGGCGCCCTGAGGCACCCGACAGCGCTCGGCCCCGCACTCATCAGGACCTGCACCGCATTAACAGCGCCCCCTGCCAGGCCCCCCTCCCCCTGAGATGATGTCGGCACTAGCCAACACCGACTCACTGTCCTCCCTCAACACCAGGGTTTCTTAACCTGCGAAACGCACAGGGGGTATGCACCGCAGGTTGATGGGGTAGGCAGGAGTCATCAGGGAGAGGAAGAGGAAGGAAGGGTCAGGGCTGAGCAGTTAGAGCACTGTCGGCTCCTGTCACACAGTGCTGCCGAACACACTGCTAACTTTCTTCTTAACCTGTGCACTGTGCTCAATGTAAATCAGTCCACTGTGTTTGGGCAGATTCGGCTTATCTGTTGCACAGGCCATGCTTCCTCATCTGTGTGGTGACCTGTGACCTCTGCATGGCCTGTGTGCGTCCTCCATCCTTCTCCTCCCCATGCAGCGTCCTCTACATGCCTATCTGTGCCCCTGCTGGTAAGCCTGTCTATGTCCTCTCTCTCCTGACTGTCTATCTATCTCTCTCTCTATCTCCTATCTATCTATCTATCTATCTATCTATCTATCTATCTATCAGGCGTGGAATGCCTGTAACGGACTTCCCCCTCTCCCCGTCTGGCCAGCATCTCTCATATGATACTGGAAGTAGAGGAACTGTATGCATATGCGCCGCACTGTTATGAAACGGCACATATGAATACTGTTCCCCCGTTCCGTGTGGAACAGCAGTCACAGGTTCCAAAAGTGATCCCTAGCCCTGCCCACACCGTGTGTTGCCGGCTCAATGTACCACTGGAGTCAAGCTACTCCAGTGACGTCATCCGGCACTTCATTCATTTGACGGACGTCCGCAGCGGCACCTCTCTCCTGCCTCTCCTGTATTGTAACCTGGGGGATGCGTGATGGTGGACGGCGGATAGTTAGTGTGTGTGTAGGAGGGGTCAGGTGGGATATTGTCTGTGTGGGGGGTCAGGTGGGATAGTGTGTGTGTGTGTGGGGGGGGGGGCAGGTTTTTTGCAGACAGAGGGGGGAACTTTATAACTATGGTGGGTACAACAGGCACATTATTACTATATAGGGAGCACAGCAGTGGGGGCATTTTTAACTATGTGGGACAGCATGGGATATTATTACTTTATGGGGCACAGCAGGAGATCCTACATACAGGGGTTACCCACATACCTACTTAATTTACTGCGCATGACACCAAACAGAGCAATTCCTACTGTATGGGACCCTATACAAGGGGAAAAGGGAAGGAAGTTAAAGGAAAAGTGCGAAGCCTAAAATGTTTGTCTCAAAGGTTTTGAAGAGATGAAGAGAATTGTAGCTTCAAGAAATCATCTTCATCATCATCATCATCATCATCATCATCATAAAACAGTGGTAGGCATATGAACCCCCCAAAAACTCAGCATGACACAGCATGGCAGTGAGAACACAGGGAACCATTAAAACAGAGGTAGCATATGATGAACCACCCAAAAACTTTGCCTGACACAGCATGCGGGGAGGACACAGAGAACCATTAAAACAGAGGTAGCATATGAACCACCCCAAAATTTAGCCTAACACAGCATGGCAGTGAGGACACAGAACCATTAAAAATAGAGGTAGCATATAACCCACCCAAAAACTTAGCCTGACACCACAGACCCAGACCAAGATGAACAATACAATCATCCAATAAAAATAGCCGGATTATGGCTAGATTTAGCCTCACCCCTTCATGCAGTTGTGCATGAAAGGCATATCTTTGGAGGTAGGGACGAAGAATAACAATACAGTCTTCTTACGAGGCCCCAGAATTTGATTTGATCAAATAAATACACTTTCACTTTCCTTTAAAGAGTCTCTAAGAGAGGGCAAGTGCCTGCCTTCAAAAAGGCTACAACATCAAAGGAAGGTAGACGGTACTGGTGAAAGGCCTGGTCAATCCTGCCTTCAAAAAGGCTACTACAACATCCAAGGAAGGATAGAAGCTACTGTTGAAAGGCCTGGTCAATCCTGCCTTCAAAAAGGCTACAACAACATCCAAGGAAGGATAGAAGCTACTGGTGAAAGGACTGGGCAATCCTGCCTTTAAAAAGGATACAACAACATCCAAGGAAGCATATAAGTTACTGTTGAAAGGCCTGGTCAATCCTGCCTTAAAACGCCTACAACATCAAAAAAAGGTACTGGTAAAAGGACGGCAGGGGCCACCCGTAAGATGACATCAACAGATAGTATGGTTCGAAATGGACAAGACAAGGATGGTAAATTGAATTTGACTGTAGCAGTTGGGGTAACATTCCCTGCATAATGTGACTCCCCATTTCTCCACCCACCGCTGTTTCGACTTTGAATTTGACTGTAGCAGTGAAGTAACTTTCCCTGGTTGACTTGCGGAAATGCGCACAGATGAGGTGCACCTTAGTGAGCAAGTCAGCCAAATTGGGGTAGGTTTTAAGGAACGGCAGCAACACTAGGTTGAAGAAGTGGGCCAGGCATGGTACATGTGTAAGGCTGCCAAGTTGCAGAGCCGCCACCAGGTTCCGCCCCTTGTCACACGCAATCAAGCTCACTGCTAATTACACAGGGTAATTAGCAGTGAGCTTGGATATGGCTTTAATAAGACATAAATAAATTTTAAAAAATAATAAACGTCAGCCTGACAGCACTGTCAGTTGACAGACGAGTGCGCTTATTAGTGACTGATGATGCCACCAGCTGCACTGAAGACCCGCTCTGACAACACACTAGGGGCAGGGCAGTCCAGCACCTCCAAGTCGAAAAGTAATAAAAAGACAGAAATCTGGAAATATACTAGTCGTCCCACAAGTTTTTGGAGGGCTGTGAGATACAATCTAGTGGTGGCTGCACCAATACACTCTGTGACATCTCCTTTACACTCTGCAAGCAGTAGTGAACTTAGATATGCCTTGCGTAAGAAAGACAGAAATAAAAAAAATATAGTAGAGGGCCCACTAGTTTTTAGGGGGCTAGGAGATACAATCTGGTGGTGACTGCATCAATACACTCTGTGACACCTCCTTACAATGAGCAGTGAAGTTCTATGCAGGTGTACTACAAATCACAGCAATACAAAGTACTACAGCAGCACCACCAGCCACAACATCGACATATATGGGTCCCACGTGATCGCAGGATGTACCAAAGAGTCTCCTGCATGTTTACTGGCTGAGAAATAGCGCCCAAACTTACAGGAAACGAGATGCTCATCCGAGTAACGAGTACCATCGAGTACCCTAATACT
The DNA here is from genome assembly GCF_027789765.1 of Dendropsophus ebraccatus. NCBI lineage: Eukaryota > Metazoa > Chordata > Amphibia > Anura > Hylidae > Dendropsophus > Dendropsophus ebraccatus. The sequence continues at coordinate 43,044,895 of NC_091456.1, forward strand.
CGATCAAGTACCAAGCTTGGACGAGCACGTTCGCCCATCACTAGTAGACACCCATCTCAGAGAAGACAATGTTACATGATACAGATCGACCTGCCTGGGCTCCTCCTCCATATACAGTATATATACTCCTCATGTTACTGTGTGACTCTTCAGACACCATATGGAGTACATTCTCATCTTATTTATATGGACTTGAACCATCATGAAAACCAGCCGTGTTCTTTTCATGTTACTCAGCCTTTGTTCAGGTAATTATTATCTGGATATTTAGTATAGAGACTGTATATTGTAATACACAATATCCTATATCCACACTAGCTGTAAGTCTTCAATTTTTCTCTCAGGAGGAGGATATTATCATGTATCTTTTATACAGTGGTTCATTTACTCATTAGCATTAACATTGAGTATAATATCACATATATGTTGCAGGAAAAGCTGCTGGAGACAATATAGAGCCGCTGGTGTCCCAGGTGTCTGTTTACAGAGGAATGACCGTCCGTCTCTCCTGCTCCTACTCCAGTAGTTATATCGGAACCCTATATCTTTACTGGTATCAGCATTATCCTGGATCAGCTCCAAAGTTCATATTACATAAAGATAGTCAAGGAAAGCTTGGTTATACTGAACCATTAGCAAAGGAAAGATTTCTATCCGAGGTGAATGACAAGTCTACAAACTTAGTGATCAGTCATGTGAAGACAGAGGATTCAGCCACCTATCTCTGCGCTCTGCAGGCAGCACAGTGTGACACATCTATCCTCTCATCTTACACAAACCACATGTCTGAGCATCTCATACTGATTGTATCATTCAGGGCCGGCCTTAGGGTAAAAGGCGCCCTGTGCGAAAACTTTTTTTGGTGCCCCCCTCTCAGCCTCTTTCAGCCTCCCACCTCTCCAGACAACACTCGACCCCCCAGCCATACAAACAACTACCCCCTGCCAGCCATTCACACAGCTACCCCTCTGCCATACACACAACTAAAGTACAATATGGTGCACTATATAGCGCTGTCCATGGGGGTGGGGCTGCGTATCAGTGTACAGCTACTACCTGCATGTAGCTTGCAATGGTAACAATATAAAACAAGGTATCTGATCGCGCTCCTCTTGATTGCTAAGTCCTCAGGGCTTTGGCTTGAAGTAGTGCCTATTTATTCTCAGGCTGTGTGCACACTATGGTTAATCCTCTCACTACAATGGAGTGTGGAAGCTAAATATTAATAGAGACACAAATAGTATATATTAATAGATAGATATTAAGTTTAGTATAGATAGTAGCTTTTCCCTAATCGCAGCAGTATACTCTCCAAGGTCAGTTTGTATACTTATGAAATGGAGCTAAGATAAGCACACTCACCCTCTCACTGTGATTGCATAGCAGAGTCCTGATGTGCTCCAGTAGTACAGCAGTTTTGATACTTGGTTTGCTGTTCTAATCCTCTGTGATGGCTAGCAGTCCTTGATCCTCAGTTCTTTGCGTCCGGAAGAGCACGTCCCGGCCGGTGACGGCTCTGTTATCCGGTACTTTTTTTTAGAACAGGTAAGTCTCTCAGAAATTCAAAGTCTCAGAACTTCAGTGTGATGTCACATCTACTACTGATTACTGAAAGAGTCAGAATACCTCCGAGGTACCTCCTCACACACTCCAGCCCCCGACACTCGCCCTGTTCGGCAGACAGAGAGCTGCACTACCTAACTAGAAATAGAGGTTAGATGCGCTGCCTGTCCGCCTGGGGAGGAGAGCGGGCAGGCGGCCAGCTGGGGAAGGCGCTCCTGCAGACGGCCAGCACATCTAACTTCTCTTTTTAGTCAGGTGTGCAGTGCAGCTCTCTGTCTGCTGTATCGCCCCCTAGCTGTCCGGGAGTGAGGCGCCCTGTGCAGGCGCACAGATCGCACACCCCAAAGGCCGGCCCTGGTATTATTCTCATTTTCCCCCCTATACAGTAATAAATAGAATCAAGGCCTCTTTAAAGGGAAACTATCAGCAGGTTAAACAAATCTAACCTGCTGATAGCTCCCTATTGCGCAGGAGACACTGAGGATGAAGGTATGTCTTGGCGCCGTTCCGGTGCAGTTAGTTATTTGGTCCTGTAAGACCGTTAGAAGCACTGTCCCCCCCCCTAGTGACGATTTAGCCCATCCCCAGCTGGCCCGCTCCATTGATTGTCATTACAAAGGGGTGGGCCAGGAGAGGGCGGATCAGCACTATGAGGGTGGGCATCTCCTAACAATCTTACTGTGGAGCAAACAAATAACTACACCAGACTGGCGCCAATGATGCAGGTAAGAGACATGCGTCTCCTGTGCAATAGGGGGATATCATAAGGTTAGCTTTGGCTACCTGCTGATAGTTCCCCATTAAAAATAAATAATAATAATAATAATATAATTGGAATATAAAACTTCATTTGTGAATACATTACATTAGCATTTCTGTCAATTGATACTTAAAGAAATTTTCCAGGCAACATTTCACATTGTAGTCTGAATTCTGGGTGTTTTTTTTAATTTTCCATGCCAATATGGAAGTTTTTATTTTGGCAATTCAGCTTAATAATAAGTAGAGGGGAGAGTATCTGGTTCACTCTGATTCAACCTGGCTCACCTTAAATTTACTGGTAATACCCAGGGGGCAAGACTGTACTCTATTGAGGGGGTTGGGGGCTTATACTTACCATCCATCTAGGATGGTAAATTAACCCCTTTCCTTCTAACTCAGTAAAATTTGACCCCCAACAGAATACGTGGGAGTGCTAGGCATCCTCATCCTCCTGGGGGCAAGACTAAATCATGCATAACATCCACACTTAAACCCTTAGTCCATCAGCCTGGCCCCCAGGGGGTTAAGTGGGGATACAATGCATGCTCACTTAAGCCCCCCGGTGGCCACATTGTGTTTCATAAGCTGTGAAGTCAAAATGATGGGTGTTTTGCTCCTGCCTTTTTTTTGGTTCTCACCTTTTTGTTTTTCAGATATCGGCATCCTGGGGACTACGTCAATGACCAGTGGATTTTTTTTTATTATAAAATTATCAATAAGAATTGTAGGGGTGTTTTTATTTCAACAAAAAGAAAATTTCTATTGTGTATTGTCTTTTCTATAACGTGTAGGACCCCCCCTCAATACCATTGATCAGTGTTATCTGCGATCTTCTGATAGAGTCTGCCTGTGGGGACACACATGTATGCCTGTAGTCATCAAGGAGTTAATAACACAACCATTTCGAACATTTGACATGTACCTGTGACATGGCAAATTATTTTCTCAATTGACAGTAGCCATTTAAATCTGCCATATCTACAGTATTTACATCTACCACTAGATGGCTCACTCTACCTACTTGTACTTTTGTGTATGTTTTTTTAATCACTATCTTCGAAGAAACATACAGTACATGTTGGAAACATATGATGTGAAAGATTTAAAAAAAAAAAAAAAAAAAATCTGTTGTGTGACTTGTGAAGATGAAGCTGGTCATATATGTAAATATACAGTATGTAATATTAATTACCAATGACATGCCGGTTATTAGGCTGTTGATAGGTCCACACTATGCTGACCTTTAATATACTGTATGCTTCTCAATTGTCTATTGATATATGTTCTTTCATATTGAGGTGAATTAAGGCTGTACTGTTACTAAGCATATCTAATAACTGTAATTTTTTCATCAGTTTTTTTAAATACATAAAGTTCCCTTATCTAAATACATTTAGTTAGTTTCTTTGACAGGCCCTTTGAATAATTTTCTCCTATGCACTGTGGTCACATATGGCCTGTGGTCACATCTGTGGTCACATATACAATTAAATATATGGGGAATGAGCTGCGCCAAAATAGGATGACAGCAGTCAGTGGATCTTCGTTAACCTAGTTGGTGAAGATTACAGCAATGGCTTTTTCTGGTCAAAAGGTGCCAGGTGCTCTGTGAAGTGAGGCATTGACATGAAAAACCAAATGAAGAAGGGGCTCTGTGCGGGAAGCAGGTCACAGAAGGTGAAAGGGGTAATATACAGGATAGAGGACAGGGGACAAAAACTGACAAAGGTTCTATGGACTCATAGGAATTTTTTTTCTTGGTCTGTGAAGGGTAGCAAATTGGGGATATATGACTTGGTTACTGATAAATTAAGCAGTACTTGTAGTTCAGTTGGGTCAAGAAGCTGAGACGAAACAGATTGCATAAGGCCCCTTTGCAAAGAATGTGCCTGGACCCTTTTAATCTAATTTGTAACCCGAACCCTCCTCCCCAATATATGTGATTACAATGCAGTTACATTCAGTGACTCATAAGAAATGTCTTCTCTGAGTGAATCGCCGGTGACTAGAGATGAGCGAACTGGGCCGAGGTTCGGGTTCATATGAACCTGACTCATTTGCATTTGAATCCTGCTGTCTTCCCGTTCCGTGAAGAAGGTGGAGACAGCCCGAGTCCTGTCTGGAAAACAGGGATACAACCTATGACCAAGGCTGTCTTGACCTTCCCTATGAAACGGGATGACAGAGGGATTCACATGCCGATGGTTCGGATTCGTACAAAACCGAACCTTAGCCCAGTTTGCTCATCTCTACTGGTGACGCTTTCTCCAATTGGGCCATCATCAAGACTTTTCCAGCCATGACTCATCTCTGCAGAATCTGCCAGACAAATCTTTTATGATCCTCCCTTGGGCTCCATTCGCACCTTTATACAAACTCCCCTTCTGTACCCCAATATAGAATGCCCTATTTATCTACCCTCATGCTCCAATATAGCAGTAAGATTCCCTCAATGCCCCTATATACTATTATGCTCCTTTGTGCCCCAGTATAGTAGTAAGGCCTTCTTTGTGCCTCCATATAGTATACAGGCCCACTCTGTGGACCTATATAGTAGTTAGGCTTATTTAAGTCTCTGTATGCACTGAAATAATTGAGAATATAGCCCATCTATTCACTAGAAAGCAACAATGACATCATTGAGAATATAGCCTATCCATTCACAAGAGAGCAGGTGTGACATCGCTGAAAATGCAGCCTATCCATTTACTAGAGTGCAGCAATTACATCACTAATAACGCAACCTATTGATTTGTGATGTGCCAGTCTGTTGTGTCAGCTCAGCCAGTGATGGTGTTTGTCGTGATGCCAGTGCTAGTCCAGCACAGATGTGTGGTATTGATACCTGCATTTTTGTGTGTGGTTGGCTGTGTTCCCCAAATGGTTTGTAACCATTATTGTGGGTCCCTTGGGCTCTTGTCACAGCAATCCTGAGTGGCAACTGACCCACCCGGACTGTTGTTACTGCCACCCACAAAAGGGGGGAAAATAACCCAAGGTAAGCGGTGGTGGGTGTACAGGAGTAGGTGCAAATAGAGATGAGCAGATTCCTGTGCATTAGTATAAAAATATAACAACTTTACTGGAAGTTTTGCAGTTTCACAGTAAACTATTTCAGAGGGAATAATTGGTACACAGACTTTAGTGCTGAATTTTGTGCTTGAGGTAGGTGCTTGAGAAGAGTAGAATAAGAAGTTGTAATATTGCTTGTACAGTAGTGAGTAGAGGAGAGGAGTTTGCCAGAGGAGCCCCAACCCAGTGTAGCCTTGTATTCTGCCGGAACCTTGATATCTTTTGCCCTCTGGTAGCGTAGAACCCGTCCCCGTAGGCTAGTACGAGCCCCAGCTGTGGATATCTGGGTGTAGCTAGGTGTCCGAGTCTCCCCAGTTACCTGCACTGCGCAGTAGGATACACAGACCTTTGTATACTGGTTGCTTTGTCCTACTGAGGTCAGTTCCTACTATTTCAGGATACTGCCATGCACTTTTGAGAAATGTTCCTAGTGTGGGTAAGGGTGTTTCTTGGTGACTACTCTCCCTTGTTAGTGTTTAGCACTGCATAGTGAAAGTAGAAGTTTATATAGAAGAAGAAAATAACTATTTGCAAAGGAAGGATTTCTATTTGAGGTGAATGACAAGTCTACAAAATTAGTGATCAGTGATGTGAAGACAGAGGATTCAGCCACCTATCTCTGTGCTCTGCAGGCAGCAGAGTGTGACACATCTATCCTCTCAACTTGCACAAACTTCATGCACTGTCTGCATGATACTGACTGTATTATCTGATCATCTTACTCTGACTGTATCATGTAGTTTACATTAATAGAATATGTAAATTAATTATACATTTATGTTTTTTTTAAGTCCCAACCAGACACACGCTACCGCATATAATATGTGATTTAGACTTTTATTGGGGGAGGGGCATATTTTTAAAAACATTTATTTTGTTATTTATTAGTGATGAGCGAATACTGTTCGATCAAATAGATATTCAATCGAATAGTGAGATATTCGAATATTCGATATTCGTACGAATATCCCACGGATATTCGACAAATATTCGATAAGCGTTCAAATCCCCCAGCTTCCGGTTTTACCATCCAAATGGTCAAATAGATGTTTTTTACTAATCGAATACTTGTTCCCATAGACTTTAATGGGATCGAATATACGATCGAACATTCGAATATTCGCGGGATATTCGTACGAATATCGAATATTCGAATATCTCACTATTCGCTCATCACTATTATTTATTTATTTTTTAAGTCCCCCTATGGGACTATTATATTATATACATACATTACATTGTATACACTGATCACAGCTATGCCATAGCATAGCAGGGATCAGTTTTATCTGCGATTTTCCAATAGAGCCTGCCTGTGGTAGACTCTATCAGAAGACTGAAGACCCAACTGCACCCCCGGCTGTCAGGGAATGTGATGAGACACGCTGTGGGGGTCCTGATTGGTAAGTGATCACAGTGTTTAAGGGGTTAATGGCGGGCGGCCACATGATTGCAGCAGCCCGCCATTGACAGTGAGGGTCCACTTGCTAATAGCAGCCGGTCCTCACCCACTACGGCAAGCTACCCCAAATACTCTTCATGCAGAAGAAACATCTGAGCCAACTGATTGATTTATCATAAATGATCAATAAAGTTTATTAGGACAATTTTAAGAAAACATGATTATAAAACATCAATTTAATAAGAGTGGACAAAGAAAGGAGGACAACACAAAACCGACAACACAACAAAAGGTAAGGGAAGCCACACGGTTCATGCATGAGTTATTAAATATCAAAAAGTCACATATACAATGAAATATATAGGGTATGAGTTGGGCAATTATAGGACATAAGCAGTCAGTGGGTTCTTGTCAACCCAATGGGTGAAGATTACAGCAATGGCTTTTTGTGGTCAAAAAGTAGAGATGAGTGGACTTTTCTGGAATTTCTGGCATTGGCATTGGCTGTATCCCAGTTTTCCAGGCGTTCCTTAGGAGGTATCCACCCGCTGCACGGAGCGAGCAGACAGCGGGAATCCGACGCCGATCGTTCTGGTTCTCACGAACCAGAAATCCGAAAAGTCCACTCATCTCTAGTCAAAAGGTGCCAGGAGCTCTGTAAAGTGAGGCATTGACATGAAAAACCAAACTAGGAAAAGGCTCTTTGTGGGAAGCAGGGCACAGAAAGTAAAAGGGGTGATATATAAAGGACAGGGGACACAAAGGTTCTATGAACTAAGGGGAAATGTTTTTACCTGGTCTGTGCCAGACAAACCTTCCCTTCAGCCCCAAACTCACCTTCTGTACCCCAATATACAACTTATCTTCCCTCATGCTCCAATACAGCAATAAGATTCCCTCTATGCCCCTATATAGTATTATGCCACTCAGTGCCCCAATATAGTTGTAGTTCCCCTCTGTGCCCCAGTATAGTAGTAAGGCCTCCTCTGTGCCCCTATATAGTAGTTAGGCTTTTTTGAATTTCTCTTTGCACTGAAATAATTGAGAATATAGCATATCTTTTCACTAGAGAACATCAATGACATAAATGAGAATAGAATACAGCCCATCCATTCACAAGAGGGTAGGTGTGACATCACTGATAATGCAATCTATACATTTACTAGAGAGCAGTGGTGACATCATTGAGAATAAAGCCTGTCCATTTACTAGAGCGAAGCGGTGACCTGTAATAACTGAGAATGCAGCCTGTGCATTCACTAGAGATCAGTGGTAACTTTGGTGAACTCTCAGATACAGTATATATTTATATTGCTATGAAACAGTGCCCCCTACAAGAACAATACTGTATGCTATTTCTATCTTAATCTTTCCTCTACAGTTGCTGATTCATATTATACCATAGATTGTAACATGATAGAATATTTGCACCAAATCTGCTTTTGCATTCAGTAGACATCCATGTCACCAGGACAAGACAACATTACCTGCCCTGGCCCCTCCTACACATATATGTCTCATGTTACTGTCTGACTCCTCAGACACCATATGCAGCATAGTCTCATCTGCTGTAGAGGAAACTGAGCACCATGAAAACCAGCCACCTTCTCTTCATAGTACTCGGCCTTTTTTCAGGTAAATATAAAGTCGCACTGAGGTTGCACATCTTATTACTGGCAGCTGTACAACCTATGCTCATGCTTGCTATGGGGAGGGGAATAATAACATGCATCTCTTATATAGTGGTTTATTTTATAATGCCCAAATATTACATATATTATACATATATATTATACATATTTATTGCAGGAAAAGGTTCTGGAGACAGAATTGAGTCACTGGTGATGGACATTTTTGCTTCGAGAGGAATGAAACTTACTCTTTCCTGCTCCTACTCTAGCAGTAACATTGGAGCCACGTATTTTTACTGGTACCGACATAACCCTGGATCAGCTCCACAGTTTATATTATATAACGCTAACCAAGGAGGTCATAGTTATACTGAACCATTCGCAAGGGGAAGATTTCTATCCAAAGTGAATGACAAGTCTTCAAACTTAGTTATCAGTGATGTGAAGACAGAGGATTCAGCCACCTATCTCTGCGCTCTGCAGGCAGCACAGTGTGACACATCTATCCTCTCATCTTACACAAACCTCATGCATAATAAAAGTTTAAATCGCCCCCTTTTCTTATTTTATAAATAAAATAAATGAATGAATAAATAAATAAATAAATAAAAACATACTTGGTATCGCCATACTTGGTATGCAAAATCTCCCAAACTATAAATATTGCACGTTAAGGCCATGTTCAAACGTGGTAAGACACCGGCTGTTCCGTGACCTGGATGGACGTCTGAGAAGATCATACCGGCAGGTATTGCAATACCGGCCGGATGATCTTCACCGCCGCTGAATCCCCCGCTGCACACAATGGAGCCGAACTCTCCATTGTGAGAACTGACAGGTTTTCTAGAGCTACTATTCATGGAATAGCGTCCGCAGAAAACTGACATGTCAGTTTCTTGCAGCACCGCTAGGGATCCTGACCAGGGTGTATACTATGGGGGAAATTTATTAAGTGTAAAAATGTCCCCGCAGCTCCGACACTACACTGTGTAGTAATTAACGTAACAATGGCCGTGAGTACTACGTAGCTTACATAGTGTGAACATAGCCTAAAAGGCATAAGTGCAAAAAAACACCAAAGTTCACAATTGCAGATTTTTAGTCACATTGAGAAAAAAATTTAATAAAAAGTGATCAAAACACATTTAGTTTTCTTTAAAAGAAATCAAATGCCTCTCCCCCCCTCATATGGGTCAATAGGAGAGAAAAAAGCAAGCCTTTTAAACTTGGAGAAAAAAACTAAAGTGCAAAAACAAAAATTGGCTGTGTCAGGTGGTGGTATCATTAAAAGGTGGTATCATCAGCACCCCCATCAACTGCAATATATGTCGTCACCCAGTAAGGCAAGCTTCAAGCATTTTAATTCAAATCAGTTTGGGTTAAGGGGCATAGAGCTAAACATGTACTTGTGCAAAATGGTAAAATAAAAACCTGCGTAATACATCTACACAGACACTAGATGATGATAAACATAAAAAAAATGTCATATGTTTAGAGTCACCCCAGAAGCTGATCAATGGTATTTTAATGGTGGGATATTTTTAAGAACAAATAAATAAAAAAGTATTAGCTTTAATATCAATCATCTATTGTCATAAGAACAAACTGTAATTAGAAAAGGAAATTATATTTCCTATGTTATTTATAAATCCATAAAGCAACAAATGGTTCACATAGAAATTGGGTTACAAATAGAATGTAAACTTTGGCATAAGAGTAAAAGCAATGTTGTCAATGTTGCTATTTCCATAGCAAAATGTACAAAATAAAATGGTTCTCAGCTTCTTGTAACAAGAGTCCCCATATGCCTCCATATTCCCATGAATTTCTCCTCTCAGGTCCTTTCATAACATTTCTGTTAGATTAGGGTCAGAACTTTGTTAAAAAACTTTAACTTCTTTCTTACAAGATAAGAAAAACACAGTTATCTTTATTTACTTTTGTGCAAATCTGATATAATTATATATACATATCATACACATACCGTGCGTGCGTGCGTATCTATATATATATATATTTTTATTATTTTTATTTTATTTTTTTTATCTCAAAGCAATTTGTTTAAAACTATTCAGATTATTGCTGCATTTGAGATTACAATTTTTCTTAATATCAAAATAACTGGAAAAATAACAGAGAAATTGGGGCATTTTAAAACCTGTGACCAGTACAGTGCATTTATATGTTTTATATCCCACCCTATCGTGACATTACGGAATTTCCTGGTCTGTGCCCAATGTACTCTTACATTCAGTAGACACCCATCTCAGAGAAGACAATGTTACATGATACAGATCCACCTGCCTGAGCTCCTCCTACATATACAGTATATATACTCCTCATGTTACTGTGTGACTCTTCAGACACCATATGGAGTACATTCTCATCTTATTTATAGTGAATTGAGCCATCATGAAAACCAGCCGTGTTCTTTTCCTGTTACTCAGCCTTTGTTCAGGTAATTATCATCTGGATATTTAGTATAGAGACTGTATATTGTAATACTCCCAGTTGCACAATATCCTATGTCTATAATAGCTGTAAGTCTTCAATTTTAGGAGGATGATAATATCATACATCTTATATATATATATATATATATATATATATATATATATATATATATTGGTTCATTTACTCTTTATAAAGCAATAACATTGAGTATAATATCACATATGTGTTGCAGGAAAAGCTGCTGGAGACAATATAGAGCCGCTGGTGTCCCAGGTGTCTGCTGACAGAGGAATGACCGTCCGTCTCTCCTGCTCCTACTCCAGTAGTTATACCGGAACCCTATATCTTGACTGGTATCAGCATTATCCTGGATCAGCTCCAAAGTTCATATCATATAAAGCTAACCAAGGAGGTCATAGTTATACTGAACCATTCGCAAGAGGAAGATTTCTATCCGAGGTGAATGACAAGTCTACAAACTTAGTTATCAGTGATGTGAAGACAGAGGATTCAGCCACCTATCTCTGCGCTCTGCAGGCAGCACAGTGTGACACATCTATCCTCTCATCTTACACAAACCTCATGTCTCAGCTTCTCATAGTGACTGCGTCATTCTCATTTATTTCTAGCCAGTAATAACTATTTTACATAATCTGAAGATTAAAATGCATTATTGCTGTATTGTTTTTTTAATTCACACAGAAAGTTCTATTTGCCAGTGGTACAAAAAAAAAAAGAAATCTCAAGGATCTTGTGTCCTAACAGACATCAGGGGATTCCAGAAGGAGGATTGATTCACTACAGGAAACTCTAATCTGGTGGCTGTAGATCTACAGTAATACAAATAGCGAGTAGAAAGTAACTCACTTTGAAATATATAGAAACATAGAATAGTCACTATAGCCATTGAATCACTAATAATACTGTACTGAGTTATATACATCAACCATCCTGTGGAAGGCTCATCACTACATTTTGCCCAGAATACCCCTTTAGGCTATGTTCACACACTGTATTTTTGCTCAGTATTTTTAAACAAAACCAGGAGAGGATTGAAAACACAGAAAGGATCTGTTCACACACTGTTGAAATTTAGTGGATGGCCGCCATTTAATGGCAAATAATTACCGTTGTTTTAACATTCATTATTTGCCATTAAATGGCGGCCATCCACTAAATTTTAGCAGTATGTGAACAGATCCTTTCTGTATTTCAATCCACTCCTGGTTTTGGTTGCAAAGTACTGTGTGGGAACATAGCCTTAAAGGGAACTTCTGCAGAAGCAAATAGCATTACTTATCTATCTATCCCAGTTTTGAAACTACCAAAAATCCATTTGTTTTGGGGGGGATTGTTCTGTATTGTGTGTTCTGTACTTCCTGGCTGAGCAGTTCCCAGAATGCAGTACTGGTTCCAGAATCCAATGCTTTCCCTCAGCTGTTCATCACAGTCCCCCACCCTGCCCATTCCCCGCCCATATCAGTTGCAGAACATCTAGGCTGTGTTCTGCAGTTTCATTGTGTTACTGAATTATTTTCATTGCTTTACAACTTCATTGTGGTCCCACCCACACAGCACACAATTACTACCTGTAACACCACACACAGGCCTGTATTTAGAGTTCATGCTGCCCTAGGCACTTTGCATGCTAAGCCCCCCCCCCCCCCCTCGGCACTGGCAGGTTACATGCATGATATATACCTTGGCACAGCTGGTACCCCAGCATCCAGTACTACTGAGCGGCTGTCAGCGCAGCGGGGCTCTGCTCAGTAGTGCTGGATACTGGGGTGCTGCTCTGCTTGATACCCGCTCTTCTTATCAAACAGACGTGATGGATGAAGGAAGGAGGCTGGGGACGTCTTAGTTCAGGGACCGCTTCTGTCCAGTGTCGGACTGGGGTACCTGGGGCCCACCAGAGGAAATGATCCTTGGGGCCCACCAATATAGAACCAGTGAGACACGACATGCTGACCCGCTGCTTTCCTGGATTCATCTGTATCTGTGACAAATCCCTTGTGAATAACATTTTCAGTCAAACTAAAACCCTTAGAACACCCTACATTTATACAGCTCTCAGGGTATGCTGGGAGTTGTAGTTTCCCAGTGGGTTTAATAAATCTCTGTGTGCAGAGTCTCCTGGTGGCTGCAATCTGTGGGTGACAACCATCAGCCCTGAAGGTACAGCAATACATCTGTCTACACTGTACTACAACTCCCAGCATATCCAGAGGGCTGCAGATTGTCAGTACACGCTGGAAGTTGTAGTGCCTGCAGCTGTTGTAATTGGGTTCTAGGTGCATCATACACTGGATGCTTTGTGGAAGATCAAAATACATACAGTAGATCTGTGGGGGCTCAGTGTAGGGAAGTGACCCCAGAACAGCACTAATAGGTGATAGGGGTAGATGTTTTTGTTCTATCCCCTATTAGTGCTGTTCTGGGGTCACTTCCCTACACTGAGCCTCCACAGATCTATGTTTTCTGATCTCCCACAAAGCATGCGGTGTATAATGTACCTAGGACCCAACTACAACAGCTGCAGGCACTACAACTCTCAGCATGTACCGACAGTCTGCAGTCCTTAGGATATGCTGGGAGTTGTAGTGCCCGCAGCTGTTGTAGTTGGATTCTAGTTTAAAAGTCTGCGCTAGTGTACTGTAGTGACCGCGGGGCTGTGTTAGTATACTACCGCAAACCTTACACTGACCCATTTAGACACCAATGGTACACAAGCTCTGCACACTATAGAAGTGATTACAGTGCAGTTACTAATGACTCACAGGTGACGTCTTCTCCGATTGTCGTCGCTCACTTTTTGCTTTCTTCTCCATCTGTTGCAGCCATGATGAAGACTTCTCCGACCACAACTCATCTGCAGACGGGCAGCTGGGGGTGACTGGGGAAGGGAGGCAGCTGGGGGTGGCAGGGGCAGGGGAGCAGCTGGGGTGACTGGGGGAACAGCTGGGGATGGCAGGGGGAGGGAAAGAAGCTGGGGAGCAGCTGGGGTGACAGGAGGAACAGTTGGGGTGACGTGGGAGGGGGGAGTAGCAGGGGTGACAGGGAGAGGGGGAGCAGCTGGGGTGACAGGGGGAGAAGCTGGGGGGGAGCAGTTGGGGTGACAGGGGGAGGGGGAGAAGCTGGGGGACAAGGGGAGCAGCTGGGGCGACAGGGGGAGAAGCTGGGGGCAGGGGGGAAGCTGGGGCGACAGGGGGAGCAGCTGGGACGACAGGGGGAGAAGCTGGGGCGACAGGGGGAGCAGCTGGGGCGACAGGGGGAGCAGCTGATGGTGGCAGGGGGAGAAGCTGGGGGTTGCAGGGGGAGAAAATGGAAGGGCAGGGGGAGCAGCTGGAGTAGATGGGAGGACAGGGGAAGATGATGGGGTGGCAGCTGAGGTGGCAGGCAGAGACGATGAGGAGCAGATGGAAAAGCAGAGGGAGCAGCCGGGGGGGGGGGGGGCAGAGGAAGAGATCGATGTGCAGTAGTAGCTGGACGACAGGGGAGTAGGAGAAACAGCTGGGGGGCAGAGGGAGAGGCAGTCGCCCTCCCCCCAATGCTGGGCCGCGGTGAGCTTCCGGCAGAGAGAGCCTGTGACACAGAGTGGAAGCTCACAGTGCAGCCCTGCAGTGCCCGAACTTGATGTGACGTCATCGCGCTGCCACCAGGGAAGAAGTACGGGCACTGCGGGGCTGCACTGTGAGCTTCCGCTCTGTGTCACATGCTCTCTCTGCCGGAAGCTCACCCTGGCCGACCTATCGACAGGGGGGTTAAAATAAAAATTAAGAAAAAAATTAAGAAAAAAAAAAAAACGTGTCCTGCGGGTGCCGCCGCCCTAGGCACCGGTCCACGGGTGCCTAGTCGCAAATATGGCCATGACCACAAAGCATGCTGTATTCTCTAGAATTGGGAACATGGTTGTACCCTGTTCCCCTGTGGACAGTGACCTGCCGGGTTGCTACCGGGTCCCTTGGGATGTTATAATCATGATGGTCTGGAGTGGAGTGTTGACCCCACAGAACTGCCACCCACAGAAAAGGGGAAAGGTCCCAAGGATGTGGTATAGATGGTGTTGGTGTGGGGTGAAGAATCACAGAGTCTCTTAACCATAAATAATTTCCTACTTTACTGCGAACGTACTGGTGTGCAGCAAGTAATACAACTTTTCTTTGACAGGAGACGTTTCTCTTGAGAAAGCACTTGATAATACACTCAGTAGTACACTTGACAATACAGCAACCAGATCTGTGATAGGGATACAGTGAAGAGTACAGTGTTCCTCCCCCCTTTCCCCCCACCCCCCCCCCCGCTAATCAGCAACCCCTCCTTTTTGGCGTAGGGTGTTTTTTTCTATATCCTATAGCCACGGTCTGCTGATAAGTGCTGCACATAAGTGCGGCATTTATCAGCAACTCCTTTCTTGGTGTAGCAAGGGAGAGAAAAAGAAGAAAAAAGCGGGCACCGGCGCCTCGTGTGATACCTCAATACACCAAGGATAAGGATTATGTGAGAAGGTGCTCACCTGGATGCCACTTGGGCTTTTTGCATATCACCCCTCAACAGGGTACAAATCCGAATCCAGGGTCTTGTTTGGTAACAGTCCACTGTATAGGGGCCTACTACCTCTAGGGACTGCTGAGCTGACTGTACCAAAAACACAGGATACTCCCAAAATAATGGGGCCCGTGGAGAGAATAAGTGAATAAAATAAAAAAATAAAATAAAATCTTTTTATTTTCTTTTTATTTTATTTACTTTTTCTTGGCGTAGGTTTTTTTTATACTTAATGTTAAAAAAAAACACGTAAAAAACACTTCATTACACTACACGAAATAAAGTTTTACACTACACCAGTACACATTTACATACCCCATATACTAGTCCCCGTATAAAGGTGGCCCCCAGGGTGTTTTCGGTGGAGGACACATACGCTATTATTGCCTCCGACACCGAAACAGCCAGTGAGGATGAATGGGGGATCCTTTTTTCCCTCCATTCTTCTTCATCATCCTCATCATCCAGTGACGTGTCTGGGGGTAGCGTAGTGTACGCTTCCAGCCAGAGACGTCTTTACCGCCAGTACCGTCCCAATAAGAGATGACGGTATGACATGAGATTCTTCAAACTCTGTGAGAGTACCTCATGGTACACTTATAGATTTAGGGTACGTGCACACTGCAGAATGGCGAAGGATAACCCTTTGTGCATTCCGCAGCTGGCACCCGCCGGTGGACTGATGCAGGCGCGTGTCTCCACCCGTGTCATAGACTCCATTCTATGCACGGGCGGATTCCGTCGTCCGTCCAAAGAATGAACACGTTCATTCTTTGGACAGAGGGCGGAATCCGCCCGTGCATAGAATGGAGTCTATGACATGTGCGGAGACGTGCGCGCCCGCATCAGACCGCGGCAGGTGCCATCTGCGGAATGCACAAAGGGTTATCCTTCGCCATTCCGCAGTATGTACGTACCTTTAGAGTGTACGAAGGAAGGGACACCCGAATCCAGCCCCCAGATGCCCCCCCATCCTCCAAATTAGTGGGAAGATTGTTTGGGAACTGATTTTCCCACTGCTGGATAAAGGTTACCACCTGTACGGGGATAACTTTTATACCAGCACCCCCTCTTCCGGTCCCTCGCTGCCCGAGCTGCTGTAGCTTGTGGCACGATCCGAAAATATCAGAAGCAGTAATAAAGCCCTAATATTTAGCAGTCATGGTAGCGGACTCAGCGCTTCTGGATATGAAGGACCCTGTATTGCACCAGGGAAACACTTTCCAGGTGCTGTCCCCCACACTGGAAAACAGGAGACCCCAGAAGAAGTGCAGAGTGTGCCGTAACAGGGGACTCTCACCCCGGCCTCTGCATACTGGATGGATTCAAGGCGTACCACACGTCATTGGAGTTCTACATTGTTTAAATTCTGTCCCTCATTCCTATTTCAGGGGTCACGTTGATCCAGGGATTATTCTGATTACCATTATGGAGTCGGAAAGGAATTTTTCCCCTGTGATGAGGCTACTGTCATCTGCCTCACAAGGGTTTTTTCCTTCCTCTGGATCAACACAGGTTGCATTTAATGGACACCTGTCATTTTCAACCTTATAAACTAATAATTGGCCTAATACCCCCAAATAAATTAAAATTGTCCCTTTTCCCCAGCTAAATAGATATGGCCGCCATTCCCATTAGAGGATGCCATGATGCAATTACAAAGCCTCTGTGCCGCCAGGACAGTAGAAACCCCCCAAAAGTCACCCCATCCTGGAAACTAAACCCCATAAGGAATTTAACAAGGGGGGCAGCAGGGATATGGCCCACTGGTGACGCGCACATTTGTGCCGTGGAAATTAAAAAAATGGTATTTTTTATTTTCACGGCACATGTTCTACATATGTGCCCGTCACCAGTGGGGTCCATATGCTCACTGCACCCCTTGTTAGATTCATTGAGGGGTGTATTTTCCAGAATAGGGTCACTTGTGGGGGGTTTCTACTGTCCTGGCAGCACAGGAGCTTTGTAATTGCGACATGGCCTCCATCCTCCATTCCCGCCTCTAAATGGCGCTCTGTCCCTTTGGTGACTTGCCCTGTGCCCAAATGGCACATTATGTCCAAATGTGGGGTATTTTCGTACTCGGGAAATTACCCTAAACGTTTTGCGTTCATTTTCTTTTTTAACCTCTTGTGGAAATGGAAAAAATCAAGGCTAGACCAACATTTAGTGTAATTTTTTTTTAAATTTTACACTACATCATTGATCTTGTCTTGATTTTTTCATTTTCACAAGGGGTTAAAAGTTAAAAAAAAACACTAAATGTGTATAGCAATTTCCCCTGAGTACAAAAATACCCTACATGTGGACATAAAGCGCCAGGTGGGTGCAGGGTAAGCCTCCAAAGGGAAGGAGCGCCATTTGGTTTTTGGAGGCTGGATTTGGCTGGAATGGATTTCGAGGGCCTTGTTGCATTTAAAAGGCCCCTGTGTTGCCAAGACAGTTTAAACCCCCCACAAGTGACCCCATTATGGAAACTACACCCCTCAAGGAATGTAACAAGGGGTGTAGTGAGCATATGGACCCCACTGGTGACGGGCACAAATGTGGAACAATGTGGCGTGAAAATGAAATACAAATTTTTTTACACTATAATGTTGGTCTAGGCTTGATTTTTTTCATTTTCACAAGGGGTTAAAAGATAAAAAACACATAATATGTGTAGAGCAATTTCCCCTGAGTCTGTAAATACCCCACATGTGGACATAAAGCGCCATGTGGGCGCAGGGCGAGCCTCCGAAGGGAAGGAGCGCCATTTGGATTTTGGAGGCTGGATTTGGCCAGAATGGATGATGAGCGCTCGTGCTGCCAAAACAATGGAAACCCCCCACAAGTGACCCCATTCTGGAAACTACAACCATAAAGGAATATATAAAGTGGTGCATTGAGGATATGGACCCCTTGATGACGGGCACATTTGTGCGGTGAAAGTGAAAAAATGAAAATTTTCACTTTTTACATCACATTGTTCCACATTTGTGCCCATCACCAGTGGGGTCCACATGCTCACTGCACCGCTTTTTTGATTCCTTGAGGGGTGTAGTTTCCAGAATGGGGTCCTTTGTGGGGGGTTTCCAGTGTTTTGGCAGCACGAGGGCTCTATAAATGCGACATGGCCTTTGAAATCCATTCCAGTGAAATCCAGCTTCCAAAAGCCAATTGGCGCTCCTTCCCTTTGGAGGCTCGTCCTGTGCCCGCTTGGCACTTTATGTCCACATGTGGGTATGTCGGGAGAAACTGCGCTACATGTGTTTTTTTTGTCCTTTTATCTCTTTGTTAAAATGAAAAATTGAAGGCTAGAACAACGTTTTAGTGTAAAAAATACATTTTTCTTTTTTTCACGCCACATTGTTCTGAAAATCTGTGAAGCACCTGTGGGGTCCAGATGCTCACCGCACCCCTTGTTACATTCCTTGACGGGTGTAGTTTTCTAAATAGTGTCCCTTTAGGGGTGTTTTTTATGTTTTGGCACCCCAGAGCCTCTGCCAACCTGAAGCGGTACAGTCAAAAAATGACCACATATAATGGAGGCATTGAAATTCCTAGGTGCTCCTTTGTATCTGAGGCTTGTGGTTGCGTCAAATAGCGCAATAGGGCCACATATGGGGTATTTCTATAAACTGCAGAAACGGGGAAATCAATGTTGGGGTGCATTTCTCTGGTAATAGGTTTATAATCATGAAAGATATTGGATTACAATAAAATCTCTGCATAGAAAATTTTAATTTTCAAATTTCTTACACACTTAGCTTTTTTTTTCTGTGACTCCCCTAAAGGGTTAAACTACTTTCTGGATGTGCTTTTTCAGTTTGGGGGGTGCAGTTTCTGAAATGGGGTGCTTTGTGGGGCTTTCCAACATACAGTCCACTCAAATACACTTCACCTGAACGGGTCCCTAAAAATATCTGATTTTGAAATTTTGCTGAAAATTAGAAAATTTGCTGCTAATGTTTTAAGCTTTCTATTGTCTAAAAAAAAAGAATGATAGTTTATTAAATGCCGCCAACATAAAGTAGACATGTTGCTAATGCTATTTAATATATAATTTATGTGGCATAACCATTTTCTGTATAAGCAGAAAAGTTTCAAACTTGGAAAAATGCATTTTTTCACAATTTTTCACGTTATTTTGGATTTTTTCATAAACAATTCGTTATATGTATCGACTCCAATTTACCAGAAATGTGAAGTACCATATGTCACGAGAAAATAATCTCAGAATCAGCCAGATAGGTAAAAGCACTCCCAAGTTAATAATGAATAAAGTGACATAGGTCATATTAATAAAATTTGCCTCGGTCCTTAAGGCCATTTTAGGACCGGTCCTTAAGGGGTTAAAAAACTGAAAAATTTATGATAATTTTTCCAATTTTTCATGATATTTTGATGTTTTAAAAAAAAAAAACACCCCAAATTTTGCCAATAATATAAAGTGCAATATATCACGGAAAAAAAATCTCAGAATCGCTAGCATACATTTTGGTGCTATAACGGCATAAAGTGAGACAGCTCAGATTTTGAAAATTTTGCTTGGTCATTAAAGCCCAAACTAGCTGGATAAAAAAAAAGCAGGTAGGCAGGGGGTCCCGGAACATGATATGGTATACTTGATATGATATGGTATACTCATCCACATGCCTCTGTTGCACCCCTCCTGATTCTCACTGATGGGCCCTGGCTGTCATTTTCAGCTGTAAGCCGGCTCTTCCAGCTACAATGTGCTACATGTCATGGCCTCTTGATTGCCCCCAGTCACGATGCTTGATTTATTGAGAGACACATGCCTCTCAATAAATCCACGTAACCTGAGTAATCTGTGCTAGCTCTGAGTGTTGATTTACACCTGGTCAGAAAGTACTTACATCTACCACTAGATGGCTCACTCTTCCTACTTGTACTTTTAGCAGTGACACTTTTGTCTTATTGGCTTTTTTTTTAAAGCAAACTCTATATAGAAACATATAGTACATGCTGAAAACATATTACAGAATATGAAAGATAAATTAAAAAAAAAATCTGTTTTATGCTTTGTCAAAATAAAAGCCAGTTACTTATGTAAATATATATGTAATAATAATTCTCCATGATTCAGTGGTTACTCTAATGACAGGCAGGTTATGTTAGACTGTAGTTAGGGTCAGTAATTCATACACTGACAACATTAAACATACTGTATGTATGTAAGTACTGTAATGTACTGTAAGTCCCATGAAATTAAAAAATGACAAAAAGGCAGTGGGCTGCGAGAGAATAATAAATAAAGTATACTTACCCATCCCTATGCCCTGTAGCACCGCTCCTGGGACTCCCCAACACCTGCAGGCCACCTGCAGCTCCTTGAGTCTCAACGTCACATACCCAGCTGATGGACTGCCCGCTCAGCCAATCAGTGACGGGAGCGGGTCAAAAGGCATCAGGCAATCAATCACCTGGGCCGCATTGTTGCAGCCGGAGGAGGCGGGTACCGATGCCCAACAGAGAGACATGGGGGTGGTGCATCGGAGGCACAGGGACAGGTAAGTATACTTAGTTTTAATATGTACCTGCACCCCCCTGCCTTCATGTCATTTATTTAGTTTTATGAGACTTCTCTTTTAATATACTGTAATATACTTCCCAACCGTCTTAATAAGTTATTTCATATTGAGGTGCTATAAGGCTATATTGATCCCAAGTTTTTTGCATCTCAATATGAAATAACGTATTCAATAACACAATCTTTTAATCATTTTTTTTTCTTTTTTTATATTTACTTTAGTTTGTAGATTTTGCTAGTTTCCTGTGATGGGCCGTTAAAATAATTATTTCTTGAGCGGACGTAAAACTGAGTTCGGCAACTTCTCCAAACCCAAATGCTTGGTCTTTGATTCCAGGTGTCTGAAGAAGTTAAATACAGCCCTAGGCAAGTTGAATGTCATCCTGGAGATGCCATCTATGTCTTTATCCATGTTTTTCTGGAGCCCTAGGGTGGCATCCAACTTCTACAGATGTTGGGAATTAAATGCTGATTGTTTGGGTTCGGAGAAGTTGCCGAACATAGACAGTTTCCTCAAGTCTAGTCAACACTACTCAAGTGTGAGCCGGGATGCACGCATTGTTACTGCTTTTCAATAAAGTGCGAGTTAATTCAAAGTGAGTGCCGGGATTTTTCAGCTTCCCCAGTCATACATAGACTCCTTTGGTAAAAAAAAAGGAAAGTATAATATGTAGTTTACATTTATAATGCTCTATAGTATAATACATAAGATGTAAAAGATACAAAGAATCGCACTCAGGTACGATGGCTCAGTGAAAAATATGGTCTGTAGTGTATGAATAATCCCCGTGTGGGCCCCAAAGAATAATTATAGACTTCTTATTAAATGCAAGTGCTTTTGTGTATATTTATTCTGTAGAAAAGGAAATCACAGACCATACAGTTCTCCATTGAACCCCTTTAATAAAAGTAATGCAAACGAAACATCTCGGTTTTTGATTTTGTGAAGGAGCAATATATCCTCTGAAAAGTAATGTTTGTACAGAGTGAATAATTTTTTTTTTTAAATTACACAATGGGGGAGATTTATCAAACTGGAGTAAAGTAGAAATGGCCCAGTTGTCCCTAGCAACCAATCAGATTCCACCATTTGTCAAAGAGTCTGTGAGGAATGAAAATTGGAATCTGATTGGTTGCTAGGGGCAACTAAGACAATTCTACCTTACACCAGTTTTAAACATGTTATGGCCAAATCTGCTTTTGCATTCAGTAGACATTACCTGCCCTGGCCCCTCCTACACATATATGTCTCATGTTACTGTCTGACTCCTCAGACACCATATGCAGCATAGTCTCATCTGCTGTAGAGGAAACTGAGCACCATGAAAACCAGCCACCTTCTCTTCATAGTACTCGGCCTTTGTTCAGGTAAATATGATTTGGACCTTTAGTACTGAGGTCACACATCTTATTACTCGCAGCTGTACAGCCTATCTATGCTCATGTTCGCTGGAAGCAGGGGGATAATAACATACATCTCTTATATAGTGCTTCATGTATTCTTTATAATGCCAACATTAGATATATTATACATATTTATTGCAGGAAAAGGTTCTGGAGACAGAATTGAGCCACTGGTGACGGACATTTATGCTTCAGGAGGAATGAAAGTTACTCTCTCCTGCTCCTACTCTAGCAGTACCCTTGGAGCCACGTATCTTTACTGGTACCGACATAACCCTGGATCAGCTCCACAGTCCATATTACATAAAGCTAACCAAGGAGGTCATAGTTATACTGAACCATTCGCAAAGGAAAGATTTCTAACCGAGGTGGATGAGAAGTCTACAAACTTAGTGATCAGTGATGTGAAGACAGAGGATTCCGCCACCTATCTTTGCGCTCTGCAGGCAGCACAGTGTGACACATCTATCCTCTCATCTTACACAAACCTCATGTACTGTCTGAGCTTCTCATACTGACTATCATTTGAGCATCTCATACTGACTGTATCATGTATAGTTTACAGTAATAGAATATGTAAATTAATTACACATTTAAAGTATCAGTGTCATTTTGCAAAACTTTTGATGCGTCATAGAGACATGTCAAGTTTTGATCGGTCCGGGTCTGAGTCTTCACACACGTACTGATCGAGAAAACGAGCCGGGAGAAGAACTGCTGCAGCTCGTTCACTCCTTGCACTGTGTTAAAAAAAGAGACATGCTCATAATGTAAGTGTAGGTTTTCTTCTTACACAAAGCAGGGAGAGGATGTGCTGCTGCACGGTCCTCTCCCTGCTTGTTTTCCCGATCGATATAGGTCTGAACACTACGAACCGGACCGATTAAAACCTTTGATATGTCTCTATGACATAAAAACAAAAAGTTCAACAGCTACCTACAGGTGCAAGAGCTTACCATATATACTCCCCACAGTGTATACATGATAAACACCTGCTCCATAAAATAAGGATCCCAGCAAACCATTTGATCAAACAGAGGGTACCATGTCGCCACGTTAAGGTGTCCTCAGAGACATGGTCCTACTCTAGCATTCTCACACTAGCAATGGCCTCTCCTGGGCTGAACAAGCCTACAACTGGGAAGATAGGATCCAAATAATCCCTTTTTATAGCACCCTTAGGATATGGGTGGAGTGTAAGCCAACAGGAGGTAGCCACACACCCCACCCCACACAACAGAAAAAAAAAGTAAAAATTTGACAGCACCTCTATGCCTCTGTTCACACTGTAAGTTGCACACCGCAAGGGGATGAAGTACAAACAAACAAAAAAAAGCAACCTACAGGTGCAAGTGCTTACTCAAATGGTTTGCTAGGATCCTCATTTTGTAATATGTATAGAGCAGGTTTTTATTGTGTGTATGCTGGGGGGGGGCACTTGCACCTGTAGGTTGCTGTTACACTTTTTGTTTTTTGTTTGTACTTAAGCCACATGCAGAGTACAACCTACAGTGTGAACAGAAGCATTAGGGTGCTGCCAATTGTTGCTTTTCTCTGTTGTATGTGGGGTGTGTGGCTACCTCCTGTTGGTTTGCACTCCTCCCATGTCCCAAGGGTGCTTTGAATAGAGATTTGCATCCTATGTGCTAATTGTAGGCTTAATGCTAGCCCAGGTAAGTCCATTGCTAGTGTGAGAATGCTAGAGTAGGACCATGTCTCAGAGGACACCTTAACGTGGTGACATGGTACCCTCTGTTTGATCAATTGGTTTGCTAGGATAGTAATTTTTTAATATCTATAGAGCAGGTTTTTATTGTGTGTATGCCGGTGGAGGTACATACAGTAAGCACTTGCACCTGTAGGTTGCTGTTGCAATTTTTGGTTTTTTTGTTTCTACTCAAGCCACATGCGGCGTGCAACCTACAGTGTGGACAGAGGCATAAGGGTGCTGCCAATTTTTGCTTTTTTTAATGTCTTTATGACATGTCAAAAGGTTTTCAAAATGGCAGTATAGAAACAAACAAGAGGGCGCATCCTAGTGCAATACAGTCAGCAAAGGTGAGCACACACAAAATTGTATTGAAATGAACTCACCTAGTCGAGTTGTGCAGAAATAGGCACAACTCTATAGAAGCGTGTTGTGGTATACATAAATCACCGCAGCTCAAAGGAAGAGAGATCACCACTAGTGATGAGCAAACCGGTTCGGCTGGTATGGGATCCGGTTCGGATTTTCCCAAAAATCCTAGTCCGATCGGACTTTTGGAAATCCGCTCCAATTTTTTTTTTTTCTTGCTTTTTGAAATGGCAGCCACCATTCTAGAAAGCAGGAAGTGTTCCGGCGGAAAAAGCACTTTCCCATGATGCCCGGAACACATCAGCAGGGATCTTGTACTAGCCCACCCCCTGTGTGACGTCGGTATTGCTTTAAAAGGAGCGGTCACATGCCCAAGCAAAATTGCCAGGTTAGGTGATGATGCAAGGGCATCCGTGTCAGAAATGGCAGCTCTAGTGGAACCTGTTCTCCCTAACAGCCGGGGGAACAGTCCAACTAGTAGTGGGCGGGATGGTATTGTAGGTAGGCCTAGACAGCTAGTGGTTGTGGGGATTCTATAATCAGGAAGACGGATAGAATAATTTGTCGCCAAGACCGCCTCAACCGAATGGTTTGCTGTCTCCCTGGTGCCAGGGTTCGGCATGTGGTGGAAAGGGTGGATAAATTACTTGGGGGGGGCTGGGGATGACCCAGCTGTCGTGGTCCATGTGGGAACCAATGACAGGATACAAGGTAGGTGGAGGTCTATTAAAAATAATTTTAGAGAACTAGGTGCTAAGTTGAAGGGGAGGACCTCCAAGGTGGTATTCTCTGGAATACTGCCTGTGCCATGCGCATCGCAGGAAAGACAGCGGGAGTTTAGGGAGTTAAATGCATGGCTCAAGTCATGGTGTAGAGGAGAAGGGTTTGGGTTTTTAGAGCACTGGGCTGACTTTTCATTGGGGTACAATCTGTTTTCCGCAGATAATTTGCACCTTAATGGAAGGGGGTCCGCTGTGCTGGGGGAGAGAATCCTAGAAGGGGTGGAGGGGTTTTTAAACTAGGGATGTGGAGGGAGGACAACGTAGTATGTAATGTAGTGGCAGATAGGTTAGAGAGGGGACAGAACAATGAGGAGGGAGGAGAAGGGTCCTGTGGGGGGAGGATAAAAACAGTGCATAGGGAGATCCATATGTTGCGGATGAACAGTGAGGATGATTGTAGCCACAGCACAGTAATAAATCCCATTTCTTATAATGAAGCGGTTAAACTCAATGGTAATATAAAGTGTATGGTTACTAATGCCAGAAGTCTAGCCATCAAGATGGGGGAGCTAGAGGCCTTGGTTCTGGAGGAGTCCATTGATGTGGTTGGTGTGACTGAGACATGGCTGGACTCCTCACATGACTGGGCTGTCAATATTCAGGGATTTACGTGGTTCAGAAGGGACCGGGTGGGCAGAAGGGGAGGAGGAGTATGTCTGTATGTCAGAAATGATATTAAAGTGAGTGTAAAAGATGCAATAGTGGGAGATGACTGTGATGATGTGGAAGCATTATGGGTAGAACTACAGAAGGAGGTAAAGAGTGAAAACATTATTCTTGGTGTAATCTATAGACCCCCCAACATTACTGAGGTAATAGATGGTCAGCTGAATAGACAAATAGAGCGGGCTGTCCGGGAGGGAACAGTAGTGATAATGGGGGACCTCAACTACCCAGATATAGATTGGGGTCACGGTTCAGCTAAAACCACAAAGGGGAGGGAATTTCTTAACCTCCTGCAGGATAATTTTCTGGGCCAGTTTGTGGAGGAGCCAACTAGAAGTGATGCCTTGTTGGATCTGGTTATTTCTAACAACGCTGAGCTGGTTGGGGATGTCACTGTCCATGAACACCTGGGTAATAGTGACCACAATATAGTGATTTTTAGCTTAAAGTGTAGAAAAGAAAAACATGTTGGGAGGGCAAAAACTCTTAATTTTAAAAGGGCCAATTTTCCTGGGTTAAGGGCAGAACTTCAGGGCATAGACTGGGAGCGGCTGCTGTCACATACGGATACAGCTAATAAATGGGAAATCTTCAAATCCACATTAAATAACTGTACTGCCAAATATATTCCTACGGGTAACAAATATAAACGGTTAAAATCCAATCCCACATGGCTTACAACCGAGGTTAGAAGGGCTATAAATGAGAAAAAAGGGGCATTCAAAAAATATAAATCAGAGGGGTCAGCTGTAGCATTTAAACATTACAAAGAAGTCAACAAAACCTGTAAAAATGTAATAAAAGCAGCAAAAATTCACAATGAAAGGCAGGTAGCCATAGATAGCAAAAGAAACCCCCCAAAATTCTTCAAATATATTAATGCAAAAAAACCAAGGTCAGAGCATGTAGGACCCCTAAATAATGGTGAAGGGGAATTAATAACTGGGGATCAGGATGAAACTGAGTTACTTAATGGGTTCTTCAGTTCTGTATATACAAAAGAGGATGGAGCTGTGGTGGGTGGGGCCAGTACTGAGGTGGGTGGGGCCAGTGCTGCTAACACATGTAATGTACTGAACTGGTTTACTATAGATATGGTCCAAGATAAATTAAACAAACTAAATGTAACCAAAGCTCCAGGGCCTGATGGATTGCACCCCAGAGTTCTTAGGGAACTCAGTTCTGTAATTTCACTACCCTTGTATGAAATATTCCGTGATTCTTTGCTTACTGGTATTGTGCCGAGGGACTGGCGTAAGGCAAATGTAATGCCGATCTTCAAAAAGGGCTCTCGAACTTCCCCAGGTAACTATAGACCCGTAAGCTTAACGTCCATTGTGGGGAAACTATTTGAGGGGCTTATAAGGGACTACATCCAGGAATATGTAGTGGCTAATAGTATTATAAGTGATAACCAGCATGGTTTTACTAAGGACAGAAGCTGTCAAACCAACCTAATATGTTTCTATGAAGAGGTAAGAAGAAGCCTGGATGACGGCGCGGCTGTGGATATCGTGTACCTGGATTTTGCAAAAGCGTTTGACACAGTTCCTCATGGACGTCTGATGGGTAAGTTAAAGTCTATCGGTTTGGAAAATTTAATGTGTAACTGGATTAAAAACTGGCTTAATAATCGTACCCAGAGAGTGGTGGTCAATGATTCCTACTCCGAATGGTCCCCGGTAATAAGTGGTGTACCCCAAGGGTCAGTACTGGGCCCTCTCTTGTTTAACTTGTTTATTAATGATATTGAGAATGGAATTAACAGCAATGTTTCTATCTTTGCAGATGACACCAAGCTTTGTAGTACAGTACAGTCTATGGAGGATGTGCAGATGTTACAGGATGACTTAGACACACTGAGTGTTTGGGCGTCCACTTGGCAAATGAGGTTCAATGTGGATAAATGTAAAGTTATGCACCTGGGTACTAATAACCCGCATGCATCATATATCCTGGGGGGAGTTACACTGGGAGAGTCGCTGGTGGAGAAGGATCTGGGTGTACTTGTAGATAATAGACTACAGAACAGCACACAATGTCAGTCAGCTGCTTCTATAGCCAGCAGGATATTGTCATGCATTAAAACAGGCATGGACTCACGGGACAGGGATATAATATTACCGCTTTATAAAGCTTTGGTGCGGCCGCATCTGGAGTATGCTGTCCAGTTTTGGAACCCGATTCATAAAAAGGATGTTCTAGAGCTGGAGAGGGTACAAAGACGGGCAACTAAACTAATAAGGGGAATGGAGCATCTTAGTTATGAGGAGAGATTAAAAGAATTACATTTGTTTAGTCTGGAGAAGAGACGTTTAAGGGGAGATATGATTAATTTATTTAAATATAGAAATGGCCCCTACAAGAAATATGGGGAAAAGATCTTCCAGGTAAAACCCCCTCAAAGGACAAGAGGGCACTGCCTCCGCCTGGAGAAAAAAAGGTTCAACCTCCGGAGGCGACAAGTCTTCTTTACCATGAGAACTGTGAATCTGTGGAACAGTCTACCACAGGATCTGGTCACAGCAAAAACAGTAGAGGGCTTCAAAACAGGGCTAGACAAGTTCTTAGACCAAAATAATATAAATGCATATGTATAGAACCTATCACCCCTCCCCCTTCCCTGTATCCATTCCCTCCTTGGTTGAACTTGATGGACATGTGTCTTTTTTCAACCGTATTAACTATGTAACTATGTAACTATGTCACATGACCGCACCACTCAGTGTGTAGAGGGAGAGAGAGAGGAAGCAAGCTGCTGTTGTGTACTACAGACTACTGAGAAGATATTGTGGGAAAGGACAGGAAAGAAAAGATTAGGAAAGCGGAGAGGAGAAACATCTAGTGATTGAGAGAGAAATATAAAGAGGGCAAAAGATAAATAGATTAAGCATAAGACAGCAAAGGATGCACGGAACCAAAATGTGCAGTACAGATATACAAGTCCTATACTTCTGATAGTGTTATATCACATCCGTCTTATCCTGAGAGACTAAAATACCTGGTGCAGATGAAAGCATTATATCTTAAAAAAAAAGTGCTCTATATATATATATATATATATATATATATATATATATATATATATATATATATCCAATTTCCATACTTGGACCCTTCTGATTGAAAGTGTGTATATTACATCCGTCTTATCCTGAGAGACAAAAATACCTGGTTCAGGTGTATAGCATTATATCTTAAAAAAGTGCTATCTATCTATCTATATATACACAGACACACACACACAATTTCTATACTTGGATCCTTCTGATTGAAAGTGTGTATATCACATCTGTCTTATCCCGAGAGACAAAAATACCTGGTGCAGGTGTAAGTATTATATCTTTTAAAAAGTGCTAAATATATACACACAATTTCTATACTTGGACCCTTCTGATTGAAAGTGTGTATATCACATCCGTCTACTTCTGATTCTGCCTGCCCTCCATGTTGGCTACTGCTGCTCCTGCCTGGCCTCCATGTTGGCTACTGTTTGTCAGGACTGGCAGGTGTAAACAAGACAAGAGACAGTGGGCCCTAGATCTGAACCCACCCACTGTCACCTGCCTACTTGCCTCAGTCGACCCTAGGCGGTCGCGGACAACCACAAAGACATTCCCTACACTACGTAAGTGAACACACAGAACAGTACAGACAGACAAACACAATAAAGAGTAATGCAACAAGCCAGGTCAAACCACACGGACAACGAAGTACAAAATCAGCAACACAACGGGATAGTCAAAAGTCAGGCGGAGGTCAGAACACGGGTACGTCAGGCAGAAAAGGAATAGGACGGGGTTCGCAGGAGTAGGACAAGGGGAGCTGGGACCAGGAGTGAACCTAATTAATCAGCACTGGAACTCTGCCTTTGCTTTGCTTTATACTGAGCAAGAGCCCGGTCCGAATCCTCATTGGACCGGCGCTCTGATTCTCCAGGCTGCAGACAGGCAGAGAAACCAGTCAATCACAGAGACCAGACAGGTGTAAAATAAAGCACAGAAGCTTCTTAGCTTAACTCCTGCATGTCCGGAAGCTGAGAAGCAATCGGGTGTGGTACACAAAAGCCAAACACCAGGCCCAGTTCAGACAAGGCTACTGCAGATTCCTGACACTGTTGCTCCTGCCTGGCCTCCATGTTGGCTACTGTTGCTCCTGCCTGTCCTCCATGTTGGCTACTGCTGCTCCTGCCTGGCCTCCATGTTGACTACTGCTGCTCCTGTACTGGCCTCAAATGACTATTGCTGGACCTCCACTGGCCTCCAATGACTACTGCTGCTCCTTCACTGCATTTGTGACCTTTTTCCTGCGTAGTACCTGTTATGGTGAATTTCCTGCATACACCCTGTAATGGTAAAAGAAAAAAAAATGACTTTGAGATTTCAAAAAGATAATGATGTTACTGGCATGTAGAGCCCTAAATTCAACCAAATACACTACCCCATTATCATATAGATGCTTTAAACTATTAAATCCAAAATTCAGTCGAACCGAACTTTCCGAAAAAATCCGAAAGTCCGGACGGACCGAACTTTTGAAAAGTTTGCTCATCTCTTATCACCACCCATGTCCACCGGTGTCAGCAATATGTAAGACAGAACGGCTCGATCCAACATACTTTGTTATGACATGCTTGAGAAAGGCTCCGTTATGTGTGGGTGCCGAAACACGTTGCGCTTATTAATAAATTATTCGTACTCCTGAATTGATGGTCCATCTCTACTGCATCTATCACGGACTGTGGTATCCGGTCACCTGCGCTTGGGATTTCATAGAGGATCAAGTGGCACGATAGGTCTGGATCGAGCTGTTCTGTCTTGCAAAATGACAGTGGCACTTTAATATTCTTTGTCCCAAACAGTGACTGGTATAGAGGAGGCCGGCATTATAAGAGGTGGTGGTGTGTGTGTAGGGGGGATGAGGGGTAAATGGCCATAGGAGGTGTGGGAAAAGAGGCGTTCTGGGGAAATAGCAGCAGCATCATCCACTGCCTTCCCTTTTCAGTTATTTGGTGAAGGTGTTGGATCCACAGGTTTAGCCGGGGACTGTAGGAGCCAAAGAAACTGAGCTTCACGGCTTCAGAATAATAATTTCAAAAGGATGACTTTTATTGGTCTTATATAACAACGCGTTTCGAGGTGACACGTACCTCTTTATCAAGTAGAAGAGACATAATGGTATGCCGAACGTATGTGTGGCGGGAGATGTGAAAACAAAGGTGTCACCCCCTGACGTCAGGGCTGGCCGTACTGGACTAAAACACAGTTAACAAAATAAAATAATGACATTGGAAACTGGTATACAGCGTAATCATACATATTAGAAATATAAAACAACAAATATATACAAGGAATATAAAAAGACAAAGTTACCATAACTTTAGAAGGAAAAGGTTACGTCATGGGTATCCCTGTCATGTGATCAGCTTTTTGTGTGGATTTTGGACAAACTTTATTAGCATTAAAGGACAACTCCGGCGAAATTTTTTTTTGGCTTATTTAACACACATTACAAAGTTATAAAACTTTGTAATGTGGTTAAATACCCGGTCTGGCCCCCTACCCCCACTTTCCGACTCCCGACCCCCCACCCCGGAAGTTAAAGAATGTATACATTACCTATTACGGTCGTGACGGTCCTCTTCTCCCGGGCGGCATCTGGTGACGGGTGATGTCAGAGCTGGGGGGCGGTCCGGGTCTTCTTCCTCTTCGGCGTCTTCATTGAGAGTGAATTGGAGAAAAAAAGCTGCTGGTGCACATGCGCACCAGCAGCCTTTTCATTGGCTGGAGCGCATCACATGGTTTCCAGCTTGCTCAGCCCTGATTGGCTGAGCTTGCTGGAAGCCATGTGATGCGCTCCAGCCAATGAAAAGGCTGCCGGTGCGCAAGCACCCTGGCAGACTTTTCTCTCTCATGGACCCGAAAGCAAGAGACATCGCTGGACGGTGGGCGCAGGTGACGGTGAGGCGGACGGCGGGCGAATGGAGTGGCAATCGTCACCGGAGGGATGGTGAGTATGGTGTCTGTGTTTTTTTTTTTTTTTTGGCGGGCGGTCCCGCCGGAGTTGTCCTTTAAACTTTATTAGGGCATTATCAGACGTCATGTGTTTGCGTCATGTGGGTTTTTCTTTTTTTTTCTCTTTTGTCTAGTTTTATTTATAAGGTTTAAAATGAGGTTTAAAATAAGATGTTGACAAGATAGAAAAAGATAGAAAAATATATTAATTCATAAATAATTAAAGTAAAAGTTATTATGGTGATAAAAAGAAGTATATCTTTCTCTAGGGGAATGCTTGATAGTTTTGTTCGGCATATTCAAAACTGTGCAGCGCTGAATTTACGGAACAATTGCAGGAGGTAGGGATTGCAGAAAGAGGTGAATATAACAGATGAGGGTATAATATGATGTTAAACGGGACTAATGGTACTAGGGAGGAGGAAACAGATGGATGCCAATGTAGGAAGATACCGGACATTAATAGTGCCGATATGCCGATGTATATTGCTGGGGTTCCGGAGCAGTTACAGGAAGGATTTAGTTCTTACCGACAGAGTGAGCGGGTGATGAGTGTAATTTATTGCTTTATATTATCTGGAGAAACAGACTGAGGAAAATGTGGTGATAAGTGATAATACCTGATTATGTATATACATTGTGTAGGGTGGAAATTGTGGTCAATGTGTATCAATAGGGGGAGAAAGTGTAAATTGAACAGGTAGTGGTTAGAGATATATCAGAGGTTTATTTCAAACGCTTCATTAAGGCCATTAGGAGATAAAGTATCTAGTTTGAAAATCCAGAACACCTCGCATCGCTTTAGCTTCTGTCACATGACAGGGATACCCATGACGTAACCTTTTCCTTCTAAAGTTACGGTAACTTTGTCTTTTTATATTCCTTGTATTTATTTGTTGTTTTATATTTCTAATATGTATGATTACGCTGTATACCAGTTTCCAATGTCATAATTTTATTTTGTTAACTGTCTTTTAGTCCAGTACGGCCAGCCCTGACTTCAGGGGGTGGCACCTTTGTTTTCACATTTCCTGCCAAACATACGTTCAGCATACATGTTAGGAATATGACTTTGCGCTCCTCGGTCCGTGCCGGGCGGTCGAGGAAGCGCTGAGTTTGTCTGTGTTTTTTTTTTACACTGTCTGAATTGTGTTGTATTTGCCAGCCACACCCGCTTTTCCTGGCTGACTCCTGGCAGTGCAAGGGTTACTGCTCTGCTTGATCTTCTCAGCTGAACTTGCTGCTGGGATCAGGGCTGGTCCAATCATCTGCTGGACCCAGTCTCTGATCCAAGATAAAAAGCAGCAAGTTTCTCTCTTCCCTGCTGACTATTAGAGTTCACTCCCCTGCTTAGCTCCCTGGTTCGTCTGTCTGTGCTTTGTGTGTCTCACCTATTCAGTGTAGGGACCGACTCCGTGGTTGTCCGGGCCATTTAGGGCCGTCCGTGGCAATTAGGCAGGGTCAGTGGGTGGGGTCAGCTCAGGGCTCACTGTCCGTGTCTTGTCAGACTGCCTTTGCCTTACTGACCATAACGGAATAGTCAGCCTAAAAATTTGTTAGGGTAACCTAGCATTATGGACGCCATGAAGACTCTGGTGAACCAGATGCAAGGTCTGAAGACGCTGGTTCAGAACCTTGCTGAGCGCGTCCAGGAACAAGAGACTGCACCCCAACAGGTGACCATGACCACCCCTCTACCTCCGGAACCTCCTGTGCAGCTCCCTGAAAAGTATAAGGGAGACAGGAAGCGTTTCCGAACATTTAGAGAGGGGTGCAAGTTGTTTTTTCATTTGTGCCCCCGCTCCTCTGGAGATGAGGACCAAAGGGTGGGCATTATTATGTCCCTCTTGCAGGGTCCTCCTCATGAGTGGGCTTTTTCATTAATCCCTGGATCCATGGAGTTGACCTCCGTGGATCAATTTTTTGCTGTCCTAGGACTCCTGTATGACAATCCAGAACTAGCAGCGGAAGCAGAACGCCAACTGACTTCCATGAAACAGGGAAAGAGACCTGTGCAGAATTCAGACAGTGGTGTGTGTCATCTGGCTGGAATGACCCCGCACTGCGGTGCCAGTTCCAGATGGGGTTGTCGGACCAGCTTAAAGACCTATTAGTGGTATACCCTACCCCCGACACCTTAGAAGAAACAATGACTTTGGCGATTAGGGTTGACAGGCGACTCAGAGACAGACATAGGGAGAAAGGAACTTCTGAGTCTTCTAGTTCTCTTCCTGTTATTGACTGTGTTTCTCAGCCTCCTCCTTCTGTTCCTCTGTCACAAGAAGAACCCATGAAGCTTGGAGCCTCAGATGCCAAGACCCGACGAGCCTTCCGCCTGCAACACAACCTCTGCCTATACTGTGGTAAACTCAGTCATCGCGTGAGGTCCTGTCCTGCTAGACCTGACCAGCCGGCTGAAAGACTTTAGCGCCTGAGTGACCATCGAGGGGGTCATTCAGGTGCACAGGTATCTCTTGAACATAAAAACAAAGTATTGGTACCTATCTCACTTTGTTTGGGGCACAAATTGGTCTCGGGTTTTGCTCATGTGGATTCTGCGGCCTCCGCCAATTTCATTAGCTCCGGTTTTTGGTCACGTTTAGAGGCATGTCCGCTTTTGCTCAATAATCCGTTAACCATCACTGGTGCGGATTCTACCCCTTTGGCCCGGGGTAGAATCTGCTATATCATTCCGTCTATGGAGGTGCAGGTTGGGTCAGTTCACCAAGAAATGCTTGACTTTTTAATCATGGACAATTTATCTACTAATGTTATTCTGGGTTTACCTTGGTTGAGTAAACATAATCCTGTTTTTGATTGGTCCACTCGTGAATTGGTAAAATGGGGATCTGAGTGCTCTCCTCATTGTATTTTGCTAAATGCCGGAGATCCCGGAGTTTATTTCCGATTTCTCAGATGTATTTGATGAGAAGGCTGTTGATGTATTGCCACCTCATAGGCCACATACCCTAAAGGTAGAATTTTTAATTTGTCTAGGCCTGAGAGGGAGGCTATGCGAGAGTACATTCAGGAAAGCCTCCGCAAGGGTCACATTCGTCCCTCCAGCTCTCCCATGGGTGCAGGGTTCTTTTTTGTTGGTAAAAAGGATGGTGGTCTTAGACCGTGTATTGATTACCGAGAACTAAATAAGATCACTATCAAAAATCAGCACCCCCTTCCTCTTATTCCAGATCTCTTTAATCAGATTGTGGGTGCTCAGTGGTTCTCCAAGATAGATCTTCGTGGGGACTAAAATCTGAGCAGAATAAGGGAGGGGGATGAGTGGAAGACCGCCTTCAATACCCCTGAGGGACATTTCGAGTATCGGGTGATGCCAATTGGTTTGAGTAATGCCCCTGCAGTTTTCCAGCATTTTGTGAATGGCATACTCAGGGAACATCTGGGGAAATTCTTGGTGGTGTATTTGGATGATATCCTAATTTTTTCGCCGGATTGGTCTTCCCACGTAAACCATGTTCGCACTGTTATGCATTTGCTTAGAAATAATAACTTGTTTGCCAAACTGTCCAAATGCCAATTTGGAATCCAGAAGGTCTCTTTTCTGTGGTAGATAATTTCTCCCAACTCTTTTAGTATGGATCCTGTCAAAGTGGCAGCCATTGAGAAATGGGAATGTCCCACTAACCTCAAGGTCTTGCAAAGATTCTTGGGATTTGCCAACTATTATAGAAAATTTATTAAGGGATTTTCCATAATTGCTAAACCCCTTACTGACCTGACCAGAAAAGGGGCTGACCTAGATAACTGGACTACCGAGGCAATAGAGGCATTTGGACAGTTAAAAAGATGTTTCTCCAAGGCACCCGTGCTCATCCAGCCTGATCTGGAGCAACCTTTTGTTATTGAAGTTGATGCTTCAGAGGTGGGGGTTGGTGCGGTTCTTTCTCAGGGCCCTGAGAGTCTCACCAACCTCCGACCAATAGCTTACTTCTCCAGGAAATTTTCCCCAGCAGAAGGAAATTATGATATTGGTAACAGGGAACTGCTTGCCATCAAGTGGGCATTTGACAAATGGAGGCATTTCCTTGAAGGAGCTAAACACAAGGTCAGGGTACTAACTGACCACAAAAACTTATTGTACCTAGACAAGGCCAAACGCCTAACCCCTCGACAGGCGAGGTGGGCGTTGTTCTTTACTCGTTTTGATTTTGAGATAACCTATTGTCCAGGTTCGAAAAATGTCAAAGCTGATGCCCTATCGCAGAGTTTTGATGCCAGTAATGTCCCCAAAGGTGAACCAGAAAATATACTTGCGCCCGGGGTGGTCTTTGCCATCCTTCAACCTGATCTTGACGCTCAGGTGGTAGAGTCTCAGTCCCTTGCCCCTGAAAATACTCCGGAGGGAAAACTCTTTGTACCCCCCAATCTCCGGCTTAGAGTCTTGGAGGAAACCCATTGTTCTGTTCTGGCTGGTCACCCGGGAATTGCTGGTACTAAGTATCTCCTCTCATGGCAATATTGGTGGCCATCTTGGTCCCAAGATGTAAAATTATTTGTTGAGGCTTGTGAAGTCTGTGCTAGGTCCAAGGTCCCTCGTAGGTTACCAGAGGACCTCCTCCACCCTCTTCCTATACCTAGGAGACCATGGACCCACCTCGCTATGGATTTCATCACAGATTTGCCATTGTCCAAAGGGAAAACAGTGATCTGGGTGGTGGTGGACAGATTCTCCAAAATGTGCCACCTTATTCCATTGAAAAAACTCCCCAATGCTTGTACCTTGGCCACTCATGGTTCATAAACCATATCCTAAGGTTACATGGGGTTCCTGAAAATATTGTCTCTGATAGGGGAGTGCAATTTGTCTCCAAATTCTGGAGAGAACTATGTGGTCGTTTGGGGATTTCGTTGTCCTTTTCGTCTGCCTTTCACCCCCAGTCTAATGGGCAGACGAAAAGGGTAAACCAATCCTTAGAACAATTTCTTAGATGTTTTGTATCGTGTTCTCAGGATAAATGGAAAAACTATTTGCCTCTAGCAGAGTCAGTCTACCAAAATGTCGCCTTTCTTTTGCAATTATGGGTATAATCTCAGGTATTCGTCGGCTCACTCTCCAGAGTCTGTAAATCCTTCAGCTGAAGTTATCTATCAAAGACTGTGCACAGTCTGGGCCCAGGCTCTTGCGAGCCTGACTAAAGGCCCTATTCCACGGAACAATTATCGTCCGTATTCGGCCGATATCGGCCGCTACGGACGATAGTCGTCCCGTGGAATAGAGTGCAACGATCAGCCGACATAGTTCATGTCGGCTGATCGTTGCAGTCGCTTTTTTTTCAACATGTTGAAAAACAAGCGACTGATATAGCAGCGATCTGCTGCCGTCGCTCCGTTGAATAGGAGCGTCGGCAGCAGACGCTGCTATATCCTATGGGCTGCCCGGACGATCAGCGATCACCCGGGCAGCCCCCCCCCCGCAGCTCCCCGCCGCCCCCTCCCGCACTCACCCGCTCGCTGCTGCCGCGTTGAATAGCGGCGGCAGCGAGCTGGGAACGAGGAGCAAACGAGCGCTGAGAGCGCTCGTTTGCTCGTCTAAACGACCCGTATAATAGGCCAGGGGTTGTCTAGCATACAAGCAAATAAAAGACGTATATCTGGCCATGAATATCAGGTAGGGGACAAGGTGTGGCTCTCCACGAGAAATCTAAAGCTCAGAGTCCTTTCTGGAAAATTAGCACCTAAATACATTGGTCCTTATCTGATTACATAAATCATTAATCCTGTGTCCTTCTGCCTACAGTTACCCAATAATATGAGGATTAACAATGTCTTTCATAAATCATTGTTAAAAAAATATGTAGTTCCTGTGCTTCCAGCAGTTCACCCTGCTCCTCTGGTCATCCAAGGCGAGGTGGAGTTTGAGGTGGACAAGATTTTGGACACTCGCCAAGTTCAAAATTCCGTCCAATATCTTGTCTAGTGGAAAGGATTTGGTCCCGAGGAAAATACTTGGGTTGCCAGTAAGGACATACATGCCTCACGCCTTATCCGGCAGTTTCATGCCCGTAACCCCTCTAAGTCTGGTCCTTTGAGTGTGGGTCCGGTGGCCCCTCATGAGAGGGGGGGCACTGTTAGGAATATGACTTTGCGCTCCTCGGTCCGTGCCGGGTGGTCGAGGAAGCGCTGAGTTTGTCTGTGTTTTTTATTTTTACACTGTCTGAATTGTGTTGTATTTGCCAGCCACACCCGCTTTTCCTGGCAGACTCCTGGCAGTGCATGGGTTACTGCTCTGCTTGATCTTCTCAGCTAAACTTGCTGCTGGGATCAGGGCTGGTCCAATCATCTGCTGGACCCAGTCTCTGATCCAAGATAAAAAGCAGCAAGTTTCTCTCTTCCCTGCTGACTATTAGAGTTCACTCGCCTGCTCAGCTCCCTGTTTAGTTACTCTGATCTTTGTGTTCTGGACCTTCTGCATCTGACCTCGACTATTCTCCTGTTTGCTGTTTTTGTACTTTGCCGCTCGACTGTAGCTGACCTGGTTTGTCTGAGACCTCTTATTGTGTTTTGTTCGTCTGTCCGTGCTTTGTGTGTCGCACCTATTCAGTGTAGGGACCGACTCCATGGTTGTCCGGGCCATTTAGGGCCGTCCGTGGCAATTAGGCAGGGTCAGTGGGTGGGGTCAGCTCAGGGCTCACTGTCCGTGTCTTGTGAGACTGCCTTTGCCATACTGACCATAACAATACATTTAAGAGACCTTGGTTTTATGTCAGATTATGTCTCTCCTATTTGATAAAGAGGTACGTGTCACCTCGAAACGCGTTGTTATATGAGACCAATAAAACTCATCCTTTTGAAATTACTACTCTGAAGCCCTGAAGTGTCATTTCTTTGGCTCCTATGGTCCCCGGCTACCCCTGTGGATCCGACACCTTTACCGATCACTCTTCATTCCCTGATCCCCTGGCTTGGGATCTGGGCATCTACACCCGAAGCTTGGCTGCTACGGCTATTGTGCATTCTTCACTGATAGCGAGAAAGGTGTTGTGTCCTGAGCAAAACGCCATCAGGGGAGCAGTTCTACTATCAACTGTATTTACCTATATCTTTGAACCTATGGTACTACCCTATGGCGCCTTACTTATTCTTCTGGCCTTTTCAGTTGTTTGGGAGGATTCCTGCATGGTAGGGGTTAGCTTCTGTTGGGATAGATATTTTAGATTTAGCTTTGTTTGGCTGGATAGAGTTCTGTTAATCATGGCAGCTGGGGGATAAGTCCTTAAAGGGAACCTGTCACCCCGTGGCCCCAGGCAGCAACTGACATACAGGGACATGAAGCTCAATATACTTACCACATCGGTCCTAGTCCCGTCCCGGATCCCGCTGTTCACCCGGAGAAATCGCTGAATCTTCTTCTCGCGCCCATTATGGTAATGAGCATAGATGACGGGGTGACAGGTTCCCTTTAAAGTTAGGCATTAAACTTGGTGGGGGCCACATTGCGAGTATGAGGGGATGGGAGGTTAAGAGGGGGTGGGGGGAACGTTGTTCTTTAGGATTTTTGTTGTTTGTTCTCTTCACATGTACATGATGTATCATTCGTATATGCCTTGATGTACCATAGTGCATACCAGCTTGATCGTATCACTATATACATATTTTGTTTAAAAAAAAAAAAATCGGTGGAGGGATAGAAGCATTTGGGTATGCATTCCCTTGTAACATATCTTGTGGCTTGTGTTCACATTTACACACCTTTTTGATGGGCTGCTAATAGGGATGGGTTCGAGACTGAAATCTAATCTGGTAGAAAAACCACATACGATGGTACCATGCACACACTTCATGCTATGTTTTTGTAGTGTCCAGGTGAGGTCCACATTGGGGGCCTCCCCGGCATGGAACTTTGTCATATAGCTATTACTATGTTTCTTAGTCATAATGATAATGAACTTGCATTCAGCACTCTGGATGGCTTAGCATACTCACTGTGTTGTCTTGTTGAGACTTTCTGTCTGTCCGTTTATAATGTCATATTACTTTATTCTATATTCGTAGTTGAGGAAGGCTCAGGTGTAGTGTTGAGCGGATTTAAGGAACCTGTCTGAGTTTGGCAACTCCTCCAAACCCGAATGCTCGGCATTTGATTCCTGGTGTCTGGGAAAGTTGGATGCCACCCTAGGGATGCCATCCATGTTTTCTTGGCAGCCTTATGGTACCCATCTTCTCCAGATGTTGGGAATAAATACAGATTGTTCGGGTTCGGAGAAGTTGCCAAATATGGACAGTTTTCTCAAGTCCAGTCAACACTACTCAAGTGTGAGCCGGGATGCATGTGTTGTTACTGCTTTTCAATTAAGTCCGAGTTATTTAAAAGTGAGTGCCGGGATTTTTTATTTCCCTTAGTCATACATAGACTCCTGTGGTAAAAAAGTATACTATGTAGTGTACATTTATAGTGCTCTATAATAATGCATAGGATGCAAAGATAGAAAAAATCGCACTCCGGTAGGATGGCTCAGTGTAAATTATTTTCTGTAGTGTATGAATATTCCCCTTGTGGGCCCAAAAGAATAATTATAGACTTCTTATTAAATGCTGCTGTCTTGTCAGGAACATGTACCTGAGAAATATGGTAAAGAAAACCTGTGTAATACATTTACACAGACACTAGGTGGGGATATACATTTAAAAAAAAAATATATTTGTAATTTGTTCAGTTCCTGTCTCAGCCCAGCAGCATATATATATATTTTTTTTTTTTTTAAATAGTATAAGCTTTAATGTCAATCTCCTATTGTCTCAAGCACAGACTCTAATTACAAAAGAAAACTATATTTCCTATGTTAATTATAAATCCTTCAAACAAAATCCATAAAATGGTTTACATAAAAATTGGGCTACAAATAGAATGTAAAAGCAAAATAAAGGGGTTCTCAGCTCTGGACAATCCCTTCTTGTTATAAGAGTCCTTCGACAATAATAAGACAATAACGTGCCCCCACGCTTACCTCAGGTCTTTTCATTACTCTTATAATAGTTTAAGGTCAGAACTTTGATTTGGCTGTTCTAAAACTTTAACGATATTCATGTTTAGGCGATGTTCACAAGACAATTTTCATTGGCCATTATTTGATACTTTGGCGGCCGTCTTTACAATGACGGCTGCTGCTACATTGTTCTAATTCAAGGTTTATTTTGGTGTGGTAATTTTAAAGAATGGCCTTTTTGGATGGTACTGTTTGCTAAATAACGTCTGTGAATTAATTTAACAAACATTAATTTGACGACTGCTGTGAACAGCGGCCCTTATTCAATGCATTGTGGGAACTAACGACCATTGTTTTTATAGACTTCAATGAAAATTATTGAAGACTGAAAAAAACTGCCATTTTTAAATTAAAATGTCGGCCATTATTTCATAAAAAAAAAGACTGTGTGTGAACATGGCCTTAAAGGGATGTTACAGGATTAGAAAAACACAGTGGTCTTTATTTACTTTTGTGAAAATCTGATATAGCTTATATACATACAGACAGACATATTATAGAACTTATTTTGTATCCAATTTCAAACCACATTTGGCTTTCTGTGCTGATTTTGATGTCTTTCCAAAAAATAATTTTTTTTCTCAGGCTATTCAGACTATACCTAGGTTAACACTATGAAAATATGCCGTCCGTCTCTCATAACAACGGCCATCATTGTGCAAATAACGTCAGTTATTTTGAATGACAAATGGTATTTTGAAATTATTTGCACAATCACACCCGTTATTATGAAAGACGGCCGTCATTTTTACATGGTGTTACCCTAGCCTATTGTTGCTTTTGAGATTAAAAATGTCAAAATAACTGGTAAAATTGGGGCATTTTAAAACCTGTGACCAGGACAGTGAATGTTTTATATCCCACTCTAGGATAACATTACAGGATTTCCTGATCTGTGGCCAATATGCTCTTACATTCAGTAGACACCCATCTCAGAGAAGGCAACGTATAAATATCCAGCTGCTTGAGCTCCTCCTCCATATACAGTATATATACTCCTCATGTTACTGTGTGACTCTTCAGACACCATATGGAGTACATTCTCATCTTATTTATATGGACTTGAACCACCATGAAAACCAGCCCTATTATTTTCATGTTACTCAGCCTTTGTTCAGGTAATTATAATCTGGATAGTTCGTATAGATTGTAATACTCCCAGTTGTACAATATCCTATATCCATACTAGCTGTAAGCCTTGACTTTTTCTTTCAGGAGGAGGATAATGTCATATATCTTTTATATATATATTGGTTCATTTACTCTTTATAAAGCAATAACATTGAGTATAATATCACATATGTGTTGCAGGAAAAGCTGCTGGAGACAATATAGAGCCGCTGGTGTCCCAGGTGTCTGCTGACAGAGGAATGACCGTCCGTCTCTCCTGCTCCTACTCCAGTAGTTATACCGGAACCCTATATCTTTACTGGTATCAGCATTATCCTCGATCAGCTCCAAAGTTCATATCACGTAAAGATAGTCAAGGAAAGCTTGGTTATACTGAACCATTAGCAAAGGAAAGATTTCTATCCGAGGTGAATGACAAGTCTACAAGCTTAGTGATCAGTGAAGTGAAGACAGAGGATTCAGCCACCTATCTCTGCGCTCTGCAGGCAGCACAGTGTGACACATCTATCCTCTCATCTTACTCAAACCTCATAGCTGAGCTTTCCATACTAACTGTATCACTATTTTTTTCTCCTAGCCAATAAATAGCTTAGGCTGGGTTCACACTGAATTTTTGCATTCCATTTTTGCCATCCATTTTATGCAAATGAATAAATAAATAAGAATGAAAAAAAAACAAAAAAAAAAAAAACGGATGCATTTGTGTGCATCACTTGGAATCCATTTTTCCATTGACTTCTATTGTAAAACAAAAAACGGTCAAAATGCATCTTTTTTTTTTTTTTTTTTAAGCGTATACGAAAATGTAGTCAACATGGTCAAAAGTTTTCAAAATGACAGTGTCCCTTTAATTAAATCTACCAAAGTTGCAGTATTTATATCTACCAATAGATGGCTCACTCATCCTACTTGTACTTTTAGCAATTACACCTTTGTCATTTTTTAATACAAAATAGCAGGGAGGAATGATCAGCTCAACCCGCACATAAATGAAATAACTCTGCTGTGTTCACAGGGGGTGCACGGATCCAAGTGACAGCCAATCGCTGTTCTCACAAGGGTAAATCAGGTAAATGGTGAACGATTCATACCTTCTAGTCTGACACAGCGCTCTCTGCTGCCTCCTCTGTCTGTATTTCTTTGATTTCCTAGGGGGAAATTTGCTTTGGTTTAAGAGTGGATTTGGATTACAAGCACGGTCCTGGAACGAATTGTGCTCATAATCCAAGGCACAACTGTATATTGGTGCCCCTAGTGGGGCTATAAGTTAGTACAGTTAAAAACAAAAAAAAAAGAAGGTCTTTTTAATAATAAAAAATCCCATCCCCTATGAAAAGTTTGAATCACCCCCTTTTCCCATTTTATAAATAAATAAACATATTTGGTATCCCCACATGCGAAATCGCCCAAACTATTAAATTATGGCATTCCTGATCTTGTACAGTAAATGGTGTAAGTGCAAAAAAATGTCAAAGCGCAAGATTGCACATTTTTGGTCGCATCAAATCCTGAAAAAATTGTACTAAAAAGTGAACAAAAAGTCGCATATGTATGCAAGCAAGCGATGGAAAGTGTGAAAAAGGAGTAGTCTTATAAGGTGAGTATGTCCCAAACTCTATATTTTAACTGGAAATGTAGGGAATCTTCTTATACTCCCAGTCATCTTATATGCTGGAAAATATGGTAGTACGGTATACAGGCCACCTCTGTGCCTATATTTAGTAGTCAGGCTCATCTGTGTCCCCATATACAATACTAGCCCTCTGTGTCCCTATATGGTGTATATAGGTCCCCTCTGTGCTCCTGTATAGTATAAATGTCTCTGCTTTTCCCCATCCAGTCTATACAGGATTTCTCTATGCCACCTTATAGTGTGGTATGCCCCCCAAGGTGTTATGTCGGAGGTACGGCCGGTCACTTGCTAGATGTTGAGGTGTGACGCCACTCCGGTGGTGGTTGGCCGAAATACAGCTGGGCCCAGTGATGTTATGTCGCGATGCACACAGGTATGGTGGCACACCTGCTTTTAGTTTAAAGGGCCGGTTGTACCCTGTTTCCATGTGGACAGTGTACTACTGGGCTGCTACTGGGCCCTTGGGATGATATCACGGTAGTGATAGCGGTAGTGGTGTAGTGACCTTCCCGGACTATCGGAACTGCCACCCACAGAAAAGGGTCCCAAGCATATGGTATAAACTGTGTCGGTGTGAGGTGAGGAACCACAGAGTCTTTTAGCATAAATAATCTCGTTTTACTTAGAAAATACTTGTGTGCAGCAAGTTATACAGCTTTCCCTTGACAGGGTACAATACACTTGATAGTTCCCTCGATAAAGCACTTGATAAGACACCTAATAGCACAGTAACCTGATCTGTGATAGGAATACAGTGAGGAGTACAGTAGTGCTGACTGAGTAGTATGTAGAGAGATAAAAATAATCAGAGTAGCAGAGAGGAGGATGTCGTTAGAGTCTCAACCCAATTAGTACTGTGCTCTGCCGGGATGTTGCAGGATGAGGTAGAAGAATACAGTAGTACCTCGGTTCTCGAACCTAATTGGTTCTGGAAGGCAGTTTGAGAACCGAGCAGTGTCTTCCCATAGGAGATAATTTAAATGGGTTTAATTGGTTCCAGCACCCACCAATAATTACCTACAGTACCCATATAGTACATTGAAAAGTGCCCAGTTT
Source organism: Dendropsophus ebraccatus (assembly GCF_027789765.1). NCBI lineage: Eukaryota > Metazoa > Chordata > Amphibia > Anura > Hylidae > Dendropsophus > Dendropsophus ebraccatus. The sequence continues at coordinate 43,089,631 of NC_091456.1, forward strand.
TATCCCCTGAACTGCACTATACTGTGCAGGACATTATACACAAGAAACATTCAACAAAACCAGCAATTATAGTACAGTAGTCACTAACTCCTCCCTCATCCTTTACTGTATAGAGTCCCCCCCCATCCCAGCACTGTAACATATGGGAGATGGTGGTGCACTGACTGTACTACTACTGTACTGTATATGCACTCCAGCAGTCTTATACAGCACTGTACTGTATGTGAAGCCTCACAAGTGCTAAACTCACCAGGTACAACCCACCATCCACACCTGCAAAAACGTTCAGATACCAAGTACTTCAAGACTGGGGGGCCCGAAAAGTGTTTGAGAACCAAGCAGAGTTTGAGAACCAAAGCAAACTTTTGAGTTCCAAGCAGTTTAAGAACCGAGCAGTTTGAGAACCGAGGTACCACTGTACTTAGAAGAAGAAGAGAATACTTGTGTCCGTGTATTGGCCTTTGGGTCTTCACACCACCTAATGCCCACCAGTGTTGGGTGACCGGTCCTATGAGGGTGACACAAGGCCCCAGATCTTGTTACCTGGGATGAGCGGAATGCTGAGGATTTCCTGATGACAACCGCGCTGCGAGATAGAGCTCTTAGGCTCTTAGCAACTTTGCTCTATCCGGATCAGTTCCAAGCTTACTGCTGTCTGTGGATAATGTACTGCACTGTGACTCTCCTAGTCCGCGGCGTGGGTTGAGGTTATCTCTGACTTGTCCTCTCCTGTAGGAGTTTAACACTGCATATTGTCGTATAGAGTAGACCAAGAAGAAACTGTTATATGTGTCTTGTCTCGCTTCCTACCCATACGGGGATCTGACTACAACTGACCTGCTGTTCCTGTCTCCAATGTGACTTCCTTCCTCAGCGTATCTAAGTTGCACTGTGAGTGGGTAAGAAGAGTGCAGTAGAAAAAGTAAAGAGAGAGATAATAGGATAGAAAAAGGAAAGATTCCCATAGGTTCACAGATCCATGTGACACCCAAATAAACAATAATCCTTTACATACTTTTAGCCGTGCAGCATACAGTATGTGTACATACATCTACAACAGTGACATCTTGTGGCAAAACTTTATCACTACTCATAACCACTTAAGTACAATAGGTACAGGCTTTTACGAAGGGTGTAACCAATAGCAACACTCGTGATGGGACACCACAATAGTATACAGGTCTCCTCTGTGCCTCAAATGTTTCCATGAAAAAAAACCTCTCCAATCACTCTCCACAGCTCGTCTCCCAGTGCATGCTCCCTTCTCTTACCATCTACGCCAGGCTGCCTCGTATCCCAGGGCCCCCGCCACTGCTCAGGTAATATGTCAGCCACTGTTCCAGATGGACAGAATTTTTATAATTCCATGACCACTGCTCAAAGCCATCAGTATGTGACTGAAGTAAAGAACCTATATAGGGCATTAATAAAAATATTGCCTAGGAAAATAAAAACTGCCACCATTTTTACTGTATACACAAGCAAACCATGGGCATAATTTCCATAAAACTAATACTATTTAGGGTCCATTTACACAGAAAGATTATCTGACAGATTATCTGCCAAAGATTTAAAGCCAAAGCCAGAACAGACTATAAACAGGGAGTAGGTCATAAAGGAAAGCCTGAGATTTCTCCTCTTTTCAAATCCATTCCTGGCTTTGGCTTCAAATCTTTGGCAGATAATCTGTCAGATAATCTTTCAGTATAAATGCACCCTTAAAGGCTGGGTTCACACTACGTATATTTGAGGCTGTATATTTGAGGCTGTATAGCAACCAAAACCAGGAGTGGATTGAAAACACAGAAAGGATCTGTTTACATAATGTTGTAATTGAGTGGATGGCCGCCATTTAATGGCAAATATTTGCTGTTATTTTAAAACAACGGCTGTTATATTGAAATAATGGAAGTTATTTACCATTATATGGCGGCCATCCACTCAAATTCAACATTATGTGAACAGATCCTTTCTGTGTTATCAATCCACTCCTGGTTTTGGTTGCTATGAGGACCTGACAAGAGGACCAAATACAGCCTCAAATATACTGTGTGTGAACCCAGCCTAAAGTCATGAATATATAAAAACATGATATACAATAAAAAAGAAATTAAACTTCCAATATCTTAATGTTGCAAAGTGTTACAAAAACGACCATTCATAATTGTAAAAAATGGCGTAATGCTGCGTGTTACCTCAATAAAAATGTTAGTGTGGACGCCTCTGCTCTCCTTCACCACTATCTCCCTGTTTAGGTGACAGACCGGACTTGGCTTCCAGTGTTAAAATCTTATGCCTGCACTATGCTGTCAGATTGCAACGCTGAGAGAGTCACTGATAGAGAAGGATCTAGGTGTACTCATAGATAATAGACTACAGAACAGCACTCAATGTCAGTCAGCTGCTTCTAAGGCCAGAAGGATATTGTCATGTATACAACAGGCCTGAACTCTGGAACCTGATTCATAAAAAGGACGTCCTAGAGCTGGAGAGGGTACAAAGACAGTTAACTAAACTAATAAGGGGAATAGAGCATCTTAGTTATGAGGTTAGATTAAAGAAACTAAATTTGTTTGGTCTCGAGAAGAGACGTTTAAGGGGAGATATGATTAACTTATTTAAATATATAAATGGCCCCTACAAGAAATATGGGGAAAAGATGTTCCAGGTAAAAAAAAACTCAAAAGACAAGGGGGCATTGCCTCCGCCTGGAGAAAAAAAGGTTCAATCTTATTTACCATGAGAACAGTGAATCTGTGGAACAGTCTACCCCAGGATCTGGTCACAGCAAAAACAGTGGAGGCTTCACAACAGGCTTAGACAGGTTCTTAGACCAAAATAACATAAATGCATATGTATAGAACCTACCCATCATCCGCCCCCCTTCCCTGTATCCATCCCCTCCTTGTATACCCCCCTTCCCTGCATCCATCCCCTCCTTGTTTACCCCCTTCCCCGCATCCATCCCCTCCTTGGTTGAATTTGATGGACATGTGTCTTTTTTCAACCGTTTTAACTATGTAACTATGTAACGCATGAAAGATGGCAGATACCAAAAAGCAATAGCTTGTGCTTGATAGCTTGATACAAATTTGTGTCATAAGGATAAATTTCGAGTAATTTTAAAAATTTAGCTCCATGATAAATGAGCCATAAATTGCTGATCCTGTGATGTCATTGATAAGTCAGCCCCAGTGATCATTGTAGTATATAATAGGATCATATATGTTTTTGTAATTAGACTCAAAGCAAACCACAGTGACAACAACAAAGAAATTATCTTTTTTTTTTTTCTTCTCTACAGTATGTATCGAGCACTCCGCCCCGAGATCCTACCTACAAACCACCAAAACTGCAGCTGTACAACATGATGAGGACCCTGTGGAGAGTGTACATGATGGCAGCTACCATGAAGACATCTGTAGTCTTTACAATTCTCATTACAGGTAATGTCCAGTACAATGTCAGTAAGTAACAGAGAAGAGTAGTGAACACTGTAGTGGATACATATCCTTATGCATTACATGTATTGTATCTATCATTATAGAAGATAGGAAATGCATTTTTACATTTAAATTTAAGGAAAAATATATGGCAGGGCAAATAAGGAAGGTAGAAAGAAATAGGTAGACTAATATATAACATGTTAGGTGTATTATTTCAGGAGTCCTGGGACAATCGATGGTGCATCAGGATCCGTATATAACTGGTTTAGAAGGACAAAGTGTGCAAATAAATTGTACTTACACTGGCACAGAGTACAGCCTGCAGTGGTACCAACAAGCCGGTACTCACAAAATCCAGCCGATTCTGCTACTGAGAACTAATGGTGACACATCATATGGACGTTTTACAATGTTTTTGGATACTAAGCAAAAGTTCACCCATCTCTACATAAGAAAAACACAAGTGGAGGATTCAGCTGTGTACTACTGTGCGATGGAAGCACTGTGATAAACCCTAACAGGGGCACAGTACAATAAGCCGTCAGCTGCTGCCACATACACATCATTGGTTATTACACAGACAGAAGAATTTTCATACATTCTCCAAATAATACCAACCGTATTTGTATATGGCAATATTGTGTATGTATTGTAAGTGGTGGGGGAAAAAAAAGACACACATTTTATATGAAGATGTTACTGTCCTTTGGGCTTTGTTATTGACCTGCATACATCATACATACAAACACATGCTATATTGTACAACACACTGTACATACTTGCATACATTATATACACACATTTGGGGACATTTATTAAAAGGCTAAAATGCTTGTTTAAGGTGCAGATGGGCCCGATCGGCGTAAAAATATTCACAAATGGTCTATTTGCGAATATTTGATTCGCATCTGGCCATTCTGCGCCTCCTGCACCAGTGGGGGGAGGGCATTATGGGGGGGGGGGGCGGCAGCACGCAGAGGGGGGAAAATAATAGTGAAACCTATGCCAGCTCTGAGCAGTGCGCCTCTACATAAATCCTCTGAGCTCCATCTGCATATACTGCATAGGCCACAATGAGAGATCAGAGTTGTAACACTAGAAGTCCCCCTAATAAAAGTTTGAATCACCCCCCTTTCCCCATTTTATAAATAAAAATATATAAACATTTTTAGCATCGCCACATGCGTAATTGCCAGAATTATTAATTTATCACATTCTCGCACGGTGAAAAAATTCCAAAGTGCAAAATTGCACATTTTTGGTCGCATCAAATCCAGAAATATTGTAATAAAAAGTGATCAAAAAGTTGCATATATGCAAACAAGGTACCGATAGAAAGTACAGATCGTGGCGCAAAAAATGACACCTCACAAGGCCCCATAGACCAAAGGATAAAAGCATTATAATAGAGCAATTTAAAGAACATTTATTTTTAAAAAAATAAAAGGTACACAAAAGTTACACAAGTTACATATCGTTTTAATCGTACTAACTTGAGGAACATGTATAACAAGTCAGTTTTAATCTAGAGTGAACAGCGTAAACACAAAACCTCCCGAAATAAAAATAAAAAATGGCTTTTTTTTTTTCAATTTCATTGCAAAGTACAATTAGTGGCGCAAAAAATAAGGACTCATGTGGGTCTCTAATTGGAAAAATTCAAGCGGTATGGCCTTTTAAGCACAAGGAGGAAAAAACGAAAGCGCAAAAATAGAAATTGGCTCTGTCCTTAAAGGGTTAAAGGAAAAGACCGGCATGGAACAAAAAAATTATTTCGGGTTGGAGGTGGGGCAGGTGCTGCGCCGCGTCCTGCTTCTAGACCCCAGCCAGCTGTCTTCTTAGCTCCCCTCCGGCCCTCATCATTAGGAATGCCACTGAAACATTTTCTCCATGCTGAACACTGCACACGTGCCTTAACGATCCAAACCATGTGCCGGGCTGACACAGGTGAGGAATAGGAGACAATCTGCCTGGAGCATTCCTAATAATGAGGAGGGCAGGAAGCAGGGACAGAGAGGGTGTGCCAGCCTAATGCATACACAATCTAGGCCACAGGGGCACAGGGTTGCCAGTTTAAAAGTTGTTTTTTAGGACAATAACTGCATCACCTGCCGAATGGAGCCCAGGAGAGGTCTTGGATTAAAAGCAGCTATCCAAAGGTACAAGTGGTTTGGGGGGGTCAGATTGTGGGTACAGAGTCACTTTAAAGTAACAGAGTGCATACAAACCTGCACCTTGTAGCTGCTTACCTCCTCTTACCGGCGGAACTTATAAGAATCAGAGGAGCCGTGCCAGTTTGTAGGTGGACTTATTGGCAATGATTAGTCCCAGCTCAAAACCCCTAACAATGTTCACAGCCCTGGGCCCAGCAGATCACGATTACCAGCAGGATACTTCTTTGCATACAAAATGCGTTCAGCTGGGTGTAAAAAATAATAAAGTCATAGGGGGAGGGTTAGTATAGTATTATACTCTGTATTAAAGTAAGATTCTCTTTGTTGCCTATAAAAACCAATCAAAACTCAGCTTTCATTTCTTTCACTGCTCTGTTAAAATGAAAGCTGAGCTGAAACTTACTGTAAGACAGCTTGATAAATATAATATACAGTGGCGTAGCTACCGTGGTCGCGGCAGTCACCACCACGACCAGGCCACTTACCACTGAACTGTTCCCCTCCCATTCCCTCGTGTGACAGCAAGCAGGATTTTGCTTGCGGTCACAAGAGGGAGGCTGGGACGGGCCCCCCGGCTAACGCGCGGCTCCCCCGGTCTGTCCTGTCCCCGGCAGTACAAGTATCAGTGAGCTCAGTGTGCGCTGGGGAAGTACTTCCGGTGCAGGGTGTGTCTATAACAAGTGCCCCTGTGCCGGAAGTAACATCCCCTGTGCACACACTGACCTCACTGATGCTTGTGCTGCCGGGGACGGGACAGACCGGGGGAGCTACGAGCCAGCCGACAGCCAGACCGGACTGCAGAAGGAGAGAGACACGGCAGGGGAGCGAGCTGTTAGGTGAGTTGTGTTGTTGTTGGTTTTTTTTTGCACTGGGGGCCATCTATTAGGGGTACTACCTGGGGGGGGACCATCTATAAGGGGTATTACCTGGGGGGGCCATCTATAAGGGGTATTACCTGGGGGGGGGGCATCTATAAGGGGTATTACCTGGGGGGCCATCTATAAGGGGTATTACCTGGAAGGGGGCCATCTATAAGGGGTATTACCTGGGGGGGGCATCTATAAGGGGTATTACCTGGACGAGGGCCATCTATAAGGGGTATTTACCCGGGGGGGCATCTATAAGGGGTATTATCTGGGGGGCCCATCTATAAGGGGTATACCTGGGGGGCCATCTATAAGGGGTATTACCTGGGGGGAGCTGCTTATAAAGGGGTATTACATGGGGGGCATCTATAAGGGGTATTACCATCTATAAGGGGTATTACCTGGGGGGGGCCATCTATAAGGGGTATTACCTGGGGGGGCATCTATAAGGGGTATTACCTGGGGGGCCATCTATAAGGGGTATTACCTGGAAGGGGGCCATCTATAAGGGGTATTACCTGGGGGGGCCATCTATAAGGGGTATTACCCGGGGGGGCATCTATAAGGGGTATTATCTGGGGGGCCCATCTATAAGGGGTATACCTGGGGGGCCATCTATAAGGGGTATTACCTGGGGGGAGCTACCTATAAAGGGGTATTACATGGGGGGGCATCTATAAGGGGTATTACCTGGGCGGCGCATCTATAGGGGTTTTACCTGGGGGGAGCCATCTATAAGGGGTATTACCTGGGGGGAGCCATCTATAAGGGGTATTTCCTAGGGGGGCCATCTATAAGGGGTATTACCTGGGGGGGTCATCTATAAGGGGTATTACCTGGGGGGATGTATAAGGGGAAACTTGAAGGCCATCTATTAGGAGGGATTACATAAGGGCTAACAGGTGGCCATCTATAAGGGGGGATACATGGGGGCCATCTATAAGGGAAATAACACATGCAGGGCTATCTGTAAGGGGAATAAATGGGGGGCCATCTATAAGGGGGACTACACGGGGGTGTATACAATAGGGCATGTACTATAGTGGACCACACAGAGGGGGGCATATACTATAAGGGGGTCACAAAGAGTCAGCCTACCCACTAAATGAAGGTGTAAAGGGGCAAATACAGATGTGCAGTTAGTATAGAGATGAGGATGGTGCCAGAGTGAGGAGCCTAATATGTCTGTCTAGCAGATTCGGTGGATTCGTGGCTCAGAGAAGTTCTTATAACATGGGGGGGCCATCTATAAGGGGTATTACCTGGGGGGCTGCCATCTATAAGGGGTATTAGCTGGGGGGCCATCTATAAGGGGTATTACCTGGGGGGGCCATCTATAAGGGGTATTATTTGGGGGGGCCATCTATAAGGGGTATTACCTAGGGGGGGCATCTATAAGGGGTACTACCTTGGGGGGAATCTATAAGGGGTATTAACTGGGGGGGCATCTATAAGGGGTATTACCTGGGGGGACCATCTATAAGGGGTATTACCTGGGGGGGGCATCTATAAGGGGTATTACCTGGGTGGGCCATCTATAAGGGGTATTACCTGGGGGGGGCATCTATAAGGGGTATTACCTAGGGGGGGCATCTATAAGGGGTACTACCTGGGGGGGGGGACATCTATAAGGGGTATTACCTGGGGGGCCCGATAATAAGGGGTATTACCTGTGGGGGGACCATCTATAAGGGATATTACCTGGGGGGGCATCTACAAGGGGTATTACCTGGGGGGCCATCTACAAGGGGTATTACCTGGGGGAGGCATCTATAAGGGGTATTACCTGGGGGGCCATCTACAAGGGGTATTACCTGGGGGGCCATCTATAAGGGGTATTACCTGGGGGCCATCTATAAGGGGTATTACCTGGGGGGCATCTATAAGGGGTATTACCCGGTGGGGGGCATCTATTAGGGGTATTACCTGGGGAAGCCATCTATAAGGGGTAGTACATGGAGTGGGACCATCTATAGGGGTTTTACCTGGGGGGGGGCATCTATAAGGGGTATTACCTGGAGGGGGCATCTATAAGGGGTATTACCTGGGGGGGACCATCTAAAAGGGGTATTATCTGGGGGGGCATCTATAAGGGGTATTTCCTGGGGGGGCCATCTATTAGGGGTATTATCGGGGGGGGCATCTATAAGGGGTATTACCTGGGGGGGGACCATCTAAAAGGGGTATTATCTGGGGGGGCATCTATAAGGGGTATTTCCTGGGGGGGCCATCTATTAGGGGTATTATCGGGGGGGGCATCTATAAGGGGTATTACCTGGTGGGGAGGCATCTATTAGGGGTATTACCTGGGGAAGCCATCTATAAGGGGTAGTACATGGAGGGGGACCATCAATAAGGGGTATTATCTGGGGGGGCATCTATAAGGGATATTACCTGGGGGACATCTATAAGGGGTATTACCTGGGGGGACCATCTAAAAGGGGTATTACATGGTGGGGCATCTATAAGGGGTATTTCCTGGGGGGGGGCATCTATTAGGGGTATTATCTGGGGGGCCCATCTATAAGGGGTATTACCTGGGGGGGCCATCTATAAGGGGTATTACCTGGGGGGACATCTATAAGGGGTATTTCCTGGGGGGGATGTATAAGGGGAAACTTGAAGGCCATCTATTAGGAGGGATTACATGGGGGCTAACAGGTGGCCATCTATAAGGGGGGATACATGGGGGCCATCTATAAGGGAGATAACACATGCAGGGCTATCTATAAGGGGAATAAATGGGGGGCCATCTATAAGGGGGACTCCACGGGGGTGTATACAATAGGGCATGTACTTTAGTGGACCACACAGAGGGGGGCATACACTGTAAGGGGGTCACAAAGAGTCAGCCTGCCCACTAAACGAGGGTTTAAAGGGGCCAATACAGATGTGCAGTTAGTATAGAGATGAGGATGGTGCCAGAGTGAGGAGCCTAATATGTCTGTCTGGCAGATTCTGTGGATTCGTGGCTCGGAGAAGTTCTCATAACAGCCCAGGACAGATGGAGAAGAAAATGAAAAGGGAAGAACTCTGATCAGAGAAGACGTCCCCTTTGAGTCACTAAATCTATCTGCACTGTACTGTAATGTATATGGTGTAAAAAGTCTGCGTAGAGCTGGGTCTCCCTCTATGTGACTGTATGAGATTGTATGTGATAGTGATCTTTGTACAGTGGATTTTATTCAATAGCAGCTGCGGTGTTTGTCAGTATGTGATGGTGTTAGTCAGTAGCAGCAGTGGGGTTAGTCAGTATGTGGTGGTGTTAGTCAGTATGTGGTGGTGTTAGTCAGTATGTGGTGGTGTTAGTCAGTATGTGGTGGTGTTAATCAGTATGCAGTGGTAATATTTGTTACTTGTAATCTGGTACTGTGTTTTATTGATCTTAGTATACAGGATTTGGTCAGTAACAATATAGTAGTGGTTGTGGTGTGGCGGTAATATTTGCCTCTTACTGGTATACTGGTATTATTGGCAATATTGGTCTCTGTATACAGAATTTGGTCAGTTACAGTATGGCGGCAATATTTGTGGTGATAATATTTCCTATATACTGGTATTATTGGTAATATCAGTTTTGGGATTTTATCTATCTATCTATCTATCTATCTATCTATCTATCTATCTATCTATCTATAGCATCGCTTGGAAAGAGGGGGGGGGGCAAGTTGACCCCTTGCACCAGGGCCCAGGAGACATTATCTACGGCCCTGATAATATATATATACACACACATATGTCATCTGTGTAACTACACCCTCGTTGTAGTTACATCCTTGCTTATATTGGATATGCTGGTAAGAGAAAATACTAAAATATTTAGATTTGCCAAAGCTGCATTATTTTCCTCTACCACTAGATGGCTTACTTCTCCTTCTTGTACTTTTAAAGGGAGACAGTTGTAAAAAAAAAAAAAAATCACCATTCTTCAAAAAGTGTGGTGCAAGATATTTGTTCAACCTAAATTCACTTACAGCCTATTAAACTTAATAGGCAAAATTCAGAACAAATCTTCAGTATGTGAGGAACATTCCATGCCATAGTTCAGACAAAGTCAATTTATACCTGGAATCAGTGCAGGCTTTTGCCAGTGTGGGTGAGGTTTAATTAAGAAATCTCTTAGGTCGGCCAGGGTCAGTGCTAAGACCCTTTTTGATCATTAGATATAGCCCACTGAAGCATGAGGTTATACATCTATAGAACTTTTCTCCTGTAATTTGTCGGACTGATCGCTGATCTGGAAAGTGAAGCTCACTGCAACATACTTTACTATATCTAAAACCCTTTTCAGGGCCAAGGTATAAGCCAGCCCGACAAAAGCCGAAGTAAGTGCAGCCCATGGCCATCTAGTGGCTGTCAGTAAAAAAAAACAGCAAAACATGGACTTGTGTTGATTTTTGCCCTGTCGGGGAATGACCCCTAGGCATGTGAGCCTCATTTACAAACGGACAAAAAGGCATACCAGAATCAGGATGACTAGCCCCATCTAGCCATTGGCTTATTTGCACCCCATGTTTTCCTGCTATTAGGTCCACTTTAAGGGTACAAACCCACTTGACGTATTTGCTGCGTGAATCAGTCTTAAAAATAAGCAGGCAAAACGCAGGTTGGCTTTATACAATTGTTCTGTGTTAAAATACGCAATTGCGTATTTTTGAAGCATGAAGCTACATGCGTTTTTCGCACAGGTTGTTAACAACTGATGCTTTGCTAACAACAAGCTTCACGCTTCAAAAATACGCAATTGCGTATTTTAACGCAGAACAATCGTATAAAGCCAACCTGCGTTTTGCCTGCTTATTTTTAAGACTGATTCACGCAGCAAATACGTCAAGTGGGTTTGTACCCTAAATGATAGCAAGGCTTTAAAGTAAAATCAGCCAAATTTTATTGTTTCTATCTGCCGTCTACCTCCAATTATTTTTTAATGAGAATTGGTGCTGTAGTTTATAATTTATATTTGTGTCATAGAAAAAAGTGAGATGTCACTTCTTGATGGGATTTCCATACAAATTCCACATGGTCACACATGTTGGCATTTCATTGCAGCACCGTTGTAGTATTACAGCGTTTTCACAGAAATGATGCCGTACTGCAATTAAATAATGTTGAATACAGCATTAGGCTATGTTCACACGACATGAACAACCGGCCGTTCCGTGACCCCCGGCCGGATCACGGAACGGCCCGTCTCTGCCCGGATCATACACTGTGTGAACTGACAGGGTTTACTACTGACATGTGAGTTATTTTTAACGGGATCCCGGCCGGAGCGTGTACAATGTGTATACGCTCCGGCCGGGATTCCATTAAAAATAAGGCATTGTTCCACCCTGCAACAATGGCCGTACTCTTACATAGTGTGAACATAGCCTTAGGGCGCGTCAGACTACAGAATCCTCCACAGCATAGAATGGAGTGTATGGGACCGGCGGACATTCAAGCAGGAGCACGCAGGGGCGAGCGGTGGATTCCACGGGAAAAGCTTCATGCAGATTCTCTAGTCTGAACGCGCCCTTAGAGACCACATCAAGTATCTAAGATTACAATTAGTCCTAATAATGGCTGAAAGTTGCCCATGATGAGGGTCAGTAAAGGAAATTACCAGGCTTGCTGAACAGCCCGGGGCCTATGGTAAACTTAATCCGCCCCTGCATGAGCCCCCCAGGAGCTTAGGGCCCCGGGCTACAACCGGAAACGGACCTATTATAATCCGCTACTAGTCAACCTGTAACTTATTGCTGTTTCTGCTTGTTCCGATCTGACTCCTCCTCCTGCAGTTATATACATCTCCAGCTCTCACATATAATATAGCACAGTGCAATGTGTCATAGAACAGCTGCTCCCCAGGCATGAATAACATCAGAGCTACAATGAAGACCAACAGCCACTTTGTCTACATTGCACTGGTTCTCTGCTCAGGTAATAAAGAATCTGGTTATTAGAAACATAGAAGATTGTCGGCAGAAAAAGACCACTGAGTCCTTCTAGTCTGCCCTATTAGTATTTCCTTCTTATTATCTTAGGATAGATGTATGTTTATCCCAGGCAGGTTTACATTCAGTAATTGTAGATTTACCAACCACATCTGCTGAAAGTTTGTTTCAAGCATCTACTACTCTTTCATGATTGTGTATGCAGTGCAGAAACTATGGCTATGGTAATAAATATAGTAACACAACTAATCATGTATAGTTAAAATGAATGTCTGCAATAGGTAACTAAGGTCAGGTAAAAAAAAAAAGAATGATAATAGATGATTTCTTTTCCAGGACAAGTTATTGGAGACTCCATTGAATCAATGAATTCTCAGATATTTGCTGTAGAAGGACAGAAAGTCACTCTCTCTTGTTCCTATACAATCTCCTATATCACCACTTACTATCTTTTCTGGTATCAATATAATCCGGGATCAGCTCCACGATTCATATCACGCAAAGATCGCCAAGGAGGTCATAGTTATACTGAATCATTTGCAGAGGAAAGATTTCTATCTGAGGTGAATGAGAAGTCTACAAACTTAGTGATCAGTGATGTGAAGACAGAGGATTCCGCCACCTATCTCTGCGCTCTGCAGGCAGCACAGTGTGACACATCTATCCTCTCATCTTACACAAACTTTTACTAAACTGTTTTCTGCGACACAGCTATAGGTTTTTGCATTGCCGATTTGCATCTGTAACAATAGACTATACCTTATGTGTTAACTTCTCCTTCTAAAGACCCCCCACCCCCAAAACAAACAAAAAGAAAGAACAGAAAATAAATGCACAAATTCCCAATGCAAAATAACCTAAGAATTAATAGAAAAGGGTATTTATAGGGAAATTAGAACACAAACGAATGGCCACAAACGAATGGAAAATATGCAGTTAATTGTATGTCATGTTACATACACATTGACTAATGAATTTACCCAATGCATTGTCTGGTACCTCAGGGGTACTAGGTGGAACTTGCAAGGGCAGGTCTTGCGGTACTGTCTAATGCGGGAACAGATCACAGAGTGCCAGGTCCCAGAATACAGGGCTCCGAAGTATACATCCAGGTGGAGTCAATCCCTCAAGATTACGCATGGAAATCGAGCAAGGTCAGCAGGGTATTTCAACAAAGCAGCAATCTTTACCAACACACTGGGGACAGTCCTATGTAGTTGAAGGACTTCCTGTAGAACTTGAAGTGAAGAATGGTGTCCCTAAAGAAGAAGAATACTCCTACTCACATTTAGATAAGTGTATCTGACCATCTTATGCGCTAACTAGTTAACAGAGTGCCAAGTTTGGGTAGTACGAGACCTAGGCTTTTGTCTCTAGGAGTAGCAGACTTTCCAAGATATCTCAGAAGAGCCGCACATTGCACAGTAAGATACGTCAGCTCCATTTTAGCTATTCGTCCTACTGGGGTCAATACCTAAACTGTGGATGCTACTGCCCTGCATGTTTCAGAAGTATCCCCAGTGTGGAAAACACTTTGTAAGCTTCTAGCACTACATGCTAGATATGGTCACTTGCATAGAATCTTTCTTGCTTGTGTGTCTCTCTCTCTCTCCACCTCACTAAAGAAAAACCTCCCACCAGGAACTAACCTCCCTTTAATAGAGGCATACTAAACTGTACTATGATTGGTGGGGCCGAGTTGCGTGCAGAGAAAAGAGATAGGATAGGGGGTCAAACCCAGGGCCATTTTAATACATTGGTGGGCCCAGTGCACAGCCCTCAAGAGTGCCCCCCCCCCTTCCCTTTCGGCACATTGTATAATGTACTGAATTTGCCCCCACACTGTATCAAGAGCCCCAATACATACAGTAGTTACCTTATAACACTATTTCCACCATACAGTGATTACATATTACATAAAAACTGCACTAAACAAAACAGAAAGATATCACCAATGATACCATTACATAATACCGCCACATCATGACCCCTAACACTACAACCCTATAACAGAGTGCAGTTACATCCAGTGACTCACCGGGGCGTCTTCTCCGATCAGAGTCTGTCACCTTTTTTTTTTCTCTCCATCCAGCCTGCGCCACCTTGAAGTCTTCTCCTGGCTGTGAATCTTCTCTCCAGAATCTGCCAGACAAATGTTTTAGGCTCCAACACATACAGTAGTTAGCTCCCTTGTACCCCTATACAGTAGTTACACCCCTATGTACCCCTACATAGTTACACCCCTCTGTGCCTCCATAGTTTTAAGGTGTCCCTGTAGTATATAGACCCTCATGTGCTCCTCCAGTTATATACAGCCCTCCTATGCGCTCCCCCATTAGTATATAGCCCCCCTGTTCACTCTCCCAAGTAGTATATAACCCCCCTGTGCTCTCTCCCAATAGTATATAGCCCCCCTGTGCTCTCCCCCAATAGTATATAGCCCCCTGTGCTCTCCAATAGTATATAGCCCCCCTATGCGCTGCCACAATAGTATATAGCCCCCCTGTGCTCTCCCACAATAGTATATAGCCCCCCTGTGCTCTCCCCCCCATAGTATATAGCCCCCCTGTGCTCTCCCCCCAATAGTATATAGCCCCCCTGGGCTCTCCCCAATATATAGCCCCCCTGTGCTCTCCCCCATAGTATATAGACCCCTGTGCTCCCCAATAGTATATAGACCCCTGTGCTCCCCAATAGTATATAGACCCCTGTGCTCCCCAATAGTATATAGACCCCTGTGCTCCCCAATAGTATATAGCTCCCCTGTGCTCCCCAATAGTACATAGCTCCCCTGTGCTCCCCCATAGTATATAGCTCCCCTGTGCTCCCCAATAGTATATAGCTCACCTGTGCTCCCCAATAGTATATAGCTCCCCTGTGCTCCCCCATGGTATATAGCTCCCCTGTGCTCCCCCATAGTATATAGCCCCCCTGTGCTCTCCCACAATAGTATATAGCCCCCCTGTGCTCTCCCCCCAATAGTATATAGCCCCCCTGTGCTCTCCCCCCAATAGTATATAGCCCCCTGGGCTCTCCCCAATATATAGCCCCCCTGTGCTCTCCCCCATAGTATATAGACCCCTGTGCTCCCCAATAGTATATAGCCCCCTGTGCTCCCCAATAGTATATAGACCCCTGTGCTCCCCAATAGTATATAGCTCCCCTGTGCTCCTGAATAGTATATAGACCCCTGTGCTCCCCAATAGTATATAGCTCCCCTGTGCTCCCCAATAGTACATAGCTCCCCTGTGCTCCCCCATAGTATATAGCTCCCCTGTGCTCCCCAATAGTATATAGCTCCCCTGTGCTCCCCAATAGTATATAGCTCCCCTGTGCTCCCCCATGGTATATAGCTCCCCTGTGCTCCCCCATAGTATATAGCTCCCCTGTGCTCCCCCATAGTATATAGCCCCCTGTGCTCCCCAATAGTATATGCGCTCCCCCTCCCATATAACATTGAAAAAAAACCAAACACTTTTACTCACCTAGGTCCACGCGTTCCTCTTCTCTTCCCTCTTGTGGCCGCACTTCCTGCGGTCACAAGAGGCTGCACTTCCCTTACCCTCGCACCAACGCTCCAGTGACGTCGGGCGCTAAAGGGAGAGTGCGGCCTCTTGTGACCGCAGGAAGTGCGGACACAAGAGTGACTGACAGGGAGGGAGCCAATGGCTCTCTCTCTGTCAGTATCGCTGCTGTTGAAGCGCCGCCGCGGCAGCAGCGGACGGGTGGGGGCAGCGGCGGATGGGGGGCCCTGCAGGGGCGCCATGGAGGGGTAAGTAGATTACCCATCCATGACGCTCCCCCCTGACAGGCTGGTGGCCGGAGCCCTGTGCGACCGCACTGGTCGCACATAGCAACGGCCGGCCTGCTCGGGGGGGGCCCTTTAACCAGTGGGCCCGGTGCACGTGCACCATGTGCCCTCTGGTCAAACCTAACAGACAACACGGTACAAAATCAGAATCCAAAAGAGTAGTCAGAGGTACAAGAGCTAAGATCAGAAGTACCAGGTATAGATATACAGAGAAAAACAGAGACAGGGTACGCTTAGCACACTCAGAGAGTCTAATAGCTAGCAAAGGTCTGGACCAACAAACACTTCATAGGAGGCCAAGAACCTAGTCCAGAACATGACTGGATCAGAACAAAGACTGACAAAGCAAAGGATGAGTGGAAAGGCAGGATGTCAATCACAAGCAAAACACAGGTTAACTATTTAATGACCAGAGGAAACTCAGCAGAAAAAAAATGGGTGTGGTAGAGAATTAATTTACCAGCGTGGAAGGAATGAGCTGTGTTCACACAGTGTTTTGACAAGGCCCTTAGTGATGCCACCTTGCCTTGCCTCTAACTCCACCACTTTTTCTCCTTCTTACCATCCCCAACCACCCACTCACCTGCTTTGAAACCCTCTGTACAGGTACTGGCCCTCTACAACATTCCCTTTCCCTTCTATACACTATGTTAATTTGTCCCCTACTCCTCCTTCAGATACAATTTTTTTCCCCTTCATTCTAGAATTAGTGGTAGTGGGAACAGGATCTAGATATCTCATTTTCAGATACAGTACACAGATAACTTGCATCATCAAGGTTGGTCATTCCACTTCCATCTCAAGTTGCCTACAAGAAGCCAATTTCAAGCTTCTAACCCGATGTTACCATGTACCTTCCCTTCTCAAATTTTTTTTCCCTGAGGCTTCCTCCATCTGACAGACAGGCTGTGGTGAAGAGGGTAGCCTTCATCCCACCTTTTAAAGTTGTCCCAAACTCTCATCATTTTGGAATGAGTTCTGGGGGATTGTTTTGTCCTTCACGGACTATTCACATCTTTTGCTGCAGCCTGTTTCCTCCTGCATCTATCTGACATTTCTCTGAAGAAATACAGACACTCAGTTGTCCGTCACATGGTGACTGCTGCAAAAAAAATGGGGGGGGGGGGAGGATTGGATAGTATTAGTTTTTATATAGCGTTTTATATTTATTAACTTTATAGTGATAATATTTAGTCACTGTAATAGTAATATATCTTTCTGGTGTGGAGGTATTATTTTCTTTTTTTTTAAAACCTGCAGTGTCCCAGAACAGGCTGTTTGTTTCTCACTTTAAGTTTACTTTTATTACTATAGCCATACCTGTCCTGGAAACTATATGCACTGCAACTGTTTACTCTGTAGTCCCTATTACTCTCAGGTTCATGTGTATATCTTGTGTGCATAACTATGTGCAGTGGTATGCAAAGGCTGGTGATCACGTGACCGTGCCCCGCAACCATGGTTCCTTCAATGGCAGTCTAGCTTTGGCCAGGGGTACCATGTGACTTCCCTTTGCTGCGCAGTTCCGGCCCCTGCTCCCAAGCAAGGAGGTCGTGTGTGTGTCTCTCTTAACCTTCAGAAGAGTGGACTCGGTGCTCTGCTGTAACAGTTTCTGGCTGTCCGCCTGTGCTCAAGTGTCTGGAGTATCCTCTCATCTGGGTGTCGTTCCTGCTCTCTATCTCCTCATCAACTCAAGATATTCACCGCAAGTACTCTAATCTACCCAGCCTCTCTATTCCTCTATCATTACTACTCCCATCATCCGGCACGCTTCACCTCAGCCTATGCAGCACCACCTTTGCTCTGTCTGTTTAAACCTGCTATATACCCGGTTGCATCCGGAAGAGACTGTTGCTACTAGTTACCTCAGTTACAATAAAATTGTAACCACCGCTGTTACTGAACCCTGGCATTGGTGTCCCTTATCTGGTGCCCCGACTAGGTACAGGAAAGAATCGCATGCCCAGTGTCCCGCATAGTACCGCAGACTGGGCCACAGCTGTGCCACCCTCGTGCCAGTATCGTGACAACTCTATACCCTGCAGCTGCCCCAGACTACTATATGGATACACAGAGGGGTACCCAACTACTATTATGGATGCTCAAAAGGGTATCTAACTACCATACAATGTAGCATCTAATTACTATATGGATGTACAGCGGGGCACCTAATTACTAATTGGATATACAGCGGGGCACCTAATTGCTACATGGATGCACAGGGGGGTACCTAATTACTATATGGATGCACAGCGGGGCACCTAATTGCTACATGGATGCACAGCGGGGTACCTAATTACTATATGGATGCACAGCGGGGCACCTAATGGCTACATGGATGCACAGCGGGGTACCTAATTACTATATGGGTGCACATCGGGGCACCTTATTACTATATGGATGCACAGCGGGGTACCTTATTACTATATGGATGCACAGTGGGGAACCTAATTACTATATGGATGCACAGCAGGGCACCTAACTACTATATGGAAGCACAGCGGCGCACCTTTTAACTATATGGATGCACAGCGGGGTACCAAATTACTACATGGATGCATAGCGGGGTACCTAACTACTATATGGGGACACTGGGAGGGCCTAACCACTATATGGATGCACACAGGGGTCTATTATATAGGGGCAAAGAGGACACCTATACTGTAGCGAGAAGCCTAAAATGTTTTTATGGCAGACTCTGATGGGTCAAGGTATGTTCAGGAAAAGTCACTGAATGTAACTGCATTGTGTGCAGAACCGTTGTACAGCTGGTATCTACCTCTAAATGGGTCAGTGTATGGGGATGATACTGGTATTTGTACAGTGGATGTTATGTAGTAATGATATGGGGATGGTAATGGTTGTGGTGAAGGTGTTGTTATAATATTTGTTTCTTATATACTGGAATTATTGGTCTTGGTATACTGGATTTCAGTAATGGTATGGTGGTATTAGTCACTATATGGTTGTAATGATTGTGGTCACGGTGAGGTGATGATAGTTGCTTCTTATACTGGTAATATTTTTCTTGGTTTAGTGATATGTACAGTGTGGTGATAATATATATAACTATGTGTTCTGGTCTCCCACAAAGCATCCTGTGTATTACAATACATCTAGGATCCTCTAACTACAACAGTTGCAAACACTACAAATCCCAGCATCCAGCATTTACTGACAGTCTCCAGTCCTCAGGTTATGCTGGGAAATATAGTACATATGAACAAAAAATCTTGTGACAACCAATTAACAATTGGCTCTGCCCCCCATACACCGCCCCAGAGAAGAGCAGGAATCTGGAAATGTTATATTATCCCTAGAACTACAATCCCCATTTTGCTCTGTTAACAGTTCATGATGGGAGTTGTAGTTTTGCAGTCTCTGGTTCTCCAGGTTGCAGAAATACACCCCCATCATGCCCTACTAACAATTCATGATGGGATTTGCAGTTTTGCGGCATGTGGCTTTCCAGGTTGTAGAACTACAACACCCATCATGTCTTGCTAAAAGTTTGTGATGGGAGTTGTAGTTGTGCATTCTGTGGCTCTACAGGTTGCATAAATATGACCCCTATCATGCCCTACTGACAGTTTATATTGGCAGTTGTAGGTTGGCAGCATGTGCCTCTCTAGGTTGCAGCACTACAACACCCATCATGTCCTACTGGCAATACATGATAGGACTTGCAGTTTTTCAGCTGGGGGTTCAAACATTGGGAAACAGTGATTAGATAATCACACAGTACAGTCCATTAATTATAGGATGTAGTGGCACAAAACAAGAGGTAGAGGCAGTAGTACGGTACATGAGGGGGCTATTGAAAGTTCATTAGGACACGGTGGCAAATGTTGTATATAACATTTTTTGGCCTCTGACTGCGCCTGATTGGATGGGATTGGATGGGGGGGGGGGGGGCAAGCTAAAACTTTGCACCATCAGCCTTTAGTTGGGGTGCAATGTTTTTTCAGCCACTGAGTTGGAGTATGGTAGCGGCAGTCAATGCTTCATGCTTGGGTTCGGATGAACCCCGAAGATGCTCACAATTTGATCAGCTCTAGTACACACATTATCCTACCAGCCCAAAGCAGGATAGGTAGTGTCATAACACAGAGCTCAAGACCAGTGTATGCCTTCCTCCCTCTTCTGAAGTAATTTAGGAACTATGAAAGCCATAATATGACCTCAGCTGAAATGGTAAGAAGAATGGGTTATTCTGGATTTTCTGGGATATTTAGTTGTGTATCTGAGTCTGCTGGAAAAAAAATTCTACTACTATTATAACCATAATATAAAACTATTAAGTTTATATGGCTATTAAATGGTAAGGATGCTGCAGACATGTCTTGCTTGTTGTCTGCCAAAGGTCTGTGAGACATAGCTAGTATCAATGTATATCTCTAATAGGAGCTGTCACTTTAAGTTTGGAGCAGAAGTAACTCATAGTATCACATTCTGAACCTGACTCCTCCTTTACTTTCCATATCCTGTATCTGTCTCAAGCTCCTCACACATAATGCACATGTATCTACCAGCTGCTCTCCATACATGAATGACATCAGATCTACAGCCATGAAGACCACCAGCCACCTTGTCTGCATTGTACTGGTCTTCTGTTCAGGTAATAAGGAAACATTGTATTGTATAGCAGTGCAGTGTACTAGGAAATGAGAATGTTAGTATAGTCATGTATAGTCCAAATATTTGCTCCACCGCTGTGATAGGTAATACTAATAGCTATGTTCTTTTCCAGGACAAATTACTGGAGACTCCATTGAGCCAAGAAATTCTCAGACTTTTGCTGAAGAAGGACAGAAAGTCACTTTCTCCTGCTCCTACACAACCTCATATACCTCAGTGTATTACCTTTACTGGTATCGGCACTATCCTGGATCAGCTCCACAATTCATATTATATAAAGCTAATAAAGGCCTCGCTAGTAATTCTGCTCCATTTGCTCAGGAAAGATTCACATCTGATGTGACAACAAACTCTACAGAACTGGTTATCAGTGATGTGAAGACAGAGGATTCAGCCACCTATCTTTGCGCTCTGCAGGCAGCACAGTGTGACACATCTATCCTCTCATCTTACACAAACCTCAGTCTCAACAGTGTTGTAGAGCACAGCTAGTGTTTCTATAGGTTGTTTGCATTGCTACTATGGATCAGTAACAAGTGACTATATTTAATTTTGTTCCACAGATGTAGCACAGCTAAATATGACTATAATTATAACTTTGTTTTTTTTAACACAGCAATATACATTTTATTATAAAGGTTTTATCCCCTCCCTAATTTTTGAATTACAGTAAAGGACAAAAAGGGAGTATTGAATGGGCTCAAGAGTAAGCCCACATGACAAATATATGATGCTGGCTGTGTACTGCAGCTGATACTTGTAGATAGTGGTTATGATTAGAGAGAACGCCAACCAATTCTGACCCTTTAACCTCCTAGATGCCACGTTCCATAGCAATGTCCAGTCAGACTCATGGTCCCTGGTATGAAAGGGCAGTTAATTGTTAAAGACTTTGTCCGGGGATATATTCATTTATTTTTTTTTTTTAATGTGCAGAGTCAGGTGGTAAACATAAAAAGCCATACTTACCTTCCTCCAGGGGCGTAGCTAAAGGCTGATGGGCCCTGGTGCAAAATTTTAGCTCATCTCACCCGATCAGGCAAAGTCATATCCAA
Organism: Dendropsophus ebraccatus; assembly: GCF_027789765.1. NCBI lineage: Eukaryota > Metazoa > Chordata > Amphibia > Anura > Hylidae > Dendropsophus > Dendropsophus ebraccatus. The sequence goes on from NC_091456.1 coordinate 43,111,557, forward strand.
TGTTATATCCAATTACTCTAATGTGCCACCATGTTCTAATGCCCTGTCACTGCCTCCACCTCATGTACTGCACTACTGCCCCCTATAATTAATGGACTGTACTGTGTTATTGTCTAATCATTGTTTTCCAATCTTTGACTCTCCAACTGAAAAACTACAACTCTCATCATGAACTGCCAGTAGGAAATGATGGGGGTTGTAGTGCTGCAACCTGAAGAGCCACATGCTGCAAAACTACAACTCCCATAATAAACTGTCAGCAGGGCACAATGAAGTTTGAACTTCTGCAACCTGGAGAAGTCACCTGATGTCACCTTCAGTCCTATATAACACCACAGATAACACAGTGATATCCCTCTGAGTACAGATAATGTAGTAGTCACCTGCCGTCCTATGTAACACCACAGATAACACAGTGATATCCCTCTGAGTACAGATAATGTAGTAGCTGTCACCTGCAGTCCTATGTAACACCACAGATAACACAGTGATATCCCTCTGAGTACAGATAATGTAGTAGTCACCTGCAGTCCTATGTAACACCACAGATAACACATTGGTATCTCTGAGTACAGATAATGTAGTAGATGTCCCCTGCAGTCCTATGTAACACCACAGATAACACAGTGATATCTCTGAGTACAGATAATGTTGTAGCTGTCACCTGCAGTCCTATGTAACACCACAGGTAACACATTGGTATCTCTGAGTACAGATAATGTAGATGTCACATGCAGTCCTATGTAACACCACAGATAACACAGTGATATCTCTGAGTACAGATAATGTTGTAGCTGTCACCTGCAGTCCTATGTAACACCACAGGTAACACAATGATATCTCTGAGTTCAGATAATGTAGTAGCTGTCACTTGCAGTCCTATGTAACACCACAGATAACACGGTGATATCTCTCTGAGTACAGATAATGTAGATGTCACCTGCAGTCCTATGTAACAGCACAGATAACATGGTGATATCTCTGAGTACAGATAATGTAGATGTCACCTGCAGTCCTATGTAACACCACAGATAAAACAGTGATGTCTCTGAGTACAGATAATGTAGCAGCTGTCACCTGCAGTCCTATGTAACAGCACAGATAACACAGTGATATCTCTGAGTACAGATAATGTAGTAGATGTCACCTGCAGTCCTATGTAACAACACAGATAACACAGTGACATCTATGAGTACACATAATGTAGTATCTGTCACCTACAGTCCTATGTAACACCACAGATAACACAGTGATATCTCTGAGTACAGATAATGTAGATGTCACCTGCAGTCCTATGTAACAGCATAGATAACACAGTGGTTTCTCTGAGTACAGATAATGTAGATGTCACTTGCAGTCCTATGTAACAGCACAGATAACACAGTGATATCTCTGAGTACAGATAATGTAGATGTCATCTGCAGTCCTATGTAACAGCACAGATAACACAGTGATATCTCTGAGTACAGATAATGTAGATGTCATCTGCAGTTCACTTTTCCTCTCCTCCGTGGTGCAAGTGGCTCCCGCAGGGTTCAGGCCCCTCCCCCACCGGATCACAACATTGCTGTACTCTCTGATGTTACTTGCCGCCTGTACAGTGATGTCATCTGACCTGGGGGAGGGGCCTCAACAATGAGGAGAGGTGGATTGCAGCACAAGCTGGAGCTCAATGCGGTAAAGGTACGGCCATAGGACACAGCTTGGGCCGCCAACGCAGATGTCTGGAGGAGGCGGCGCTGGTACTTGGTGTCATCTGATTAGGTAAGAGGCCCAATCAGATGACAGCATGTGCCAGTGGGCGCAGCGGGACAGATTAGTGCATTGCTTCCCAACCTTTTCCACCTCGGGGCACCCCTTGGGGAAAAAATTTTCCTCGGGGCACCCCTACTAAATAATGTTCTAGAAAATAAGAAAACGTCATACAGTGACTCACAGGTGACGTCGTCTTTGATCTGAGGCGTCACTTTCCCTTTTCCGCTCCATCCGGCCCAGACCTCCATGATGATTTTTTCCAGATACGTTTCATCTTTTCAGAACCTGCGAGACAAACAATTTAGGCTCCGCACATTTCTAGCAACTTCCTTTTTCTTTCTCCTTTCTGTAGGCTCCCATAGTAACTCAGCTGTTTGGTGTTATGTGCAGTAAAGCGAGTAGGAATGTGGGATGCCACCTGTATGTAGGATCCCCTGCTGTGCCCCCTGTATGTAGGATCCCCTACTGTGCCCTCATGAGCTAATAATGCCCCCAGAGGTACCCCCATGAGCTAATAATGCCCCCAGAAGTGCCCCCATGAGCTAATAATGCCCCCAGAGGTGCCCCCATGAACTAATAATGCCCCCAGAGGTGCCCCCATGAACTAATAATGCCCCCAGAGGTGCCCCCATGAACTAATAATGCCCCCAGAGGTGGCCACCATGAACTAATAATGCCCCCAGAGGTGGCCCCCATGAACTAATAATGCCCCCAGAGGTGGCCCCCATGAACTAATAATGCTCCCAGAGGTGGCCCCCATGAACTAATAATGCCCCCAGAGGTGGCCCCCATGAACTAATAATGCCCCCAGAGGTGCCCCCTATGAACTAATAATGCCCCCAGAGGTGCCCCTATGAACTAAAAATGCCTCCCCCAGAGGTGCCCCCATGAACTAATAATGCCCCCAGAGTTGCCCCCTATAAACTAATAATGCCCCAAGAGGTGCCCCCCATGAACTAATAATGCCCCCAGAGGTTTCCCCATGAACTAATAATGCCCCCAGAGGTGCCCCCATGAACTAATAATGCCCCCAGAGGTGCCCCCATGAACTAATAATGCCACCAGAGGTGCTCCCTATGAATTAATAATGCCCCCAGAGGTGCCCCTATGAACTAATAATGCCCCCAGAGGTGTCCCTAAAAAAACAAACATCCTACTCACCTAATCCGCGCTGTGTGGCTGCAGGCAGCAGCTCTCCTCCTCTTCTGGCTCCATCTTGCGAGCCACAGGGACGGGACCTCCGGCAGGCGTGATGACGTCACATCATCACGCCTGCCGGAGAGGTCACGTCCCGGCCTCCCATAGGCTGCTGGTATGAAGTGCCGGCAGCCTATGGGAGGGAATGCAGGAGCAGGACGCTGACAGGTCCTGCTCCTGCATTCTGCTTGCTTTAATGTTCAGCCCATTCACTGTGCGCCCCCCTTGCCACTTGTCTCTTTAAGCATCCCGAGAAGCTGCGGCTGCGCAGCTTCTCGGGATGCACAGATCGCTTTGATGTTCCGTGCGGGCCCCCCTAGCGTAGGCTGCGACCCCTATAGCTATGCCACTGCCTTCCTCGCTCCCCCACTGTGGTTGCTTCAGGGATCAGGGTCGGCACAAAGCATTCTTGAGGTAATCAGTTGTTAAGGCAGGATGCTGCTGCTGATGATGATTTAGTGACTGGGCAATGTGATGGCAAGGGAGTGAGTAAAGTAAGCATAGCTTTTTTTTACCACCTGCATTTAAAAAAAATGTTTTTTATATAAAATAATGTTTTTTTCTCATTAAATAATTAAACAAGTGTAAATATATGCTTGTTCCACGCAATGAGAAGTGTGAAACCAAAGAGATATTGCATTATTGCATAGAGCCAGAGCAGCATGTGATATTTTAGTTTGCTAATCCAATATGGTTTCAAAAAAATGTGTGTATTGTTATGATGCCCAATGACGAGTCAATGGATGCCACTGATTCTGATTTAATAAAAATGATAAAGCTAATAAAAAAATATGGGAAAAGAGAGCAAGGGCAGTATGTATTTGCAAAAAAAACAAAAAAAACATGTTTACATTGTGAATGATACTCTATACCTGTAAAAACCTGAAATTTACACCAGCTTGAATGCAGTGTAGATTGAATAGCACTCTGTAACACCCAAAGAGTTAAGCTGAGGTCAAGTTGACTAACCCTCCTGGCATTACAAAATGCAGATACAGCCAGGGAGCTTCTTACATGAGCCATCTCGGATGGGAAGGGGGAGAAGGAGGAGATCGAGAGAGCAGCTCATATAAAGTTTTCTGTGTCTTCAGTGCAAAGCAGCAGGCTCAGAACTGGGGGAAGGAGACTGAAAAGGTATAGACATGCATGGAATGAATTGTTAGCCTTCAGGAGAGGGGATAATTCGCCATATATTTAACGTGAGCGTAATATGTATGGAATACCCCTTTAATGAACAAGAATGTTGAGTATGTTTCATTTATTAAAAAGCAGGTGTTTAAAAATAAAAAAAAAAACGGACCAATATTCACATGAAAACCACACTCTTGGGCTATGTTCTTACAACGACTTTTAACAACCGTTACTTGATCCAATCAGCTCTCTTCTGATGTAATATAAATTCACAGGCACTAGGTGGCACAATACATCAATATTTACAGAGTGATTTGAGTGATTTGACATATATCCCTATTTTCTACCCCTTTAATTATTAATAATTAATATCATATACAATATGTTACATTCATATGTTATTGTCCCCTCTGTTCTAAAAATAAAATCAATCATATGAATAATGGATCATACAGATATTTAAAAAGGAATGATAAATATAATAAAATGTACAGGGGTTGTCTGGGTAGATGAAGACGGATAAAGCCATCTGGTCCCCAGCTCTGAAACTCTGACCCTTCCAAGTCTCATGGTTGGCAGGGGGATTAAAGTGACTCTGTTCCCACAATCTCCCCCCCCCCCCCCCCAAACCTCTTGTACCTTCGGATAGCTGCTTTTAATCCATGATCTGTCCTGGGGTCTGTTTGGCAGGTGATAAGGTTATTGTCCTAAAAAACAACTTTTAAACTTGCAGTGCTGTGCCAAACTGCCGTGGTCTAGAGTATCCGTGCCCTAACCTGGCACCACCCCACCGTCCCTCCTCCCTACCCTTTTAATCATTAGGAATGCCACTGGCAGGATTTTTCCTATTCCTCTGCACAGGTGCCTTAACGATCCAGCCAATGTGCCGTGCTTACACAGCTAATGAATAGGAGAATACCTGCCTGGGGCATTCCTAATGATGAAAAGGGCGGGGAGGAGGGATGAAGAGGTTGTGTCAGCCTAATTCACAGACACTCTAGGCCACACCAGTTCGGCACAGGGCTGCAAGTTTAAAAGTTGTTTTTTAGGACAATAACTGCATCACCTGCCGAACTGACCCCAGGACAGATCTTGGATTAAAAGCAGCTATGCGAAGGTACAAGTGGTTTGGGGTGAACAGATTGTGGGTACAGAGTCGCTTTAAGGGCCGTATTACACGAGTCGATCTACAGTAGGAAGCAAGTGCCAACCTGTCAGATCAGCGCTCGGTTCCATTCCCAGCTCACTGTCTCTACTATCACATGCACAGACATCTAGTCGGAAGGAGCAGGGGGTGGAGAGGGGCGCAAGAGGGGGGGGGGGGGGGTGCGGCAGGCAACTGTGAAAGGGGTTGCTTGGACGATCTTAAGATCATACAGGTAGCCCACAGAAGAGATCACCAAAGGAATTTAATCTGGAACGGCCGGTAATTGGCAAACTAAATCATGTAATGGGACCCTAAGTTGTCATCATTGCGTTTAGGAAAAGTGCATCTGCACGTGATGTCCAATAGATGCACAGTGTTTACTCAATATTGGAGTGTATGATCTCAACAGGTCTAATCACTGAGACCTCGCCAAGTATACGACTCCAAAAGCTTCCATCTGAATGGAATGGCAGTGCACATGCTCAACTACTACTTCAACCATTGTCTATGGTAGTGCTGAAGATACACAAGAGGAATTAATAGAGCATGCACACTGTCAATTAAAAGAAAGCTTTGAAAGTCCTTTTGTTGAGATCTGGGTGTCCTTGTGGTGCGGACCCTTAATCAGATATATCCCCAATCCTAGGGATGGTGTCTATGGTAGCAAAATCCATTGAACACACAATTTACCAGGAAGGGACTCCTTCACACCTTACAAGCTGATCTCTATCTAGTTTCCTAATATGAATATTGAGCAGTTTATTATACACTGGAGCAATAGGAGGTGATGCTATCACATACACCCAGACCTGACTCCTCCTCCTGCTGTTATATCTGCCTCCAGCTGTTCACATATAATACAGCTTCATATAACAGCTGCTCCCCAGACAGGAATGACTTTACAGCACAATGAAGGAGACCACCAGCCACATTGTCTACATTGTTCTGGTTCTCTACTCAGGTAATGAATACTCTGGGTTATTGTGTATGCAGTGCAGAAGCTATGGCTATGATGGAGATAGTAACACAACTAGTCATGTATAGTCAGGATAATTGTCCTAGGTCTGTGATAAGGAACCAAGGTCTGGTGATAGACCAATAATAGCTATGTTCTTTTCCAGGACAAGTTATTGGAGACTCCATTGAGCCAATGAATTCTCAGACTTTTACTGAAGAAGGACAGAAAGTCACTTTCTCCTGCTCCTATACAACATCATATTCCTCCTCTTACCTTTTCTGGTATCGTCACTATCCTGGATCAGCTCCACAATACATATTACATAAAGCTAATAAAGGCCTCGCTAGTAATTCTGCTCCATTTGCTAAGAAGAGATTCACATCTGATGTGACAACAAACTCTACAGAACTGGCTATGAGTGATGTGAAGACAGAGGATTCAGCCACCTATCTCTGTGCTCTGCAGGCAGCACAGTGTGACACATCTATCCTCTCATCTTACACAAACCTCAGAGTGAACAGTTTCCAAAGCAGAAACAGCGTTTTTCTACCCTATCTTTACCAAAAAAAACTACAGGTGAAACATTGTGTAAAAAAACTGAATTTGCCCTGTCACCATAACCTTGGGCTTTTAGTGTCCAGTGCTTTTCATATTATACCTATTACTGAACATTAGTGAATGTAAAGGCTGCCTCCTGCTCTAATGTAATCCTTATTATTTACTTATTCTGAACAGTTTACAACAGCTGAGTAAATTGGTTGGCTATGCTTATTTTGGTCAGTAACGTTGTGGTGTCCCGCCATAGGTGTTGTATATGCACCCCAGAAGTTCATCCAGGTTAAAGTGGGAGATGAAGTACTCTATTTTCCCCACTATATGTCTCTACCGTTGTATAATTTATATGCACAGCTAAAGAGTAAAAGGTTGACTGTATTGTGTCATGTGTTCATCTGCTGACCAGTTATAGGTGCTCTTTCTTTCTTTCTTGTCCTATCCTTTCCCTTTTATCTCTTATCCACACTCACAGGAGAGTTTAGAGATAGCCCCTGTAGGAGGAGTTAACCTGGTAGAGGAAGAGAGCTCCATCTCTAGTCTAGAGAGAGAGGACACATTAAGACCAAGTTCCTCCTGAAGTTAAGCCAGCGCCTTGCTCCGGCCAGGACCCCTGACAGGAAACAGAGACAGAAGAGTTCAGACTAGGTTCTCAGTGTGAACGGATGTGTGAGAAGCTAGCACTCACAGAGACTTTCCTTACACAAGCAGCCACTACAGTTATACAGTGCAAGTCCAATTGGGGGAGAGAAGCTACTTAGAACACCCTAGAAAACCGTGCAGGGCAGACTCCTGATACAAGAGGTGCTGACCCCAGTAGGACAAAGCTACCAGAATAGGTCTACATATCCTACTGCGCAGTGCAGGACAACCGGGTAACTTTGGAAGTCTGCTAAACCCATATAACCAACGACTGGGCCCTGTGCTATCCACCTAGGATGGGTTCTACGCAAGGCGGTCAGACTATAGTCTATACATGAGAAAAAGTATCACTTATCTTCTATATACACTTCAGTACCAGCAGAGGACAGAGTCTTTATTGGGCAGCGCTCCTCTGGAAACTTCTTTCCTTTTATTTCTACCTCTACAAAGCACTTACTACTTTTCTACTAAAGTACTTAATTCTACAAGCACCTATTTCTGAAAGAACTAGTTCTTACTCTATTGTCAGCACCTACATTTACCAAGATTTGCACTACTTGTATTGAGTGTACTGTTTACCTACCAAGTTATCCAGTAAACTGTTCTATTTTTGTATACTAAACACACAGGGTTATTTTTCCCCTTCTCTGTGGGTGGTGATACGGACATCCCAGGTGGGTCTACTACCACCCCAGATTGCCGGGACAAGTGCCCAAGGGACCCGTAACAAGCCCGGGGGTTATCGACCATTTAGGGACAACAAGCCGGCAAAACAGGTTTCTACATCACATCTGTATTATACCACACAACTGGCCTCACAAGTAACATCATAACGTCACTGGCCGAGTACCACAATGTGACTATCGTTATTGCAATAGGTTGTACAGATATACCACATCAATCCACTGGTTTTCAAGATGACTCTTGGCGTTCAGTGTTTAACATATCATCTCTGTTTCTCCAGTGTTCCAATAGCATTGTCTGGTTAACTGGGGTTTACAAGGGACAATCCATTTTCAAATATCAAATCAATGGGGGACCTTTCTCCTGACCACATTTTGCAAAACAGAAAAAAGTAAAGACCTGCTCTATTACAACCATGTCATACCTTTACACCACAACAGAAAAAGACACCCATATCAGTGAATATGCTCTTTAATACAAATGTGTGTGTGTCTACATCTAGAAATTATCTTACTATATATAAACTGGTGTGTGATAAATTACCTTTAGAATTAGGGCCACGTTAATGTATTACCTTTTTTTTTAATTAGATTCAAACACTGAAATATGTTTATTTTGTTAGTGATTTATTTTTTGTACTTTATACATGAGCTATATCGGATGTTTTTAACAGCATTGAGAGAGATGCTTTACAGCAGCTACATTCAGTAGACACAACCAACATCCTGAGATCATGGTTTTATCTGAATAAATTACTTTGGTTGTATACTGCATTTAGTGAGTGCCATGGTATTCTTTTGTTTTTGGACTACATATGGACTATACACTGTGTGCTGTTGAGCAACACCAGCAGGGATGGGTAATTTAGTGATCGTTACACAACTAAACCACCGGATAGTGATTGAGTGCATTTCTGTAGTGCCAAGACAATATAGCATTACAATATAGAAAAGTGAAATGAAAATTTAGAACAAGAATCAGCAAGAATTCTTAATAAAGTACATTGAACATAAATACTTGATTTAAACATTTGGTTTTTTTCTGATAACACATTCACTTCTCAGGAAGTTTGGCTTTAAATGTTTACCTTCATTAGACGTTCTTCTACTAGGACCACCCAAAGGTACCTTACTTGTAGGCAAAATCTATTGAAAATATGATGTGTTCTTAAAGGAGACCTGTCACCCCCCGCGTCGGGGTGACAGGCTCCCGACCCCAGCTAGATCCCCTTATACTTACCTCATGTCGCCGAGTCCTGCTGCCGGAGCCGGTCCCAGGACGGAGATATCCCGGTGAGAAGCCGGCGCGCGCGCTGTGGAGATGGGTCCAGCGTCCATAGAGAATGAATGGAGCCGGACTAAGCTCTGCTGCGCGCGCACGGCTCCATTCATTCTCTATGGATGCCGGACCCATCTCCACAGCGCGCGCGTCGGCTTCTCACCGGGATATCTCTGTCCCGGGACCGGCTCCGGCAGCGGGACTCGGCGACATGCAGTAACTATAAGGGGACCTAGCTGGGGGTCGGGAGCCTGTCACCCCGGCGCGGGGGGTGACAGGTCCTCTTTAAAGTGTACCTTATGTTATAACTTTCAAAATCTAAATCAACAGTAGATGTGATAGAAAGCAAGTTTGCAATTTACATTCATTCATTCATTCATTTATTTATTTATTTATTTATTTATTTATTGTTATCATGGAAAACACGGCACTTTCTGTTTTCTGACTTTTTTTTTTTCTCAAAAAACAGGAAACAGTCAGAAACAGGAAGTCCTGTGTTTCCCAGGCCATCTGAGCGCTCACAGAGAGAAGGCAGTCATGTGACTGATGGACACATTGAGCTGTGACTCTCTGTACTGGCCGGAATTTATATATTTAGTCTGTTTTTTTCAACCAGCAGAAAATCTGCCTTCAGGAGACTGGACCTGGATTTCTGGTAAGTACAGCTTTGTTTTACAGCATCAAAACAACAACAAAAAATAATGAATGTATATCGCAAACTCATTTAATTTCACACTGTTCTACTGTTGATTTAGATTTTGAAAGTTATAATGACAGGTACACGTTAAGAAAATGCTTGTAGTTCATGTAATATTATCCATAACCACTAGATGAAGCTCTTCTACTTTGCAGCTGGTTACAATGTATGAGGAAGTACAAGGTTTTGTACAATGCGTCCTGCAATCTTTTACAAAGAGAAAAAAAGGTAGTAAATGAGAAACGCCATTAGCCAGTCATCCAGCCAGACACAAAGATTTCTCATCCCTGCGGCCGGCATACATCGTCAAAAAGTCAGAGATTTTTGCTCAAACAAAAAATGTGTCATTTTTTTTGCTGATGTCCACCCTGTTTGCCTGATGTACCATGATTTCCACCTACTTGTATTATGTATCTTGTATCACTCGTGATCCCCATTAGATATGACCAAAGCAAATTAGATGAATTCGGATTCGCAGGGAATGGGGAGTTAAATTTGTCATGTTGTAATTTGCGAATTTACCTGATTCGCTTTGCAAATTCGCTAAACATGGCAGCTGTGATCGCGGATGTCCATGTTAGCAAAGTGGAATAGTCAGAGCCCCAGCCCATTGGCCCCACTCCCCCCCTATATATATGCAGTGTCCCAGAACATGCAGACTACTACTCCTATTATGCCCATTTCTATTGCTGTGTCAATGCCTGTTCTGGTAAGTGTTTGCACTGCAACTGCTGCTGGTTTTCCCCTAGTATTCTCTGGTATTGTGCATTTTCATGTGTATTCTCATGTGTTCCTGTGTATTACAGTGTACAGTGGTATGCAAGGCTGTTGATCACGTGACCTGTAACCATGGTTCCTCCAATGGCCGACTAGCTCTGGCCAGGAGCAACCATGTGACCTCCCACTTCCTGCTGACAAGGGAGTTGAGCCCCGGCTTCCAAGCAAGGAGGTTGTGTGGTTCTATCCTCTCCCACAGAAGAGTGACTAAGTCTGCTGCTATATTCCAGTCTTCGGCTGTTTCTGCCTGCTCAAGTGACCGGATTCTTTTCTCTCATCTGGGTGTCATTCCGTTATTTCTCCTCATCGCTGCAAGGATTCACAGCAAGTATTATTCTCAAGCTAATCCACCCAGCACCGCTATTTCTCTCATACTCCTACTCCCATCATCCGGCACGTATTCTCACAGCCTATGCAGCACCACTCCTGCCTTATTTGTCAAAGCCTGCTATATACCCGGTTGCATCCGGACAGAACTGTTGCTACTAGTTACCTCAACTATAATAAAACCGCTGTTACTGAACCCTGGCATTGGTGTCCACTAACTGGTGCCCTGACTAGGTGCAGCTAAGAATCGCATGCCCATCATCACCCGCAGATTCCACAGACTGGCCCTACAGCTGTGCCGCCCTCAGGCCTATACCGTGACAAGTATAACCCCTGCGGCTGCCCCGGTCATTGCCCGCTCATAACTCCAGCACTGCGGAAGTGGCCCCCAGGGGTCAGGGCATCGCATTTTTGGCGTCACGAACAGGATTGAATGACTGTGTTGTGCCAACTGTCAGTGTCCCCAGAACTGTACTGCTAATCCCCCCCAGAGACTTTGCTATTGCCGCGCTGCGGCCTGCTAAGGGGTCAAGTCAGCCGGTGACGCACTGTCTTCGCGCGCGCGCGCGCTCCGCCCCGGCCCTGCAGTATCCAAGCCTCTGTTGCAGGAGGGAAGGAGATTGTGCCCGGACCGCCGGAAGTGTTGATGCTGACTTCCGCCCTATTCCTCTCCGGTCCCGGACACCCTGCCTATCGGTGCCTGCTGTTCCCGCAAGCTCTCCTCGCCCCTGCTTTCTTCCAGGCGCCTTACACCAGAACCCCTCGTCATGTCCACCGGCCATCACAGTGACTCTGACGGGTCCGGCAGTTCGCCGACGGCCCGAAGAAGGCTTCCCGCGGCTCCCGTTGCTATGGCTACCGCAGCGGTCCCATTCTTCATTGGGCCCAACAATCTTCCCAGTTATAAAGGAGAACCCCACACGTTGGCTGATTTCAAGGAAAAAATTTCCCGCACCCTTGAACTTGTCTCACTCTCTCCCACTCAGCAGGTGCAGTTGCTGCTAGGACAACTTGAGGGTCCCGCTGCCGAGGAGGTGCGGTCATGGCCAGCTACGGAGAAAGCTAATGTACAACAGATCCTGACCCGGCTGAGTAAAGAATTTGAGGTACAGTCACCCACGGAGGTCCGCCTTAAGTTTTATGACCGACGACAAAGGCCAGGTGAGACCCTCAGAGACTATGGACTAGCACTCCAATCTGCCTACCGGGCCCTGAGACAGGTTGATACCATAGACCCCTCGGCTGTGGAGAGTATGATCACTGACCGCTTCATAGAGGGGGTGGACTCTAGACTCATCCAGAGCCAACTGCGTATGCTAGCTGCCCAAAACCCTACAATGCCTTTCCTGGACTTCAAGACTCTGGCTCTGAGGGTGGTTGGCATTGACAATCCCTGTGCCGGCTGTACTCCAGGTTCAGATTGCCCGGATCCGGTGGGACCTATACCCTCACCTCCAGTGCCCACTATGGTTCCACCAGTTTCCGCTATACAAGCTGCCCAACAGTCTATCCCGGCTAATTCACCAGCGATCCCTGCTCTCCTTACGCAAGTGGTTGACTCTCTCTGCCAAGCCCTAAGGGGGCTACAAGGGGCCTATCCAACACCTCCACCACCACAGGACCCCTGCCCTGAGTATTCAGTTCCCGATCGGCCTCCTCCACCGAGACTTAGATCCCCTGAGCGCCCCTATTGCCGCCACTGTAGGCGACATGGACACTACCGCTCTCAGTGCTATTAGTTAAACGGGCTACCCCTGGGTCCGAGGGCCAACACCCAGGAGGTCGAGATCCAGGCCCGCAGGAAGCACAGTGGTTCTCAAGGTTCCTCTCACAATGCCCGCATGTGACTCTCTGGGTGGACGGAGTCCCCCTGGAGGCTCTGGTAGATACAGGTTCCCAGGTTACCACTATCCCGAGGCATGTGTTTGAAGAACATTGGGATCTGAGAACCCTAGGTCCAGTTGAGAAATACCGTCTGAAACTTATTGCTAGTAATGGTCGTCCTATTGTGCAACTAGGTTACTGGGAACCCACTGTCTGCATAGGGAAGCGGGAGCTAGCGCGTCAGGGTATCATTGTTACTGAGGCTCAGGGAGATAGTGGGACCGTGGTATTAGGCATGAATATTATCCGTCATGTATTCACTGAAGTGTTGGATGCCTTGAATGCCTCTATGTCTTGTGCTATGTCTCCTCAGTACAGGCAAGCCGTTCAGAAGACCATAAAGGTGCTCGCCGCTCAGCGGAAATTTGCCAATCCTCGAGGAGAAATCTGCCGTGTCCGCACTAGAGATGCTCGTCCGATCACCATCCCAGCTAACAGTGAGTTCCTCATCTGGTGCAGGGTCCGTCCAGGCCTCAACAATGCTGATTATGTGGCCCTTCTGGATGCTATTGAAATTGAGGGGCAACCTCTTGTCAGGGCCGCTAGAAGCCTGGTGACCGTCTCCAATGGTCAGGTCCCTGTCCGTCTGGTGAACCTTGGAGACTCCTCAGCTGACCTACCCAAGTTCACCACCGTGGCCATGTTATACCAACTCGATCCTGAGGACATCGTCTGTGAGGAGACCATCGCCTATCAGAGTTCCATCCGTGGCACTCAAAGGGACTCAAACAGGGCTCTCTCCCCTTGGTGGGATGAACTCCATATTGGCGATGCCAATACCCCACTTGAATACCTCCACGGCATCCTCAAGGTGGCCAAAAGGTATCACGAGGCCTTCAGCAAACACTCCCTCGATTTCGGGAAGACCAACCTGGTCCAGCATCGGATCAACACTGGGGACCATTTGCCTATCAAAGAGAAACATCGGCCAATCCCTCCTGCCAGCTATCAGCAGGTCAAGAAACTGCTCAAAGAGATGAAAGACTCTAACGTTATCCAAGAAAGTCAGAGTCCGTGGGCTGCCCCTATTGTCCTCGTGAGGAAGAAAGACGGTAACATCCGGTTCTGCGTGGATTATAGGAAGATAAACACAATCACCCACAAGGATGCCTATCCTTTGCCCCGGATCGAAGAGTCTATTGCTGCTTTGGGGTCAGCCGCCTACTTCTCCACCTTGGACCTCACCAGTGGGTACTGGCAGGTGCCCATGGCACCCGAAGACCGTGAGAAGACGGCCTTCACCACCCCCATGGGACTATTCGAATTCACCAGCATGCCCTTCGGTCTGTGCAACGCCCCCGCTACCTTCCAGCGGTTGATGGAAAGGTGTCTCGGCCATCTCAACTTTCAGAGTGTCCTGCTCTACCTAGATGATGTGATTGTCTATTCACGTACCTACGAAGATCACGTCCATCATCTGGCTGAAGTGTTCCAGGTCCTAATCGATCACGGCCTGAAAATCAAGCCTTCCAAGTGCCACCTTCTCAAACCCCAAGTGAACTATCTGGGGCACGTTGTGAGTGCTGAGGGGATACGACCCGATCCAGAGAAGATCTCGGCTGTGGAACACTGGGATACCCCTAAGACCGTCAAGGAGGTGAGAAGCTTTCTGGGATTTGCCGGCTATTACCGCCGCTTCATTCCCCACTTTGCCCAAGTGGCCGAGCCCCTCAATGAGTTACTCCGGGGTTGCCCTCGAGAAAGCTACAACCGACGACTCCCCGTCGAGTGGTCCGAACGGCAGGAGGTTGCTTTTCAAACCCTGAAACGCCTGTTGACCACGCCTCCTATCCTGGCCTACCCGGACTATAACCTTCCTTTCCGGCTTTACACAGACGCCAGCTTCCAAGGCCTGGGAGCTGTGCTGTCCCAGGTTCAAGATGGCCAAGAGAGAGTCGTAGCTTATGCCAGCCGGAGTCTTCGGGGTGCTGAAAAGAACGATAACAATTATAGCTCCTTCAAGTTGGAGTTACTAGCCCTAGTGTGGGCCGTCACTGAAAAGTTCAAGGACTACCTGGCTGCCACCCCTGTTACCATCTATACGGATAACAACCCGTTGGCGCATCTCAACACTGCTCGGCTGGGCGCCCTGGAGCAGCGGTGGGCTTCTCGACTGGCCAATTTCCAGTTTGAAATTAAGTACCGCAGTGGCAAGGCTAACGTCAATGCAGACCTTCTGTCCCGACTATCCAAGGGCGAAGAGGCCCCAGAGGACAGCGATTGGGAAGACGTAGAAATGCCTCCCTTCTATCAAAGGTTCGCTACCCAGAGTGCTATTGATGTAGCCGGGCCTGAAACGCCTTCGCCTCCACCTAGGGCCCCGCAAGACTTGGCCAGGTGGCAGACCATCCAGGAAGAGTCCCGTGTCCTGGGGGAGATCTATGACTACCTCTCTACTGGTCGGGTCCCCATGCGGATAAAGAGGCCCTATCCTGATGTCGAGCTAAGGCGACTCTGGAGGCAAAGAAAGAGGCTCTTCTTACAGAAGGGACTGATCCTGCGGAACTCTCTTGATCCGGTCTCTGGGGAGAGGTGCCACCAGATCCTCATTCCCCAACGAGACGCTAAGATGGTGCTAGATGCCTACCATGACCGGTCCGGTCATTTCGGGGTACACAAGACGGAGGCCACTATCCGACAGCGGTTCTACTGGATCGGGATGAGGGCTGACATCGAGAACTGGTGTGCTGAGTGCCCTGCCTGTAATATCTCCAAAGCTGGGGGAAGAGAAGTCAGGGCCCCTTTGCATCCAATCACCTCCCACCGGCCGAATCAGCTAGTCGCCCTGGACCATGTGAAGCTAGCCCCTACAAGATGCGGGTATACCTTCGCCCTCACCATGGTTGACCACTACTCCAAGTGGGTAGTCGTGGTACCTGTCAGGGACTTGACCGCCAAGACCACTGCTCTTACTTTTTACAAGGAGTATGTAAAGCACTATGGGTGCCCAGAGTCTCTGCTGACGGACCGGGGTCCGGCCTTCGAGTCGCAACTTTTCCAGGAGCTGTGTGCCTACCATGAATGTAAGAAGCTCCGCACCACGGCCTATCACCCTCAAGGGAATGGTCTGTGTGAAAAAGTTAACCAGGTCTTTATCAACATGCTCCGAACGGCTTCAGTGACAAAGAGAGTAGAGTGGCCCCACTTGTTGGATGAACTAGTGGAGATCTATAACAATACCACTCATTGTTCCACTGGCTACTCCCCGTTCTACCTGATGTTCGGCCGCCAAGGCCAACTTCCTCAGGACCGTGCTCTTGGAGTCCAAGCTCTTGACACCTTCAACCCCCTACCTGAAACTGACTGGGTTCGGGAACATCAGAGGAGAATCCAGGATGCCCGGGAAATTGTTGACCGGAGGATGGGGGAGGCTCAGCAGCGCCAAGAGGATGCCTACAACCTAAGGGCGAATGCCACACCACTACAAGTGGGGGATAAAGTTTGGCTAAAGAAATATCATCGCTCTCACAAACTTGAAAGCCTTTGGGAGCCTGAGCCCTATGTCATCTCCTCTATCCCTTACCCAGAGACTGATGTGTATGAAGTCAAAAAGCCTGGGCTAGCCCCACAGACGGTGCATCGGAATAGGATAAAACGTTGCACTAAGGAGGACCTACAGGGCCTTACAGCACCGTGTCCGGTACCTGCATCCACGCCTCCGGCTCCCCCAGCAGCTCCAGCTAAACCTCTCTCTCTGGAAGAAATGTTCCAAGTTGAACCGTTCCTCATGGCCGTAGGCTATCCAGCGTTCCCTGTACCCGTTTCAGCGGTTTCTCCACTTCCAATTGTGCCTCCAACGACTCCATCTCTACAACCAGACACTGGGGGTGATCTTCCACCGGTACCTGCACCAATCACTGTTGAAGAGGATCCTCCGCTGAGACGGTCTGAGCGCTCTACCAGAGGAATTCCTCCACTTCGTTACAGAGACCAGAGCCCTTAAACTGTTTTTGTTGTCTAACTGTTTTGTTCCAGTTCCTGCAACGTTCAAGGTTCGTGCCTGGTCCTCCTGACCAAGTTCCCTGTACTAACCAGCCATGAGCTGATGGACACTTACAATAACAAAAGGTTCTCTAGTGCCTGTCTCAGAGCCTTTTACATGGACGATGGTTTCAATTGCCTAAAAGAGACTCTAACTAACAGAGACACTTAACCCATTCCTTCCTAATGCACTTTCCTGTGATTGTGTGTTCCACACAGGGTATTATTGCACTTATTTCATTATTGCATTTTTTTCTACTATTGCATTCCAGTGTTATCAAAGTCTTTGTATTTCCTCCTCTGAGTAAGCAAGAGGTTACATAGATTGCCTCAGAGTAGAGTGCCTCTTTTGTAAAACAGTATATTTTCCAGTGTCAAAGTCAGATAGCTCCTCCTCTGAGTAAGAGAAGTCAGTTCATATATACCTCAGAGAAAGTCCAGTTTATGTAGGAGTGTATTTTCTCATCCAGTCTCAGTATTGTGTATTATTATCATATCTATAGCTGGAAAGATTTAGTTGAGCCAGTTCGTATGCAGATTTTTCTCAAATTTTCATTCAGATTTCTCTCAGATTTTCATTCAGATTCATGTGAGCCAGTTCTCCTCAAGACCTCGCCGTATTTGTTGTCCCTTGTGTTCCCTTCCTTTTGTTTCCAGTATTTGTTCGCCTCTGTCTTGTCCCAACACAGTAGTTATCACACATAGTCATACCTAACCTTCACACTTGTCCATACATACCGCACCTTGGATACCTTTTCGGGTGTTTGGCCTGTGGAGTGCTTGTGTGTGTGATTGAGTGGTATGAAAGGGAGCTCCCCATGTATGTTTGCTTTTATTATTTTGTTCTTTTCTCTTCCAGGTATCCAAGACACTACTCAGACACGCCAAGGTAGTACACAGGTCTTCACAGTTCTCTTTTCCAGTAGGGTAACACATTTAACAGAAAACCTACTGTCTAACTGGCTGGAATATTGAGGGTCACCCGCCAGCAGTTAAGTTGTCCTGGCTTACACGTCAGATGGTTCACGCACTAGCTACCTGGTCGCCAGAGTACGTTAGGCACCCCTAGGTGAAGTCCTGCCACTAGGGTTTCTCATCCTCTCTCTCTCTTCTCACCTGTGCCTTGGGCGTGGGAAACACACACCTCATCACACTCACTCTCATCATTCATTCCTGTTTGATTGTCCAGTCTATTCATGTTTTCTGCCTTCTAGATTCGCCGAGGTCGGCTCAAATTTGCTAGGGAGGTATGCAGTGTCCCAGAACATGCAGACTACTACTCCTATTATGCCCATTTCTATTGCTGTGTCAATGCCTGTTCTGGTAAGTGTTTGCACTGCAACTGCTGCTGGTTTTTCCCTAGTATTCTCTGGTATTGTGCATTTTCATGTGTATTCTCATGTGTTCCTGTGTATTACAGTGTACAGTGGTATGCAAGGCTGTTGATCACGTGACCTGTAACCATGGTTCCTCCAATGGCCGACTAGCTCTGGCCAGGAGCAACCATGTGACCTCCCACTTCCTGCTAACAAGGGAGTTGAGCCCCGGCTTCCAAGCAAGGAGGTTGTGTGGTTCTATCCTCTCCCACAGAAGAGTGACTAAGTCTGCTGCTATATTCCAGTCTTCGGCTGTTTCTGCCTGCTCAAGTGACCGGATTCTTTTCTCTCATCTGGGTGTCATTCCGTTATTTCTCCTCATCGCTGCAAGGATTCACAGCAAGTATTATTCTCAAGCTAATCCACCCAGCACCGCTATTTCTCTCATACTCCTACTCCCATCATCCGGCACGTATTCTCACAGCCTATGCAGCACCACTCCTGCCTTATTTGTCAAAGCCTGCTATATACCCGGTTGCATCCGGACAGAACTGTTGCTACTAGTTACCTCAACTATAATAAAACCGCTGTTACTGAACCCTGGCATTGGTGTCCACTAACTGGTGCCCTGACTAAGTGCAGCGAGGAATCGCATGCCCATCATCACCCGCAGATTCCACAGACCGGCCCTACAGCTGTGCCGCCCTCAGGCCTATACCGTGACAAGTATAACCCCTGCGGCTGCCCCGGTCATTGCCCGCTCATAACTCCAGCACTGCGGAAGTGGCCCCCAGGGGTCAGGGCATCGCATATAGAGCGGAATGCTGCTGCAGACGGCACTCAGCTGTTAGGTGTAGAGGAGGTAGCAGCAGGAATAGAGAGCAGGGAGAAGAGATAGGGAAAGAGTGAGGATAGGATAGGTTGGTGCAGTTCATTGAGGATGAATTTGGGTGAATTGCCATAGCTCTTCCTATTGTGAGGCTGGTGTAAAACTTTAAAGACTGAAGCCAGTTTATATTGTAAAGCAGGAATTGGGTGAAGTAAACCCATACCCATTCAGTAATAATGGACAATATTATTTTTTTTAGCGTATTTTTAAAGAATTTCCCTATCTATTGCTATTGGCTTATTTGTCATCACATCACATACATATATCTTTCTGCGGACAAAATGGTGACATAGTTGTAGGACAAACAAATAAAAACTTAACCCTCCAGTTGTGGCCGGGGGTTGCAAATACAATATACACCCAATCCCAACGCCTGGGGACAAACGCCCCCTATAATGAGACCCAACTAAGACATAATCTTACATAAATATCATATAATCTGTGCATCAAGTGGTAGAAAGAAAATGTTAAAAACACAACAGTGGAACTGCTACAACACCATATGCAACACCATATGCAGCAGTACCAAAACAGGTCTGTATTCCTTAATATGGTGGAGCAGTGTGCTGTTGCTGTTTAAAATCTGCCTACAGCCCCTTTAATATGTTTTGCTGCGCCCACAGAGTCCTCAGGAAGAATTGCACAGACATTAAAGGAGACCTGTCACCCCCCGAGCCGGGTTGACAGGCTCCCGACCCCCGTTACAGCCCCCTATACTCACCTGATCCCGCAGGGTCCCGCTTCCTGATCCGGTCGGGTCACAGGAGAGTCCGACGCTCATAGAGAATGAATGGGGAGTCCGATGCTCCGTCATTCTCTATGGGCATCAGACTCTTCTGTGAGCGCGCGCGCCGGGCTTCGGGCGCTCATATCTCTGTGACCCGACCGGTTCAGGAAGTGGGACGCGGTGGGATCAGGTGAGTATAGGGGGCTGTAACGGGCGGTCGGGAGCCTGTCACCCCGGCACGGGGGGTGACAGGTCCTCTTTAAGTGAGGGGTTATTGGCAGCTGCTGGAGGGGCTGCCGGATGATATTTAGATCGTCCGGGTGGCCCATAGAGTAGAGTGGCGGTCTGCTGCCCCCGCTATTACAGAGGTGGCAGGTAGTAGACCGTGGCTATCGTCATTGTGTATTTAGAACATGCTGACAAAACAACGATCAGCCAAGTACGGCCAATAATTGTTCTGTGTAATAGGACCCCAAGTTATCATCATTGCGTTCAGGCAAAGTGGGTCTGCATGAGATGTCCAATAGATGCACAGTGTTTCCTCAAGATCGGAGTGTATGATCTCAACACG
Organism: Dendropsophus ebraccatus; assembly: GCF_027789765.1. Lineage (NCBI taxonomy): Eukaryota > Metazoa > Chordata > Amphibia > Anura > Hylidae > Dendropsophus > Dendropsophus ebraccatus. Next base: position 43,132,070 of record NC_091456.1, read on the forward strand.
GATCTAAGTATAAGACTCCAAAAGCTTCCATCTGAATGGAATGGCAGTGCACATGTTCAACTCCAACTCCAACCATTGTCTATGGTAGTGCTGAAGATACACAAGAGGAAGTAACTGTCACTTAAAAGAGAACTTTGAGAGTCCCAGTGGTCTCAGTAGTCGGACCCTTAATCAGATATATCCCCAATCGTACAGATGGTGTCTATGGAAGCAAAACCCATTGAACACACAATTCACTGGGAGGGAGCTCCTTCACACCTTACAATCTGATCTCCATCTAGTTTCCTAATATGAATATTGTGCAGTTTATTATACACTGGAGCAATAGGAGCTGATGCTATCACATACACCCAGACCTGACTCCTCCTCCTGCTGTTATATCTGCCTCCAGCTGTTCACATATAATACAGCTTCATATAACAGCTGCTCCCCAGACAGGAATAACTTTACAGCACAATGAAGGAGACCACCAGCCACATTGTCTACATTGTTCTGGTTCTCTACTCAGGTAATGAATACTCTGGGTTATTGTGTATGCATTGCAGAAGCTATGGCTATGATGGAGATAGTAACACAACTAGTCATGTATAGTAAGAATAATTGTCCTAGGTCTGTGATAAGGAACCAAGGTCTGGTGATAGACTAATAATAGCTATGTTCTTTTCCAGGACAAGTTATTGGAGACTCCATTGAGCCAATGAATTCTCAGACTTTTGCTGAAGAAGGAAAGAAAGTCACTTTCTCCTGCTCCTATACAACCTCATATCCCTCCTCTACGTATTACCTTTACTGGTATCGTCACTATCCTGGATCAGCTCCACAATACATATTACATAAAGCTAATAAAGGCCTCGCTAGTAATTCTGCTCCATTTGCTAAGAAGAGATTCACATCTGATGTGACAACAAACTCTACAGAACTGGTTATCAGTGATGTGAAGACAGAGGATTCAGCCACCTATCTCTGTGCTCTGCAGGCAGCACAGTGTGACACATCTATCCTCTCATCTTACACAAACCTCAGAGTGAACAGTTTCCAAAGCAGAAACAGCGTTTCCCTACTGTATCTTTATCAAGAAACTACAACTAAAACATTGTATAGAACTGAATTTGCTGCTGTCACCATAACCTTTGGCTTTCAGTGGTCTATCGCTTTACATATTATATCTTTTAGTGAACATTAGTGAATGTAAAGGCTGCCTCCTCTTCTAATGTAAACATTATTCAGTACTTACTGAACAGTTTACAACAAGTTGGTTGTCTATGTTGCCTATTTTGGTCAGTAACGTGACTGTTAGGGTTGGACTGGCCATAAGGGGGCTTCTGGCAAATACCTGAAGGGCCGATGGCCTCCGGGGCCGGTCCAGTGCTCCTCCTGACCCGGCAACTCCTTTCCCCTTCCGTAGGGAAAAGGAGTCACCGGGCCAGGAGGAATTCGGGGCCGGCCCACATCGCTCCGTCTGGCCCCCGTATGATGCGTGGCTGCCGGGGTTGTCGGGGATAGAGCTCTCTTTGCACCTGTAACTTTCGGTACAGGAGTGCATGTTAGAGACGCTCCCTGTCCCCTGTAGGATGCAACAACCTCGGCAGACGCTCATCATACGGGGGCCAGAAGGAGAGAGAATCGACGGGGGAGTGCATTGTTAGGTGAGTTGTTGTTGGTTTTTTTCTCTCTTTCTACCTGCTTTGCGGGAAAGAGGGGGCCATCTATAAAGGAGGGTGGGACATCTATAAGGGGGGGTAGAGGGGGCTGTCTATAAAAGGGGGGGGGGGTTAGGGGGCCATCTTTAAAGAGGGAGGGAAGAGGAGAAGGGGTCATCTATAAAGGGGGAGAGAGAGGCCATCTATAAAAAGGGGAGAGTGGGCCATCTATAAAGTGGGGGGGGGGGAGAGGGGGCCATCTATAAGGGGGGAGAGGGGGCCATCTATAAAAGAGGTAGAGGCCATCTATAAAAGAGGTAGAGGCCATCTATAAGGGAGGAGAGAGGGGGCCATCTATAAGGGGAGAGGAGAGGGGGCCATCTATAAGGGGGGAGAGGGGGCCATCTATAAGGGGGAGGGGGGCCATCTATAAGGGGGGAGAGGGGGGCATCTATAAGGGGGGAGGGGAGGCCATCTATAAGGGTATAGAGGGGGCCATCTATAAAGGGGTGAGAGAGGGGGCCATCTATAAGGGGGAGAGGGGGCCATCTATAAGGGGGGAGAGGGGGGCATCTATAAGAGGAGGGGGAGAGGGGGCCATCTATAAGAGGAGGGGAAGAGGGGGCCATCTATAAGGGGGGAGAGGGGGGTCATCTATAAGGAGGGGAGAGGGGGCCATCTATAAGGGGGAGAGGGCTAATTTGGATCACATGGATCTTACATAGCACGAGTGCTAGCCACAATGAAAAAAGGGACAGAATACATAAAATATGCACAAGCCAAAAAGACAGAAATGGCTGCACATCGCACCCATGGCTGACACGAAAGCTTGTTCAGCTACATTTAAAACCAACATCAGAAGTTAGTATATAATTTGGCCAAACCATATTGCCTCATGTACCACGTGCAGGTCTTCTGATACACATGAGTCCCTAACCAAACATCATCACTGTGCCGGTCAGCGACCACAATCCCCGCAAAAACTTTCTACTGCATAGTAGAAATAGTGGCTTGTTTAGAAAGATCCCTGAATGGCATCTGTCTTTGATCCCTGTCAGGGGCCCTGGCAAAAGCCAGGCTCTGGCTCAACTTCAGCAAGAACTGCTTTGTGGTGTGTCCTCTCTCTGTGAAAACTGGACTCCTCCTACAGGGGTACTATCTAAACCCTACTGTGAGTGGTGGGGACAAGTGTGTGTAAGAGAGAGGGAAAAAGAGAAAGGAGAGAGAAGAAAGTGCGTCTACAGCACATGACATAGAAAACTTAACCCATTACTTTCTTCAGCTGTGCATGGAAAACAATAAATATAAAGAACAGTGACACTTCTACCTTCGGCCAGGCCTCTCTAGTAACTCCTCTCTTCTACTCTCTCTACTGCAAAGCACTTTCTTACAACAAGCACCTGGTCCCTACCTCAACTAGAAACACCTGAGTGTAACTATTGTATTGCACTGGACTAAATTGTTCACACCAGTATTCTCTTTGTATTGCACTACGTTTATCCCAAGTAAACTGTTCTACTCTTCTAAATTACTGGACTGGCTTATCTCTTCTGCACCTGCACACACAGCTCTACACTTTGGTTAATTCCTTTCGGTGTTGGGGAGGTGTCAAACTGTCCGGGTGGGTCCTATACCACTCCAGGCTACCATGACAAATGCCCAAGTGACCCTAGACCCACTCACCAACATAGTTGACCCTGTGGGTGTTTACCCTGAAACCAACACTACTGGCACCTCATCGCACTTTACAGCTGCTACATAGACATACCCAACATCCTGAGATCATGGTTTTAATAGACTACATCGCTTGTATACTGCATTGGATGAGGGCCACAGTATCATTTTGTTTTTGGACTACATACTGTATGGACTATACAATGTGTGCTGTTAAGCAACACCAGCAGGGATGGGTAATTCAGTGACAGTTATAAACCACTGCATGTGGTGTCGCCCTGCTGAGAGCACCAGGGGCCCAGGGGCCTGATCCTGTAATACACTGTGAGCCTGATCTGTGATCATTTTGCAGCACCCGGGGGTCTCCTGGGTTTTGCAAATGTCCACTTAACTGCAAGCACTCCTGACAAGTGCTTGCAGTTATGAACCAATGACTATGTGTCAGGACCCGTCACACCAAACACACAGAGACAGTGAGCCCTAAGCTCAGCCCCGCCCACTGACTCTACCTACTTGCCCCCCTAGGCTAAACCCTAGGGCAGCAACTGGGCGGCGGTCCCTGCACTGGCTTGGTGGGACAAAAAGACAAGACAGACAGACAAAACACAATAAAGAATGGTCGACAGTCCGGGTCACAACAATCGGGCAGCGCAGTACAAAAACACAATCCAAAAAGCAAGGTCAATAAACAGGCAATAAGGTCAGGGGCAGGCAGCAAGCAAGCGAGGTCAAAAGAAACTTAGCAGGAGTCAGGAGAAACCAGAAAACAGAACACACAAGCAGGCAGAGACAAGTCAATAACCGGCAAGGCACAGGCAGAAATCTTAAATAGGAGACCAGGAACCAAGTCCAGAAGATGATAGGAGGGACCAGCTGTCAATCACTGAGGCAAAGGCAGGTTAACCGTTACATGACCAGGGAAGCTTAGAAGCACAGACACGGGTGGGGCAGGGAAAACAATTAGCAGACCAGAAGAAATAAGACACAGTTCAGACAGGGCAAAAACAAGGCAAACAAAACACAGAATAAATGGAAGATTATGGCCAAAATCGCAGTCTTTGGCGCAGAGGTCGAATCTTAGCAGCAGAGGGTGACACTGATGCCTTTTCAGGCGCGATCATGACACTATGGTTGACGGCTTAGTGGTCAATCGAGAATTAGATGGGGGGGGGGGCAATCAAAACTTTGCTATGGGGTCCAGGCTTTTTAAATTACACCCCTGACACCAGACGACGAATGAGTGCATTTCTGTAGTACCAAAACTATTTACTTTTATTGGACTGGTGCTGACATATTGAATTCTATTGTAATTTGTCTCGACCTGTCTTAACCTGTCTTGCCAGTCATAAGGGGGAGACTGCTGAGAGGTTTTCTCTACAGAACAAAGTATCAGTTTATTCTTAATCTTATTGGTCAGGGTGAAAACTGCAAGATTTCTGCATTACAATATAGAAAAGTGAAATGGAAAATTAGAAGAAGAATCAGCAAGAATTCTTAACAAAATATATTTAACATAACTTGATTTGAACATTAGGTAATTTTCTGATGACAATACTTTGACCAATAATCACGCCTTGTAATAGGGCCCTCAGTCATGTACAGCTTTAAATGTTTACCTTTATGAGATGTTCTTCTAAGGACCAACCATAGATTTTGCTTACAAGTAAGGTACCTATTTAAGATATGAGGTGTTCTTAAGAAAATGCTTGTAGTTCATGTAATATTATCCATAACCACTAGATGAAGCTCTTCTACTTTGCAGCTGGTTACAATGTATGAGGAAGTACAATGTTTTGTACAATGCGTCCTGCAATCTTTTACAAAGGAAAAAAAAAAAGAAAAACAAGTAGTAAATGAATAACGCCATTAGCCAGTAATCAAGCCAGACACAAAGATTTATCATCCCTGCGGCCGGCATATATTTTTAAAAAGTTGGAGATTTTTGCCCAAACAAAAATGTTTTACTTTTTGCTGATGTCCGCCCTGCTCACCTGATGTACCATGATTTCCACCTGCTTGTATTATGTATCTTGTATCAATTGTCATCCCCGTTAGAGATGAGCGAAGCAAATTAGATGAATTTGGATTCTCAGATAATGGGGCGTTAAATTTGCCTTGTGAATTCGCAAATTCTCCTGATTTGCTTCGCAAGTTCGCTAAACATGGCGGCTGTGATTTCGGATGTCCATGTTAGCAAAGTGGAATAGTCAGAGCCCCAGTCCGTTGGCCCCGCTCCCCCCCTATATATAGAGCGGCATGGTGCTGCAGACGGCTCTCAGCTGTTAGGTGTAGAGGAGGTAGCAGCAGGAATAGAGAGCAGGGAGAAGAGATAGGGAAAGAGTGAGGATAGGATAGGTTGGTGCAGTTCATTGAGGATGAATTTGGGTGAATTGTGATAGCTCTTTCTATTGTGTGGCTGGTGTAAAGTTTTAAAGCCTGAAGCCGGTTTATATTGCAAAGCAGGAATTGGGTGAAGTAAACCCATACCCATTCAGTAATAATGGATGTTATTTTAAATTTATTTAGCATCCGGCTTTTCTTATTTTGTGTGAACATAGTGTCGGGCTTAGAGAATGGCTTGTATTAAAATGTGTAAAAAATCTACACAACACCCCCTTATTAAAAAAAATTATCAAGCATAGTTTAAACCCCCCAAAATTTGGTGTCAAAGCATTTAAAATGGTAGAGTTTTGTTTTGCAGCACATTCTGGTGTGAAGATCACTAAAAGTAGAGGAGATTCCTAGTCAATATGACCCCCTGATGTTTTGGATTTTAATATGAAAAAAATTATATAAAGGATTTTCCAGTCTGTTGCTATTGACTGATTTGTCAGCACATAGTTTATCCTTCTTCGGACAGAATGGTGACTTACACTCACCGGCCACTTTATTAGGTACACCTGTCCAACTGCACGTTACCAATTAATTTTTAATCAGCCAATCACATGGCGACAACTCAGTGCATTTAGGCATGTAGACATGGTCAAGACAATCTCCTGCAGTTCAAACCGAGCATCAGTATGGGGAAGAAGTGATTTGAGTGCCTTTGAATGTGGCATGGTTGTTGGTGCCAGAAGGGCTGGTCTGAGTATTTCAGAAACTGCTGATCTACTGGGATTTTCACGCACAACCATCTCTAGGGTTTACAGAGAATGGTCCGAAAAAGAAAAAACATCCAGTGAGCGGCAGTTTTGTGGGCGGAAATACCTTGTTGATGCCAGAGGTCATAGGAGAATGGGCAGACTGGTTCGAGCTGATAGAAAGGCAACAGTGACTCAAATAGCCAACCATTACAACCAAGGTAGGCAGAAGAGCATCTCTGAACGCACAATACGTCCAACTTTGAGGCAGATGGGCTACAGCAGCAGAAGACCACCCGTTACTAGCATGGTGTACCTAATAAAGTGGCCGGTGAGTGTAGTTGTAGGCCAGGGCTTTAAAATACAATATACTCTCAGTCCCCTTTATGAAGAAACGCCCCCTTTATTGGAAACCAACTAAAATATAACTTCTAATCTTACATACAAATTAAATCTGTGTATCAAGTGGTTGAAAGAAAATGTTAAAAATACAACAGCGGAACTGCTACCGTATAAACCATATGCAGCAGGACCAAAACAGGTCTGTATCACTGAATATGGTGGAGCAGTGTGCTGTTTCTGTTTAAAATCTGCCTATAGCCCTTTAACATGTTTTGCTGCGTCCACAGAGTCCTCAGAAAGAATTGCGCAGATATTGAGGTGGGGAGGGGGGGGCTATGGGCAGCTGCGGGAGGGGCTGTCTGGATGATCTTTAAATTGTCCGGGTAGCCAGTGTTCGACTGGGGTATCTGTGGCCCACCAGATGAAATGATCCTGGGGGCCCATCAGTGAAGAACCAGTGAGAAACAACATGTCAGTCAGTGTTAGTGCAGGTTCTAAAGCTGGGGGCCCACCGGAGGATCCTCTGGTATTTTGGTGGGCCAGTCCGACACTGCGGGTGGCCCATAGAGGACAGTGGCGGTCCGTCGCTATCGTCATTGTGTATTTAGAACATGCTGAAATGCAACGATCAGCCAAGTACGATCATCAATTACAGCCAAGAAATGTTTTGTGTAATAGGACCCCAAGTTATCATCAGTGCATTGGCGCAAAGTGCGTCTGCATGTGATGTCAAATAGCTGCACAGTGTTTCCTCAATATTGGAGTGTATGATCTCAACAGGTCTAATCACTGAGACCCCCCACTCCACCACCACCACCACCAAATCCACCAAATCCCAAGTATAAGACTCCAAAAGCTTTCATCTGAATGGAATGGTGGTCGGACCCTCTGTAATTAGATATATCCTCAATGCTAGGAATAGTGTTTATAGTAGCAAAACCCATTGAACACACAATTCACTGGGAGGGAGCTCCTTCACACCTTACAATCTGATCTCCATCTAGTTTCCTAATATGAATATTAGCAGTTTATTATACACTGGAGCAATAGGAGCTGATGCTATCACATACACCCAGACCTGACTCCTCCTCCTGCTGTTATATCTGCCTCCAGCTGTTCACATATAATACAGCTTCATATAACAGCTGCTCCCCAGACAGGAATAACTTTACAGCACAATGAAGGAGACCACCAGCCACATTGTCTACATTGTTCTGGTTCTCTACTCAGGTAATGAATACTCTGGGTTATTGTGTATGCATTGCAGAAGCTATGGCTATGATGGAGATAGCAACACAACTAGTCATGTATAGTAAGAATAATTGTCCTAGGTCTGTGATAAGGAACCAAGGTCTGGTAAAAGACTAATAATAGCTATGTTCTTTTCCAGGACAAGTTATTGGAGACTCCATTGAGCCAATGAATTCTCAGACTTTTGCTAAAGAAGGACAGAAAGTCACTTTCTCCTGCTCCTATACAACCTTATATCCCTCTTCTTACCTTTACTGGTATCGTCACTATCCTGGATCAGCTCCACAATACATATTATATAAAGCTAATAAAGGCCTCGCTGGTAACTCTGCGTCATTTGCTCAGGAAAGATTCACATCTGATGTGACAACAAACTCTACAGAACTGGTTATCAGTGATGTGAAGACAGAGGATTCCGCCACCTATCTCTGCGCTCTGCAGGCAGCACAGTGTGACATGTCTATCCTCTCATCTTACACAAACCTCAGATTGAACAGCTTCCAAAGCAGAAACAGCGTTTCCCTACCATAACTTTTACAAGAAACTACAAGTGAAACATTGTGTAGAGGAGCTTAATTTGGCTCTGTCACATCACCTTTGGCTTTTAGTGGTTCATCACTTTATATATTATATCCATTAGTGAACATTAGTGAATGTAAAGGCTGCCTCCTGCTCTAATGTAATCCTTAGTCTGTATTTATACTGAACAGTTTTCAAGAGCACAGTACCGTAAATTGGTGGTCTATGTTGCCTATTTTCGTTAATGCAATGTTAGGGTATGTGTACACTGAGGAATAGGCAAGAAATATACAAGGAATTGAAGAGGAATCCGCTCTTAATTTCTTGAAATTCGTCCCGTAAAATATGAACAGAGCAATGTCCTATTGTGTTTAATGGAATTTCCGCTCTATTATTCAGACTAAAGAAATTCCAAGCAGAATTTTCTGTTGCAGATCCGCTTTCCGACCAAAGAATTGATTTGTCAATTCTTTGGGCGGATTCTGCCAGAGGAATCCTTAAGAAGTCAATGGGGGCTTAAATTCTGCTTGTTTTCCACTCGACTTCCACTCAAATTCTTCTCCTATTCTGCCAGAGCTGAATAGGTGAGGAATTTCAAGCAGAAAACTTTCCTCTTCAATTCCTTGCTTAGTATGGTGGTCCTCGGTTGGGCAAATAACACATCCTAGATCTGAATGAATGAAATATTCTCATTGAATACTTTGTTCTGTACAAAACTTAATGTGCTGATAACAAAATTACACAAAAATCATCAATGGAAATCACATTTATTAACCAATGGAGGCCTGAATTCTGAGTCACACACAAAATTAAAGTGTCACTGTCGTTTTATTATTATTATTACTATTATTATTATTATTTATTTATTTATTTATTTTTTTTTTGGGGGGGGAAATCAATAGTACAGACAATTTGAAGAAACTTAGTAATTAGGTTTATTAGGTGAAAAATGCCTTTTTATCATGAAAAAGCAGTTTGAAGCTCCCCCCCACGGCAAACGGCAAACGATCAAGCGACAAACGAGATATCGTTCATTTTGATCTTTCAACATGTTCTCAAATCATCGGTCGTTGTTACCTAAAAATTTGCTTCGTGTAAACAGTCTTTCAAAGATTCGTCCTATGTGAAAGATGGGCTTAGGCGATCTTAAAAACGATTGCAATAACGATTTTTCTTACGAATTTTCTAACGATTTTTTCATCTAAATGCTGATCTTATAAAAACCACATCATTATTTCAAAATTGTTAGACGATCGATTGGGTGAATTATCGTTTCGTGTAAATGCAGCATTACTTCCTAAGTGGACAGTTTGATTTCACAGAAGTTTGATTTACTTGGAGTCATATTGTGTTGTTTAAGTGTTCCTTTTTGTTTTGAGCAGTATATATATATATATATATATATATATATATATATATATATACTGTACATACACTACCGTTCAAAAGTTTGGGGTCACATTGAAATGTCCTTATTTTTGAAGGCAAAGCACTGTACTTTTCAATGAAGATAACTTTAAACTAGTCCTAACTTTACACAAATACACTCTATACATTGCTAATGTGGTAAATGACTATTCTAGCTGCAAATGTTTGGTTTTTGGTGCAATATCTACATAGGTGTATAGAGGCCCATTTCCAGCAACTATCACTCCAGTGTTCTAATGGTACAATGTGTTTGCTCATTGGCTCAGAAGGCTAATTGATGATTAGAAAACCCTTGTGCAATCATGTTCACACATCTGAAAACAGTCTAGCTCGTTACAGAAGCTACAAAACTGACCTTCATTTGAGCAGATTGAGTTTCTGGAGCATCACATTTGTGAGGTCAATTAAACGCTCAAAATGGCTAGAAAAAGAGAACTTTCATCTGAAACACGGCAGTCTATTCTTGTTGTTAGAAATGAAGGGTAGAGTGGCAGAGTGGCAAAGAAAAAGCCATATCTGAGACTGGCCAATAAAAGAAAAAGATTAAGATGGGCAAAAGAACACAGACATTGGACAGCGGAAGACTGGAAAAAAGTGTTGTGGACGGATTAATCCAAGTTTGAGGTGTTTGGATCACAAAGAAGAACGTTTGTGAGACGCAGAACAAATGAAAAGATGCTGGAAGAATGCCGGACGCCATCTGTTAAGCATGGTGGAGGTAATGTGATGGTAAAAGGGATCCTGAATAAGGAAGGCTATTACTCAATTTTGCAACGCCATGCCATACCCAGTGGACAGCTCTTGATTGGAGCCAATTTCATCCTACAACAGGACAATGACCCTAAACACACCTCCAAATTGTGCAAGAACTATTTACAGCAGAAGCAGGCAGCTGGTATTCTATCGGTAATGGAGTGGCCAGCGCAGTCACCAGATCTGAACCCCATTGAGCTGTTGTGGGAGCAGCTTGACCGTATGGTACGCCAGAAGTGCCCATCCAACCAATCCAACTTGTGGGAGCTGCTTCTAGAAGCGTGGGGTGCAATTTCTCCAGCTTACCTCAACAGATTAACAGCTAGAATGCCAAAGGTGTGCAATGCTGGAATTGCTGCAAAAGGAGGATTCTCTGACGAAAGCAAAGTGTGATGTAAAAACAATGTTATTTCCAATACAAATCATTATTTCTAACCTTGTCAATGTCTTGACTCTATTTTCTATTCATTTCACAACGTATGGTGGTGAATAAGTGTGACTTTTCATGGAACACACTAAATTGTTTGGGTGACCCCAAACTTTTGGACGGTGGTGTATATATTGTGTGTGGGTAATACTATCTTGTTGGTTTTAGTTACATACACTGGTATCACATTACATCTAGAACTATAATGTAATTTTCCTTCTATATATAAACTGGTGTTGGATAAATTACCTTTAGAAAAAGGGACACATTAATGTTTTATTTTTTGTCCATTATACATGAGCTGTTTTGTACATAAGGTGTGGGCTGTTTTTAACAGCATTGAGAGAGATGCTTTACAGCAGCTACATAGACATAACCAACATCATGACATCATGGGTTTATCTTTATAAACTACACTGCTTGAATACTGCATTTGGTATGTGCCACAGTATTCCTTAAAATTTGGACTACATATGGACTATACACTGTGGGGGAGCCCTTAGCAACCAATCAGATTCCACCTTTCATTTTTCAAAGAGTGTGTGAGGAATGAAAAGCGGAATCTGATTGGTTACTAGGGGAAACTAAGACAATTCTACTTTACACCATGTTTGATAAATCTCCGTCTGTGTGCTGTCGAGCAACACCAGCAGGGATGGCTAATTCAGTGACGGCTATACAACTAAACCACTAGACGGCGATTGATTGCATTTCTGTAGTGCCAAGGCTATTCACTTTTACTGGAACAGTGCTGAGTTATTGACTTCTATTGTGAATGGTCTGAACCTGTCTTACCCTGTCTAGCCAACGATAAGGAGGAAACTGCGTAGAGACGTTCTCTCTACAGAACAGAAAGTGCCAGTTTATTCTTAGTCTTTGTGGTCAGAGTGAAAACTGCAAGATTTTAGGATTACAATATAGAAAAGTGAAATGAGAAATTAGAAGGAGAATCGGCAAGAATTATTAATAAAATTCATTTGAATATAAACACTAGATTTAAACATTAAAGCGTAACTGTCATTTCAGAGTAATTTTATTTTGAAAACATTAAATATCAACAGTTCAAGCGATTTTAAGAAACTCTGCAATAGGTTTTATGTACTAAAAGAGTTTCCTTCTGTACTGAAAAATCAATCTCACAGCCTCTTCCCTCACTTGAGAAGAAGCAGGATTTCTGTGTCCATTATGTGGCTATGGAGAGGGGAGGGACTGTTAGGAGTGACTGAGCACTGAGCAGTCCTGCAAAGCACAACACCCTGCAATCTTCTCTCAGTAAGTTCATAGATAAGCACTGACCTTTCTGACCCCAGAATCCTGCGGTTTAGGTGCCCAGACAGTCTACAAACAGCTGACCTTCATGTCACCTCTTCCTGCTCCCTCATCTCCCTCAGCCCCTCCCCCCTTCATAGGCTTACAATGGAGAGAGCAGAACCCGTCTTCACTGGCTTCTCTGTAATGAAGACGTGTTTGCCTGATAATGCACAGATAAGAAGTCAGGGGGGGAGGCTGGGAGATTGCTTCTTGAGTACAGAAGGAGGCTTTTTTGGCTGATGAAACCTATTACAGAGTTTCTTAAAATCTCTTAGACTACTGATTTCTGCAATAAAAAAAATATATGACAGTTACGCTTTAAGTAATTTTCTGATTCTGATGAAGTTTGGCTGATAATCACGCCTTGTAATAGGGCCCTCAGTCATGTATGGCTTTAAATGTTGACCTTTATTAGACTTCCTTCTACTAGGACAAACCAGAGATTTTGCCTCAAAGTAAAGTACCTATTTAAAATACGATGTGTTCTTAAAGTGTCACTGTTGTTATAACTTTCAAAATCTAAAACAACAGTAGATGTGATATAAAGCAAGTTTGTAATTTACATTTATTTTTTTTTTTTTTTTTTAGTTATCATCAGTTATCAAAAAAAAACAGGAAAGAGTAAGGCCATCTAAGCGCTCACAGAGAGAAGACAGTCATGTGATTGATGGACACATTGAGCCATGACTCTCTGTACTGGCCGGAATTCATGTGTTTAGTCTCTTTTTTTTTTGAACCAGCACAAGTCAGAAAATCTGCCTTCAGGAGACTGGACCTGGATTTCCTGTAAGTTCAGCTTTGTGTTACATCTTGATAACAAAAAATAAATAAAAAAAAAAAATAATAAAAAAAATGACTGTATATTGCAAACTTGCTTTATATCAGATCTACTGTTGATTTAGATTTTGAAAGTGAGAATGATAGTCACACTTAAAGAAAACGCTTGCATGTCCATGTAATTTTATCAATAACCACTAGATGGAGCTATTCTACTTTACAGCTGGTTACAACTGGTTATAATTAAAAAAGTCTGAGATTTTTATGCAAAAGAAATTGTCACTTTTTTGCTGATGTACACCTTGCTCGCCTGATGTGATGATTTCCACCGGCTTGTATGATGTTTCTTGTATCACCTGTCATTACCATACACAGAAATGCACAGCCGAGCATTCCTGTGTTCTCTGTGAGGAGGGATAAGCGGCAGCAAGAGAGCTCTGGCTGCAGATTATCTCTCCTGAAACAAAGGGGTCATGGTGATTTTCCATCATGTGTGACCTCTATCACCACTAACATCATGTGTCGTTTTGGAGAGCCCCATACACAGCTGAATCTGCCACAAGCAGCTTGTTTGGACATCTAAAGTCTAAGATGTATGGAGATATTTCTTTAATCTGTCTGGGTTAGCAGATTCCAGAGAACTGGTCTTGGAGATTGGAATAAGAGATTCCGATTATAGAATAAAGGCTGTATTCAGGGCCAGCCTTAGGATGGATGGCGCCCTGTGCAGAATATTCTTTTGGCGCCCCCCCCCCCCCTCTCCCCCCCGGCTGATTGTAGCCCACCCCAAGTCTATCTCTTGGAGACACACACTGTATATACTGCTTACACACAAACAGATACAGTCACATATACACATACAGACACTTATACTGCTTACACAGACACACACAGCCACACAGGAGCATGCTGGGAGTTGTTGTATTCCACACACACCACACAGGAGCATGCTGGGAGTAGTTGTTGTATTCCACACACACCACACAGGAGCATGCTGGGAGTTGTTGTATTCCACACACACCCCACAGGAGCATGCTGGGAGTTGTTGTTGTTGTATTCCACACACACCACACAGGAGCATGCTGGGAGTTGTTGTTGTTGTATTCCACACACACCACACAGGAGCATGCTGGGAGTTGTATTCCACACACACCACACAGTAGCAAGCTGGGAGTTGTTGTATTCCACACACACCACACAGGGGCATGCTGGGAGTAGTTGTTGTATTCCACACACACCACACAGGAGCATGCTGGGAGTTGTTGTTGTATTCCACACACACCACACAGGAGCAAGCTGGGAGTTGTATTCCACACACACCACACAGGACCATGCTGGGAGTTGTTGTTGTATTCCACACACACCACACAGGAGCATGCTGGGAGTTGTATTCCACACACGCCACACAGGAGCAAGCTGGGAGTTGTATTCCACACACACCACACAGGAGCATGCTGGGAGTTGTTGTTGTATTCCACACACACCACACAGGAGAGGCTTCTCCTTGCCGACACTCAGCAAGGCTGCTGTGCCCGCGATATATGGCCTCAGGGGGACGCAGGTGGCGCCCCATTCCAGCTGGGAGTGCACAGCGCCCTGTTCCACTGCTCGCACACCCCTAAGGCCGGCCATGGCTGTATTATACAGGGTGACATGAGGAGGAAATGAGCTCTGTCAGCTCGAACCCCATTAAAGTCAATGGGAGATGTTCGCCTGTGCTGATTCAGCACACAGGTGTGATGGTATACCTGCTTTTAGAGTGTGGTTAGCTATACTTTTCCCCAATGGTCGATAACCTGCCGGGTTGGGATGGGTTCCTTGAGTGCTTATCATGGTGGTCCGGAGTGGAGATATGACCCACCCGAACTGACGGTACAACCACACACAGAAAGGGGAAATGACCCAAGGACGATATATCTTGTGTGTAGGTGTGGGTGCAAATATCACTGAGTCCCGGTAGAATAAATAAAACTTTTTTTTTTCCTGGCAAGTCTCTGGTAATACAGGTGAATAATACATCACTGATACAGACTTGCTTTCACTAGATCTGTGTTGAGAGTTGCTGAGGTACTGTAGGAAGTAAGATAGCAGTACTGACTTGGTTATGTGCTGAGAAGAGTAGAGAGTTCAGAGTAGTGGAGAGGAGCTTGTCATGACAGACCCAACCCAATATAGTACTGTGCTCTGCAGGAACTTTAGAAGAAGAAGGATACTTGAGAAGTGAATACTTGAAGGAAGAAGAATACTTCTTGTATTTCGCCCTGTGTTTCGCCCTTTGTTGCTATACCACCTTCTGCCCTCTAGTGTCAAGCTGCCCATCCTGCCAGGGTGACACAAGCACCAGTCCTAGTTACCTTAGTTGAGCAAAGTGTCCAAAATTATCCGTTGTCACTTGCGCTGCGTGATAGAGTACGTAGGCTCTTGGCTGCTTTGCTCTATCCGGATCAGTTCCTCTACTTTAGCATATTGTCCTGCATTGTGTTGATATGTTCACGGCGTGGGTTGGGATGTTCTCTGACTTGTCCTCTCTTTAGGTGTTTAGCACTGCATTGCTAGTGGAAGTGTTGCTTTGAGAAAGAAAGTCTCTGTGTTCTCCATACGTGCCTGTCTACTACCACACTCCAGACTAAACTAGTGTTATTTTGTCCCTGACAGGGAACCTGGAAGAGCAAGGCTCCTGGCTTAGCTCAGCAGGGATGCCAGATCCATGTGTCTTACTCCACTGAGAAACAGAAAAGAACTTAACTACACTTCCTCTTCCCATGTAACAGCTCCTGTGAGTGGTGGAGAGGAGAGTGTGAGACGAAAAAAAATAGAGATTGGTAGAATAAAAGAGTCTCTCTAATTGGTGCACAGAATCACAAAATACAATATAGTAACCCTTAGGTGACTACAGCTGTGCAACATAAATAAATAAATAGACATAGTGACATCTAGTGGCAAAACGTATATAATACTTCATCACCACTTTACTTTTGAAGTACCAGGCTATTGCAAGGGGTGTTCAAAATAGAAACACCCGTAGTGGGATACCCAATACCCCCCCCCCCCCCCCCCCAACACACACACACACACACTTGAGAAAAGCCATCCACGTCTTAACACCTGAAGAAAAAAGTTAAGGCACAGCGGGGGTCATATTAATGTAATAAACATAGATAAGTGCACAAGTAAAATCTTTGGTCTTTGGGCAATACTGAAATCGTCTACAATAAATAACTCTGAATGCATCGGTCCTTATGCACCCTGACTGGTGCTATGATGGGTCAGTGAGGCTTGTTCCTCACAAGTAAGGGGAAATAAGGAATGGGGATCAAGGCTAGGCTGGGTACAGGGAACAAGGGATGTTGAAAAACTGGGGACACCCACAAACTTTGTAAAACCAACGCGGCTCAACTGAAGCTCAGCGGAGCATCCTTCGTTAACTGCAGAGTGTCCTTGTGTTGGAGTGTCAAGGATACTTTTTAACGGGGCACCACATGGAAATCTTCGTCTGTGGGGCGGCGACTCTGGCAGTGAAGCGAAACCACAGTGGTTCTACGCCAAGGCCGCACAGGCTGCAATGGTCAGCGGATACATGCGGTGGTGGAAGAGGCCGAATTTGATGTTGCCGCAGGTGCAGCAATAGCCACGTTATATGTTACCTGCAGCCAGGGGCGTAGCTAATGTCTCTTGGGCCCTGGTGCAAGAGGTCAACTTGGGCCCCCCTTTCTCGATGCTATTGGTATATATATATCTCAAGACTGATATTACCAATAATACCAGTATACAGGAAATATTATCACCATACATATTACCGCCATACTGTTAATAACCAAATCCTGTTTACTGAGACCAATATTGCCAATATTACCAGTACAAAGGGGAAATATTACCGCCACACCACAACCATCACCACCATATTGTTACTGACCAAATCCAGTATACTAAATCCAATAAAACACAGTACCAGATTACAAGTAACAAATAATACCACCACATACTAACTAACACCCCGCTGCTACTGACTAATACCACCACATACTGACTAACACAACCACATACTGACTAACACCACCGCATGGCCTTCTGGTATTTATCCTGTTTTTATCGTTTAGTGTTTTTTGCACGTTGTGTACTATTTACAATGAAGATTTTTTGGCTATTTTGGTGTCTCTATATGACAGGTCTTTTTCTTTTGATGTGACATATATACAGTATCCTCTGCACCCACACACTTTATACCTGTATACACACACTGCAGTCAGTCACACATACACATATATACCCTCTGCACCCACACACATTATACCTATATACACACACTGCAGGTTCAGTCACACACATACACATATATACACTCTGCACCCACACACATTATACCTACAGTATATACACACCCTGCAGAGTCAGTCACGCATACACATATATACCCTCTGTCCCCACACACATTATACCTACACACACACACACACACATATATATACACTCTGCACCCACACACATTATACCTATATACACACACCAGTCACACATATATACCCTCTGCACCCACACACATTATACCTATATACACACACCAGTCACACATATATACCCTCTGCACCCACACACATTATACCTTTATACACATACACTGCAGTCAGTCACACAGACACACAGTATATTCACCCAGTCAGACCTCCCATTACCACCATACCTGGCTGTATCCCTGGAGCTTTTTTCTCTTCAGACCCCCAGGGCAGCAGAGGGGAGAGCTGACCTCAGACTGACAGTTCTGACACTGTTCAGCCACAGCTCTACATCAGACCTCCCGGTGCTGATAAGAACTTTACCTTCTGTCAGAGGTGAGGAGAAGAGCAGCCAGAGCTCCTGTCATAGCTGCTGCGTCCTGCCCCTCCTGCACATCCCCACCAGCATCTATGGCAGGGAGAGGAGGACTAGCGTGCAGGGGCCCACTGAGGGCCCTAGGAGAGCCGTCTATGGATCTGCCTGTGTCAGGGGGCCCTGGAACTTGCTGTCATCTGGCTGGGAAACATCACCCAGGCCCTACTCAGATGACAGCAGCAGGGGCCCACCAACAGGCAGGAAGGGGGAGGGGCCCACTGGGGAAACCCCCGGCTCCCCGGTGGCCCAGTCCGATGCTGTATACACCCCCCATGTAGTACACCTTATAGATGGCCCCCCCAATGTTTCCCCCTTACAGATGCCCCCCCTGTGTTGTCCCTCTTATAGATCCCCCCATGTTATCCCCCATATAGATGGCCCCCCATTTTATCCCCTTTAAAGATGCCCCCCATGTTGTCCCCTCCTCCTGCCCCTTCATCACCATACTACTACCCCTTTCATCCTCCTGCCCTTCATCATCATACTACTACCCTTTTCATCCTCCTGCCCCTCCATCATAATACTACCACCCCCTTCATCCTCCTGCCCTTTCATCATCATACCACTACACCCCTCATCATCCTCTTGTTCCTTCATCATACCACTACACCCCTCATCATCCTCTTGTTCCTTCATCATACCACTACACCCCTCATCATCCTCTTGTTCCTTCATCATACCACTACACCCCTCATCATCCTCTTGTTCCTTAAAGGAGAAGTCCGGCGAAAATTATTTTTTTATATGTTATTACTGATGGAAAGTTATACAATTTTCTAATGTACATTAATTATGGGAAATGCTCCTATACTGCTTTTTCCCTTAATTTAGTGTACCAGGAAGTGTTAGAATTCTCTCAGAAGCAGTGACGTCACGACGAAAGGTGTAATTCCTATGGAGTGTCCAGCAGGGGGCGCACTATATATAGAAGTCAATGAGTACCATTGACTTCTATATATAGTGCGCCCCTGCTGGACACTCCATTGGAATTACAATGTATGTGTATGTAATGTAATATACAGTGTTTTTGATTGAATACATTTATGAAATACTTTGGGGAGCAAGTGTCCTTGCTCCCCAAAGTATTCCATAAATGTAAGCAATCAGTACATCACAGTAAGCCCGCCCCTGCCGCCACTGCCGCCGCTGTGGACTACTCTCAACTACTACTCTCCCCACCTGCTCATAGCATGTGCCGGCCGCCGCTCTCCGTTCACACGTGCCGGCGGCCCGGCAGGAAGTCAGCTATCACATAGAGTAAGGAAGCAGCAGGAGGGGGGAGCGGAGGGGGATGATAGCTGCAGTGATGAGCAGCTCCCCCTGCGCGGCATCGCGGCGGCGATCTCAGCCACATAACCCGGCTACTACTCTACCATCACCTGCACATGCTATGAGCAGGTGGGGAGAGTAGTAGTTGAGTAGTCCACAGCGGCGGCAGTGGCGGCAGCGGCGGGCGTTCGGTAGCGGCGGGCGGCGGGCTTACTGTGATGTACTGATTGCTTACATTTATGGAATACTTTGGGGAGCAAGGACACTTGCTCCCCAAAGTATTTCATAAATGTATTCAATCAAAAACACTGTATATTACATTACATACACATACATTGTAATTCCAATGGAGTGTCCAGCAGGGGCGCACTATATATAGAAGTCAATGGTACTCATTGACTTCTATATATAGTGCGCCCCCTGCTGGACACTCCATAGGAATTACACCTTTCGTCGTAACGTCACTGCTTCTGAGAGAATTCTAACACTTCCTGGTACACTAAATTAAGAGAAATAGCATTATAGGAGCATTTCCCATAATTAATGTACATTAGAAAATTGTATAACTTTCCATCAGTAATAACATATAAAAAAATAATTTTCACCGGACTTCTTCTTTAATCATCATACCACTACACCCCCATCATCCTCTTGTTCCTTCATCATACCACTACACCCCTCATCATCCTCTTGTTCCTTAATCATCATACCACTACACCCCTCATCATCCTCTTGTTCCTTCAACATCATACCACTACACCCCTCATCATCCTCTTGTTCCTTCATCATCATTCCACTATACCCCTCATCATCCTCTTGTTCCTTCATCATACCACTACACCCCTCATCATCCTCTTGTTCCTTCATCATACCACTACACCCCTCATCATCCTCTTATTCCTTAAACATCATACCACTACACCACCCCTCATCATCCTCTTGTTCCATCATCATACCACTACACCCCTCATCATCCTCTTGTTCCATCATCATACCACTACACCCCTCATCATCCTCTTGTTCCATCATCATACCACTACACCACCCCTCATCATCCTCTTGTTCCATCATCATACCACTACACCCCTCATCATCCTCTTTTTCCTTCATCATCATACGACTACACCCCCATCATCCTCTTGTTCCATCATCATACCACTACACCCCCATCATCCTCTTGTTCCTTAATTATCATACCACTACACCCCTCATCATCCTCTTGTTCCTTCATCATCATACCACTACACCCCCCTCATCCTCTTGTTCCATCATCATACCACTACACCCCCCATCATCCTCTTGTTCCCTTATCATCAAACCACTCCACCCCTCATCATCATCTTGTTCCCTTATCATCATACCACTACACCCCCCATCATACTCTTGTTCCCTTATCATCATACCACTACACCCTTCATCATCCTCTTGTTCCTTCATCATCATTCCACTACACCTCTCATCATCCTCTTGTTCCTTCATCATACCACTCCACCCCTCACCATCCTCTTGTTCCTTCATCATCATGCCACTACACCCCCATCATCCTCTTGTTCCTTCATCCTCATACCACTCCACCCCTCATCATCATCTTGTTCCCTTATCATCATACCCCTACACCCCCCATCATACTCTTGTTCCCTTATCATCATACCACTACACCCCTCATCATCTTCTTGTTCCATCATCATACCACTACACCCCCATCATCCTCTTGTTCCTTCATCCTCATACCACTACATCCCCATCATCCTCTTGTTCCATCATCATACCACTACACCCCCCATCATCCTCTTGTTCCATCATCATCATACCACTACACCCCCCATCATCCTCTTGTTCCTTCATCATCATACCACTACACCCCCCATCATCCTCTAGTTCCTCCATCATCATACCCCTACATCCCCATCATCCTCTTGTTCCTTCATCATACCACTACACCCCCCATCATTCTCTTGTTCCCTCATCATCATACCACTACATCCCCATCATCCTTTTGTTCCTTCATCCTCATACCACTACATCCCCATCATCCTCTTGTTCCATCATCATACCACTACATCCCCATCATCCTCTTGTTCCATCCTCATACCACTACATCCCCATCATCCTCTTGTTCCATCATCATACCACTACACCCCCATCATCCTCTTGTTCCTTCATCATACCACTACATCCCCATCATCCTCTTGTTCCATCATCATACCACTACATCCCCATCATCCTCTTGTTCCATCATCATCATCATACCACTACACCCCTCATCATCCTCTTATTCCATCATCATCATCATACCACTACACCCCCCATCATCCTCTAGTTCCTCCATCATCATACCACTACACCCCCCCATCATGCTCTTGTTCCTTCATCATCATACCACTACACCCCCCATCATGCTCTTGTTTCTTCATCATCATACCACTACACCCCCCATGATGCCCTTTAAAACAAAAAAAAAATCTATACTCACCTTAATGGTTTCTCCAGTCTTCTAGTCACGCGCGCTGGCGGGCTTCCATGGGCACGGCTATATCTCGTCCAACCACCATAGAACTGGCGTCACACTTGACCATCTGGCAAGTGAACGACTGTTTCACCTCCACACTGGAGGTGTACCATACCACAAACAAACCTGTAATAAACCTGCATACTCAAAACAGCCAAGACTAATGGTGCGTTTACACAGGCAGATTTATCTGACAGATTTTTTAAGCCAAAACTAGGAACAGACTATATACAGGAAACCGGTCATAAAGAAAAGACTTATATTTCTCCTCTTTTCAAATCCATTCCTGGTTTTGGCCTCCAAAATCTGTCAGATAAATCTGCCTGTGTAAACGCACCATTAGTGAAGCATTGGCTCCTTTGTCAAAATCACCTAGTCCTGGACAGCTGAAGGACTTCCTGAGAAAACTTTGTAGAACTTGGTCACCCCAGACATAGACAAGTACCTCTCTTATGGTTTTAGCATTCTGCTGTGTAGTAGCTTGTACCTCACTGAGGTTCGTTAATCAAGTCCAGCACTTGAGCTTTGAATAATTGGAGCACTCATATGAAAACACAGATAAAACATACAGAGTCCATGCAAATGTTGTGCTTGGTTGAGTTTGAACCCCAAACTCCTTTAGCCAGGGGCGTAACTAGAAATGGCTGGGCCCCATAGCAAACTTTCCAATGGGCCCCCTCCCGGCTACTGGGGAAGAAATGGACGCATGGTTTCGGCCACATGCATTGTCTGAATTTTTTTTTCTATGCGGTTTTTAACTGCTTACATGATCTGCACAGGGCCGTTTCTTGCACCGGGCGGGCCGGGCGACGGCACGGGGCGCAGAGAGTTAGGGGGCGCTGGTGGCTCCCCCGGGACCTCACACAGCCTGGGTTGGATAGCGCACCACGCGCCCCCACAACCAGACCGTCACCAGGCCGCCCGACATCTCGCCCACGATCTGTCAGATGAGCGGCACGGGACGCTCATGTGAGCGACAATCCCGTCCGCAGCTGCCACGACCGAGCTCATGTGACTTGTCCCGGCCGTCCCTGCGCCTCACCTACTGCCCGCACTCCTCTAATCAGCGCAGAGCGGGAGCGTGGGGCCGCTGCGGCCGGCCGTGGTGTACGCAGCCAATCAACGTGTTCACCACGCCTCGTCGTGGCAGCTGCGGACGGGATCTGACAGACCGGGGGGGCGAGATGCCGGGCGATGCGCACTACTACCGCTGCAGCTGAGAGGTGAGAAGACAGCCATCTATGTAATATGAAGTGGGGTAGTGTGTATGTGTGAGGAGGAAGGGGGGGGGGGGGGCAGGGGTATAGTGTGTGGAGGGGGGGGGGGTTCAGGGGTATAGTGTGTGAAGGGGGGGGGGGGTCAGGAGTATAGTGTGTGGAGGGGGGGTCAGGGGGATTGTGTGTGGAGGAGGGGGGGTTAGGGGGTATAGTGTGTGGAGAAGGGGGGGTCAGGGGGGGATAGTGTGTGGAGAAGGGGGGGTCAGGGGGGGATAGTGTGTGGAGAAGGGGGTTAGGGAGGATAGTATGTGGAGAAGGGGGGGTTAGGGGGGATAGTGTGTGGAGAAGGGGGACCCGGGGGGATAGTGTGTGGAGAAGGGGGGGGGGGGGCAGGGGTGATAGTGTGTGGAGAAGGGGGATCAGGGGGGATAGTGTGTGGAGGGGGGGGGGGGGTCAGGGGGGATAGTGTGTGGAGAAGGGGGTTAGGGAGGATAGTATGTGGAGAAGGGGGGGTTAGGGGGGATAGTGTGTGGAGAAGGGGGACCCGGGGGGATAGTGTGTGGAGAAGGGGGGGGGGGGGCTCAGGGGGGATAGTGTGTGGAGAAGGGGGTTAGGGAGGATAGTATGTGGAGAAGGGGGGGTTAGGGGGGATAGTGTGTGGAGAAGGGGGACCCGGGGGGATAGTGTGTGGAGAAGGGGGGGGGGGTCAGGGGGGATAGTGTGTGGAGGGGGGGGGGGGGGTCAGGGGGGATAGTGTGTGGAGAAGGGGGTTAGGAAGGATAGTATGTGGAGAAGGGGGGTCAGGGGGGATAGTGTGTGGAGAAGAGGGATCAGGGGAGATAGTGTGTGGAGAAGGGGGGGGTCAGGGGGGATAGTGTGTGGAGAAGGGGGGGTCAGGGGGGATAGTGTGTGGAGAAGGGGGGGTCAGGGGGGATAGTGTGTGGAGGAGGGGGGTCAGGGGGGATAGTGTGTGGAGAAGGGGGTTAGGGGGAATAGTGTGTGGAGAAGGGGGATCAGGGGGGATAGTGTGTGGAGGAGGGGGATCAGGGGGGATAGTGTGTGGAGAAGGGGGTTAGGGGGGATAGTGTGTGGAGAAGGGGGGGATCAGGGGGGATAGTGTGTGGAGAAGGGGGGTCAGGGGGATAGTGTGTGGAGAAGGGGGGTCAGGGGGTAGTGTGTGGAGGAGGGGGGGGTCAGGGGGATAGTGTGTGGAGAAGGGAGGGGTCAGGGGGATAGTGTGTGGAGGAGGGGGGGGGGTCAGGGGGGATAGTGTGTGGAGAAGGGGGTTAGGGGGGATAGTGTGTGGAGGAGGGGGGCGGGGGGGATAGTGTGTGGAGAAGGGGGGGGTCGGCGGATAGTGTGTGGAGAAGAGGGGGGTCAGGGGGGATATTGTGTGGAGAAGGGGGTTAGGGAGGATAGTGTGTGGAGAAGGGGGGGTTAGGGGGGATAGTGTGTGGAGAAGGGGGATCCGGGGGTATAGTGTGTGGAGGAGGGGGGGTTCAGGGGGGATAGTGTGTGGAGAAGGGGGTTAGGGGGGATAGTGTGTGGAGAAGGGGGATCAGGGGGGATAGTGTGTGGAGGAGGGGGGGTTGGGGGATAACGTGTGGAGAAGGAGGGGTCAGGGGGGATGGTGTGTGGAGAAGGGGGATCAGGGGGGATAGTGTGTGGAGAAGGGGGTTAGGGAGGATAGTGTGTGGAGAAGGGGGGGGGTCAGGGGGGGGGGTAGTGTGTGGAAGAGGGGGGGCGGGGGGGATAGTGTGTGGAGAAGGGGGGGTGGTCGGCAGATAGTGTGTGGAGAAGGGGGGGGTCAGGGGGGATATTGTGTGGAGAAGGGGGTTAGGGAGGATAGTGTGTGGAGAAGGGGGGGGGTTAGGGGGGATAGTGTGTGGAGAAGGGGGATCCGGGGGTATAGTGTGTGGAGGAGGGGGAGTTCAGGGGGGATAGTGTGTGGAGAAGGGGGTTAGGGGGGATAGTGTGTGGAGAAGGGGGATCAGGGGGGATAGTGTGTGGAGGAGGGGGGGTTGGGGGATAGCGTGTGGAGAAGGAGGGGTCAGGGGGGATGGTGTGTAGAGAAGGGGGATCAGGGGGGATAGTGTGTGGAGAAGGGGGTTAGGGAGGATAGTGTGTGGAGAAGGGGGGGTCAGGGGGGGATAGTGTGTGGAGAGGGGGGGCAGGGGGATAGTGTGTGGAGAAGGGGGGGGGGGTCAGGGGGGATAGTGTGTGGAGAAGGGGGTTAGGGAGGATAGTGTGTGGAGAAGGGGGGGTTAGGGGGGATAGTATGTGGAGAAGGGAGATCCGGGGGTATAGTGTGTGGAGGAGGGGGGGTCAGGGGGGATAGTGTGTGGAGAAGGGTGATCAGGGGGGATAGTGTGTGGAGAAGGGGGATCAGGGGGGATAGTGCGTGGAGAAGGGGGAATCAGGGGGGATAGTGTGTGGAGAAGGGGGATCAGGGGGAATAGTGTGTGGAGGAGGGGGGGTCAGGGGGGATAGTGTGTGGAGAAGGGGGGGTCAGGGGGGATAGTGTGTGGAGAAGGGGGTTAGGGGGGATAGTGTGTGGAGAAGGGGGATCAGGGGGGATAGTGTGTGGAGGAGGGGGGGCAGGGGGGATAGTGTGTGGAGGAGGGGGGGCAGGGGGATAGTGTGTGGAGAAGGGGGGTTAGGGGGGGATAGTGTGTGGAGAAGGGGGGGTCAGGGGGGATAGTGTGTGGAGAAGGGGGTTGGGGGGATAGTGTGTGGAGAAGGGGGTTAGGGGGGATAGTGTGTGGAGAAGGGGGATCAGGGGGGATAGTGTGTGGAGAAGGGGGATCAGGGGGGATAGTGTGTGGAGAAGAGGGATCAGGGGGGATAGTGTGTGGAGGAGGGGGGGTCAGGGGGGATAGTGTGTGGAGAAGGGGGATCAGGGGGGATAGTGTGTGGAGAAGGGGGATCAGGGGGGATAGTGTGTGGAGAAGAGGGATCAGGGGGGATAGTGTGTGGAGGAGGGGGGGTCAGGGGGGATAGTGTGTGGAGGAGGGGGGTCAGGGGGTATAGTGTGTGGAGGAGGGGGGTCAGGGGGCATAGTGTGTGTGTGGGGGGGTTAGGTGTGTGTGTTGGGGGGGGGGCGAATGGCGTAGTGTGTATGTGGGGGGTGGGGGGGGGGGCGCTTTTATCAAGATTCGCCCTGTAGTCAAAATTACCTAGAAACTGCCCTGGATCTGCATATTGTCTGTAGCGATTCTTATCACAGGATTGGTAGGCAACAGCTTCAGACAATGCACATTTAAAGCATATAATCCATGCCGCCATACTGTACCGCATATAACATTACTATACCAGACCTGATACCACCATACTGTGAATACCACCGCCATACCAGACCTGATACCACCATACTGTGAATACCACCACCATACCAGACCTGATACCACCACACTGTGACTGCCTGCCTACCCACCAGCATGCTATTGCATTGCACATACTCAATCTCCTATCTATCTATCTATCTATCTATTCATCGCCTGCTAATGCATATACAGTGGTGCCTTGGATTACGAGCATAATTCGTTCCGGGGCCGTGCTTGTAATCCAAATCCACTCTTAAACCAAAGCAAATTTTCCCATAAGAAATCATAGAAATGCAGACAATTGGTTCCACATCCCAAAAATAATGATTTATTATTCTTAATAACATGTAAAACAGATGAAACAAACATTCAGAAACAGCAGAATGTGATATTATAAGTTACTGTACAGTAATGGAGAGGATGGGAAACACAAGGGCGGACAGAGACTGCAGGGAGCATGAAGGAATGAGCAGGGCAGATGTGGGCACATACATGCAGCGCTCTCTGTCCGGGGAGAGAGGGGTTACAGCTATGGAGAGATTACCTCCACAGTCCTGTCCCCTGATGTAAGTCCCAGCCTCAAGTGGATCTGCTATGATTTGGAAGGTGAGGGAGACTTCCTGGGACAGAGTACAGGGCTGTAGACCCCGCTGTACAGACCATGCCCCTCCTCCACTCGCGTTCCCACCCAGTCCTGGGAGCCCTTAAACCAAAACAATGCTCTTAAACATAGTCACAATTTTGAAAAACTGTGAGCTCTTAAACCAAAACGCTCTTAAACCAAGTTACTCTTAAACCAAGGTACCACTGTATATGCATCCAGTCTGGCACTGCGTGTGTGTGTATACATATATATGCAGCTTGGGGCACCGCACTGCACTGCATATATATATATATATATATATATATATATATATATATATGCCGTGCCAGACTGGATGCATGGATGCATATACATGCATTAGCAGGCTGGAGACAGATAGCTATACTATATCACATGCAGTCGAAGGCTGGTGGGTAGGCAGGCAGTTACAGTATGGGGGTGTTATTTATGCATAGTAGTGCCAGGCTGGATATAGTTTTATATATATTTTTATATATATATATATATATATATATATATATACATATATATATATATATATATATATATATATATATATATATATATAATCTCCAGCCTGGCACTACTATGAATAAACAGTTTTTTAGTCCTACAGGAGCTGCAGTCAGAAGGCAGCTTTCTATATAGACAGTGTGGGACTACAACTCCCAATGTGGTCTGTCTGTGCCTTTGATTGGAGGGACAGCAGACAGATCACATTGGGAGCTGTAGTCCTATAATGTCACCGCTCCTGTAGAAATAAAAACGACACACACACACATCTTATCAGTGACTGTGCACTTGCAGGAGGAGGAGGGAGCTGTCACTATCTCTCCGAGGTCCTGGCAGGAGAGAGCTAGAGGTCAGGGGTCATCCAACCTCACAGGATGTGTGCAGGCAGCTGACAGGCCGGTCTCTCTCTGTCCGTACTTTGTGATGCCGCCCCCTGCAGGTGAGTGTTATCCCTGCAGTTCTACAAAGATCGTTCTCCCCTGGTTAGCTAGTGTCAGGACAAACGTCCTGCACAGCTAACCAGGGGACATCACACAGGCAGTCCGCACTGCTGGGCCCCTTGATGTGCGGGCCCCGTAGCAGCAGCTACTGCTGCTATGGCGGTAGTTCCGCCACTGCCTTTAGCCATAGTGTTACTATCTTTCCACCCAATACCAAATGGGATGACAAACCAGGGCTGTGCCCCCTCTACCTTAGGGACCATAGCAGCCACATGTTCTGCCTCTGAGAAATATAGTCACACACAGTGTTGGACTGGGGTACCTTCGGCCCACCAGGGAATTTAATTCTAGGGGCCCACCCAACATATACCAAATATAACCAAACCTTTGCACAGTGCTGTGTATGTGACCAGCAATGCTTGCTCACTGCTGATAACTTGTCAGTCACTCTATGCAAACAGTATAGGATGCCACATAAGTATCTTGAAAGGAGAAGTCCCATTAACCCTTTGAGGACCAGGCCCAAAATGACCCAGTGGACCGCGCAAATTTTGATCTTAGTGTTTCCGTTTTTCCCTCCTCCCCTTCTAAAAGCTCCAGCACTTTCAGTTTTCTATCTACAACCCATGTAAGTGTTTGTTTTTTACAGGAATAGTTGTACTGTGTAATGGCGTCTTTCATTTTACCATAATATGTATGACAGAATTCCAAAATTAATATTTATGAAGATATAAATTGGTGAAATCGTAAAAAAGAATGCAATATGGTAACGTTTGGGGGTTCATCATAAGAGATAATGTGTGGTATAATAGGTAGTATAATCTACCCAACGATATTACCTTGTTCTTGCAGCGTTTTCCTCAGGATGAATTGTCCTTCTATAATTAGAAAGACACATACTCCACGCATGAGGAAGGAGGAGTCCCGTCCTCCGAAACGTCCGGCGGGAGGCCATAGTGTTTGGCATGTGTTTATGAAATTACTCAGCCTGTGAGCTATGTTTGCGATATAACTTGCAAAAGAAAAATAAAGAAATGGAAAGTATATACTGTGAGTATGTGTCTTTCTAATTATAGAAGGACAATTCATCCTGAGGAAAACGCTGCAAGAACAAGGTAATATCGTTGGGTAGATTATACTACCTATTATACCACACATTATCTCTTATGATGGACTATTGTATTACCGGATCTGTGGAAGTCTGGACATGTGTGGATTTGGATTAGGATCCTATTAAGTGCGATGTTGGTTGTTTGTTTAAAACGTTTGGGGGTTCCTGTGTCTACGTAATGCACTATATGGTAAAAGCGACATGACACAATTATTCTATAGGTCAGTCCGAACACAACCATATGCAGGTTTACACAGATTCTCTAATGTTATATATATTTTTTTAAATGAAATCCTTTTTTTTGACAATTAATTATAAATAAAATGGGCCTATTGTGACGCTTATAACGGTTTTATTTTTTCACCTATGAGTCTGTATGGGATGTCATTTTCTCTAGTTTTTATTAATATTATATTTGTGAAGATCGGACGTTTTAATCACTTTTTATTTTTTTTATATATATAATGTAACATAAAATCGGTAATCCGCGCACTTTTTTCCCTCTTTTCGTCTACGCCGTTTACCGTTCGCAATGACGCTTGTTATATTTTAATAGATCGGACAATTACGCACGCTACGGTATATTTTATGTTTATTTGTTTATTTATTTTTATATGTTTTATTTATATAATGGGAAAGGGGGTGATTTAGACTTTTATTGGGGGAGGGGTTTTGGGGTAGTGTGATAGTGATTTTAACTTTTTTTTTTTTTTACACATTTGAAGTCCCTTTGGGGGACTTTTACATACAGTACTTATTTTTACACTGATCATTGCTATGCCATAGGCATAGCATTGATCAGTGTTATCGGCGATCTGCTCATTGAGCCTGCCTGTGCAAGCTTAGTGCAGCAGATCGCTGATCGGACCGCACGGAGGCAGGTAAGAGACCTCCGGCGGTCCGTTTTACTGATCGGGACCCCCGCAGTCACACTGCGGGGGTTCCGATCGGTAAGTGACAGGGGACTCCCCCTGTCACTTACACTTAAACGCCGCGGTCGCTGCAGCGTGTCATTACCGGGGAGGTCCCAGCTGCTAATTGCAGCCAGCCCCCACCTGCTATGAAGCGCACTCCGCTCCGGAGCACGCTTCATAGCGGGAGAAACACCCAGGACGTATAGTTACGCTTTAGGTCGTCTGGGGACAGACTTCCATGGCATAACTATACGTCCTGGGTCGTCTAAGGGTTAAAGGGGAACTCCAGGTAGAGGTTAAAAAAAATGAAACTTCTGCTGAAGCATAAAGCATTACTTATCTATCTACTCCAGTTTTGAAACTACCAAAAATCCATTTGTTTTGGGGGTTTTGTTCTGTATTGTGTTTCTGTACTTCCTGGTTTATCAGTTGTACACAGTACTACAGGTTCCAGAATGCAATGCTTTCCCTCAGCTGTTCATCACAGTGCTCCACCCTGCCCATTCCCCGCCCAAAGCTGCTGCAGAACATCTAGGCTGTGTTCACACATCGCAGTTTCATTGTGTTACTGAATTATTTGCAGTAATTTTTATGGATTTTTATCAGCTACCAGTGTGGCAGAACCATATAGATACGGTAATACATTGTATAGACACATATATTTAACTTTTAATGTATTTTAAATAGAAAACAAGTTTTTCTTATCCGGAGTTCCCTTTTAAACTGACAGAAATCAGGCAGGCAAGAACATAATAACGAAAATATACTTACCTGTACCCGTGCCCTCGTATTTTTTTGCACTTACGCTGTTTACTGTGCATGATCAGGAATGTGATTGTTTAATAGTTTGGGAGAATATGCAAGCGGCGATACCAACTATGTTTATTTATTTGTATTCATAAAACAGGAAAAGGGGGGTGATTTAAAAAAAAGCAAGAATAGGAGGTATTTTAGTATGAATTTTGGGAGTCTATGTAGAACAGATGGTATAAAGTGGCCTCCATCATAACTATGTGGGAAGGTATAGAGGTCATGGAGCAAAAAGAATAAAAACGTGGTGTGAACAAGACCTTAATATGGTGCATTTTTACAATGTCAAGCTAATTGACTTTTTTATTTAATTTAAAGAGGTACTCTGGCAAACACTTTTTTCTTCTCAAACCAACTGGTGTCTGAAAGTTATATAGATTTGTAAATTACTTGTGTTGTGTTCTTTCCAGGCTGACACAGTGCACAGTCTCTGCTGCCACCTCTGTCCGTGACAGGAACTCTCCAGAGCAGTAGCAAATCCCCATAGAAAACCTCTTCTACTCTGGACAGTTTGTGTCATGAACAGAGGTGGCAGCAGAGAACACTGAGTCAGACTGGAGAGAATACACCACTTCCTGCAGGACATACAGCAGCTGATTAGTACTGTTTTTGTTTTTTATAAAAGTTAAATACAAATCTTTATACACCAGTTGATTTGAATGAAATCTACTAAATTCTACTAAGCTCTACTAAATTCACTACAAATGTGAACCAAGATTAAGACTGTTGCACATCTTCCTGCCTTTTGGTGTTTTTTCTGGCACTTTTTCTGCCATGTTCTCATTTTAGTGTAAAGTTTAGTTCTAATTTTATCTAATTTCCATATAGACATGACAATATCCCCCCCCCCCCCCCCCCCTATAGAAGCTTGTGGCAAAATACAAAAAAACAGCATAGCAGGAAAATGCCCTATGGGTGTTGTGTTTCGATTTTCCCCACTGACTAACATCTGGTCTCTGTGTTTTTGAAGCCCAGAAATGCCATATGACATATTTCTGAAAAACGCCTAGTCCAGCCATATAGTACATGAGAACATACCCCTCTCCTAGTTATTTACAGGATAAGGGATAACAAGACCTATAGAGAATTAATGGAGCACTGTCCCCACTGTTTATTTGAGGGGAATATGTTTCCACATTCTCATAACCACTGGGACCCCAACCATTCAGCTTGATATTCCCTATCCTGCGGATTTTGCAGGGGTGGGAGGGGGTTAGCTACCTAGCCCACACCTGCATGTATAGTAGTGGGGGCACAATACTCTGCCTTGCCCCTGATCCTGCCCACACACACGAGCCACTGGGTTATGTATATATAATGTATATTTATGGTGGTGTCCGTGTTGCTATGATTGGTGTGACCCTGTCACTTGATAAAACCTTTTGCCAAGCCTTGTAGATGTAGGTATAAACCTTGTGATACATGTTTTTTCTTCAAGATTTGAGTGTCCCTTTAATCCAGGGATATACACATACATGCAGGAGTTCCACCAGCCACCACTCTATACTACTTATGCATTGTGCAGGTGATAGATTTGTGTAGCAGGCAGATGTCCAGCTTTACGACTCTGCAATATGTGATGGACCCCCAACTCCCCCAGGTTAAACCAAAGAACGCAAAATAAAGACACAACACATTGTAATCAGGTGTCAAAGGGTCCCAATTTTATTTAAAATTACATGACACTGAAAATGGCAGACCCCCGACTCACGAAGAGTCACCCTCCAGCACTCAGGCGAGGAAAAAACCCCTGTGGGGGAAACCTCGAGGGAGCCATGGCTGGAGAGCTGCCCCTCCCCTGGGCTTAGAGGGTAATACCATACTATAAGTATAATAAACAGGATGTGAGAGAGATGAGGCTGCAATATCTGTCACCTTATTGATGGCTAGGCGGCTGGATCCTTCACAGATCCAGGTCCCCTGCTAGAACCTCCAAATAACATCAAGGGTAGGGGGCAGTAAATTAGTCAAGCTCAAGGTCCTCTGGCGCATCCAAGATGGCACTGATCAGGGTGCGGTGCATTGCTTTATGTAACCTTCTTGATGACATAAGCGCTTGTCATCATAGTGCGCGGTTGCCATGGTTACTGCAGGTAAACACATCTGAAGCATTAACCCATTAATGACTGGCGATGTGCTTTACTGCAGAGGTCACTAAACACACTTGTGACCAAGCAAACAGCTTATGGTTAGGCCACACTAAGAACACTAAATATTATGGTTTGATGTGGCCCATAGCAACCAATCACAGCTCAGCTTTCGTTTCTTAAATTACTCTGGTAAAATAAAAGCTGAACTGTGATTGGTTGCCATGCACAATTTGACAGTCTAATCTGCCCATAGCAACCAATCAAAGCTCAGCTTTAATTTTATAAGAGCTTGTTAATATATGAAAAGTGATCTGTGATTGGTTGCTATAGGCGAATCAGATTGTGTTTTGTCTCTGGCAGGTTGATAAAGCTGCTCCATTGCTGTAAAATCTTATGATGATGATGATGACTGAAAACACATGACATTAAGCTTCCCCATAATGCTTTGCAGTCAGCCCTTCCTCCATATCTCCCAACTTTTTGGAGGGACACTTGTGGTTCACAGACATTTCTATACACAGTTTAGAAAACCACTGGTATACAGTTATATACCATGTTATATACCATATATATACCATATATAGCATGAATGAGACAGCTGACAATCTGATTTCATTGTATGTGGAAAGGGCAGCCAAAGAGTATTACTACATTCCCCAGGCTGTCATAGGAAATCGGTGAAATTTAAAGTTGTTTAAAAGTAAAATAGTCCACAGTATTAAAGGGGTACTCCAGCAAAAAAATTATTTCAAATAAACTGGTGCCAGAAATTTGTACTTTACACTATCAAAAAAAATCTCCAGTCTTCCAGTACTTATTAGCTGCTGTATGTTCAGCAGGAAGTGTTTATTCTTTCTAGTCTGACACATTAATATCTGCTGCCAAAGTAAGTAACTGTCCAAAGTAAGTTCCTGGCATGGACAAAGGTGGAAGCAGAGAGCAATGTGTCAGACTGGAAAGAATACACCACTTCCTGCAGGACATACAGCAGCTGATAAGTACTGGAAGGCTTGAGGGTTTTTAGTAGAAATAAATAAAAAAATCTATATAACTTTGTGACACCAGTTGATTGGAAAGATTTTTTTCTTAGCTTGACATCCCCTATCCTATGGATTTTAGGGGGAGCACCACCTTGGGCCCACCTGGGAATTTGATTCTTGGGGCCCACCATACCTTACACCAGATATAATAAGCACCAAACCTTTCACATTTCTATAGTGACCTTGTACAGAGCTGTGTATGTGACCAGCGATGCTGGCTCACTACTAGTAACTCTTCAGTCAGTCTATGCAAACAGCATAACTTGCCACTTAAGTTTCTTGAAAGGAGAAGTCCCATGAAACTAACAAATCTCAGGTAGGCAGGGGGGTGCAGGAACATAATAAAGAAAGTATACTTACCTATCCCTGTGACCCTGAAGCTCTTCCTTAATGTGCCGCTCAGCCAATCACTGACTGGGGATGGACACCGCTGCAGTTATTGACTGGCTGAGCAGGCAATCCATCAGGCGAGTATGTGACATTGAGCTGGGGCCGTGACATACACAGAATCTGTTCGAAAATGACTGAAAAACTTCCAGCAGCTGTGGCAGAGAGCGCGGTCCAGGGGCACAGGGACTGGTGAGTCTAGTTTTTTATTATCTTCCCACACTCCACTGCCTGACCATTTGTTACGAGTCTTCTGTCAGCTGTAATTCGCGTTCCAAACTGCTGACACTGTTTGATGCTGTTAGGTCAAGAAGACACATGGTACCTTACATATATTTGTCTGTGCTTCTATAGCATAGAAATTGTTTTTATTCTCTGGTAGAAAGGGTCAGACAGGGAGGCCCAACTCCTGCCAGGGGCCCACCAAGGGGTAGGGCCCACGGGGGGAATCCCCTGTAGGCCAGTCCGAGCCTGGTCACACAATAGCAGAAAGTTGTCCTTGAAGAAAGAAAAATATTATTGTATTTCCTCTATGCTGTAATGTTTTAATTCAACACTAGGTGGAGCACTTCTACTTCCACTTCATATCTACATAAACCAGGGAATGAAGAAGAACAGAGACACAGCACTTTGGGGGGAGGGGGGGGGGGTGTAGCCAGATTATTATTTAAATCAAATCACTTGAGGTGCTAGCAGTGGTGCAAACATGTTATTTTTGAAGGGCCCTTAGAACAAAAGGCATAGTTCAAAGGGTAGAGACATAAAGAAAAAATATATAAATACAAATTGTTGCCATAGTTACAGTGGTAAATAGTAGTAGTAAGTAGTAAATAAATAATATTAATAAGTAATAGTAGTATTTAGTATTACCAATATATTCCTCAGCACTTTATAGAGCCGTCGAGCCTTGAGCTGTCTCTTGTTCCTATTGGCGCCCACAATCGAAAATCCAAATTAACCTATCAGTAAGTTTATGGGATGTGGGAGGAAACCACACTATATTGGTGAAACCCATGAGATAGAATCTAACTGGTCCGTGCAGTCAATTGTTCCAGTATTGCCCTCTAGCTGTAAAAAAAACCCCACTTTTATTTCTTAATGATGCATCTTCATTCACCCCACCGTGTACCATATCCGCGTCAACTCTTAAACATTGTGTTCTCTTTTAAAGTTGCCCGATATCGCTGCACTCTAAAATCATCAGGTTAAAATCTAGATTTTTACTATAATTTACGCCTGCAGCACAGAAGCCTCAGATTCTCCTCTCAATAAATCCAGGACACAGAAGCGGGGATTTAGTTAAGATTGGCATACAGATCGGTCTTGATTGTAGTCTGCCCTTATATTATTTCTTTTCTTATTATCTTAGGATATATGTTTATCCCAGGCAGGTTTCAATTCAGTTACAGTAGATTTACTTATAACATGTGCTGGGATTTGTTCCATGCATCTACTACTCTTTCAGTAATTTTCTCATGTTGCTTATGATCTTTTTCCAACTAACCTCAGATTATGTCCCCTTGTTCTTGCGTTCAGATTCTTATTAAAAAACACTTCCCTCCTAAATCTTATTTAGACCTTTATTATATTAAAAGGTTTTGATAATGGCCCCCTTTCCCTTCTTTTCTTGTATAATATTATTATTATTATTATTATTATTATTATTATTATTATTATTATTATTATTATTATTATCAATAGTTCCCTTACTTAAATAGTTTTAACTTTTTCTGTGGCACTGCATACTCAAACCAGTCCCTGTCCCCATTAGAGCTTACAATCTATATTCACTAGAGATGAGCGAACCGGGTTCAGGTTCGAGTCCATCCGAACCCGAACGTTCGGCATTTGATTAGCTGGGGCTGCTGAACTTGGATAAAGCTCTAAGGTTGTCTGGAAAACATGGATACAGCCAATGACTATATCCATGTTTTCCACATAGCCTTAGGGCTTTATCCAAGTTCAGCAGCCACCGCTAATCAAATGCTGAAAGTTCGGGTTCAGATGGACTCGAGCATGCTCCAGGTTCGCTCAACTCTAATATTCACCTATCTGTATGTTTTAGAAACTGGAGTACCCAGAGGAAACCCGCACAGACAAGGGGAGAACATACAACTTACTAGGTAATTCCTGGTATATCTGGTGGTCTGTGTTGTCAGGAGTTAACACCTAACATTTTAATATTAATAAGTTCTATAGTATCAAAGATAAATAGGTGTAAATTTCTTTATAGGAGGCAGAGCTCTGATTTCTATTACAGGGCTCCAAAACTACAGTTTTTTCCCCCATAGTGGAAAAATATACAATTCTCGCTGTCTGCAGTTGCCAGTAGAGGGAGCCAATACAATTATTTAGTTTTATTAAGCTAAATATTTGTTCTAGTAGAAAATATATAATTCAACTTCTCTTTCTTCTCCTGGCTTCTCTTTAAAGGGGTTGTCCAAGAAGAAGAAGATGGCTGAAGCACCGGGGAGGTGCAAACTTCTGGAGATTCCAAGTTAATTGCCATAAGTGAGTGCCAGGGAAGAGAGGGCTTCGGAACTCCTGGCATCATCACTCACCATGATGCTGGGAGTTTCTGAATTCCAGTCTGTAGCTGAACACCGTGAATACCCCTTGACCTAAGTTTCATAACAAGAATTGATCTCCTCTATTGTCCAGGCCTTTAGTTATATTATTTCTATGAAAACTGTCACTCTTACAGAGAAGAAGAAGAAGAGGCTCGGCAACCCTCCCACACCCTCCCACAAAGCACCAAACAGCAGCTGCTCCACATAAAATCCAGAAGCCCCAGAGCAGAGCACCCTGTAAGCAGTGTACATGATGGGAGCGGTCATGAAGACATCTGCACTCCTTACTATGCTCATTACAGGTAAAGCCAGATTGGATTATTGGATTTTTGCTGTGTTTTTTTTTTTTTTTTAGTTCCTACTGAAGTGACAATATATAATATACTAGTTATCCTCTGCAATGTTATCTTGTGCTGTCAAGGGTTAAATCTCAGCTGAACAGTAGTGGAACTAGAGGATGTCAAATAATCTCCCAATACAGAATGTTTATGTAATGAATAAAATACACTTTATTTTATATGTTCCAGGAGTCCTAGGACAGTACTCGGTGCATCAGGACCCAGATATCACTGTCACAGAGGGAGAAGCTGTACAAATAAACTGCAGCTACACTGGCACAGAGTACAGCCTGCAATGGTATCGACATGTCAGTGGCCACCGAATCCAGGCAATCTTTCTCTTGAATTCCAATGGTTACAAATTTAAAGAACAATTCATGATGCATCTGAACACCAACAAGAAAGTCACATACCTGTATATAAACAGAACCCAAGTGGAAGACTCTGCTGTATACTACTGTGCGATGGCAGCACTGTGAGAAACTCTAGCAGGGGCACAGTACAATAAGCCGTCAGCTGCTACACATTATCACTAAAACTAATAATGGCATTTAGGAAAGAGTATATATATATATATATATATATATATATATATATATATATAAAACATACATAACAACATTGAAATGCTTTCCATAGATTTGTAATTTATTTCTATTTAAACATCTCTAGTCTTCCCATACTTATCAGCTGCTGTATGTCCTGCAGGAAATGTTGCTTTCTTTTCAGTCTGATGCAGCGTTCTCTGCTGCCATCTGTGTCTGAGACAGGAACTGTCCAGGGCAGAAGCAAAACCCCATATAAAATCTCTCCTGCTCTGGACAGTTCCTGTCTCGGACAGAGATGTCAGCAGAGAGCACTGTGTCATACTGAAAAGAGAACACTGCTTCCTGCAGGACATACAGAAGCTGATAAGTATGGGAAGACTAAAGATTTTTCAATAGAAGTACAAACTATATAACAAAACTATATAACTTTCTGAACCCAGATGATTTGAAAGAATAAGATTTTCACTGGAGAATCCCTTTATATTCCCAACACTTGTTGGTGATCTTCTGGACAGTGAAATAAGCAATGCCCGATTGATGGGCGATTCCAGATTTAGACAACTTTGCCCTTTTTTAAGACATCTGGGAGTTCTTTGGATCTGAGTAATAGTTCCAAAGAATATACAGTGGTGCCTTGGATTACAAGCATAATTCATTCTAGGACTGTGCTTGTAATCCAAATCCACTCTTAAACCAAAGCAAATTTTCCCATAAGGAATCATTGATATGCAGACTATTGGTTCCACACCCTAAAAATAATGATTTATAATTCTGAATAACATGTAAAACAAACTTTTAGAAAGCTGTCATACTATAAATCACTGTACAGTATAGCAATCAGCATGTGGAGTATAATTTATAGTAAGTGCATAAGAATGAAAAATCAGCAACAGTTTGTAGATAAAGAATGGAGGTGCAGATCCCCATAATGCAGGAGCTTGGTACAACAGGCTAGAATAGAGAAGCAGGGCTGCTGTCAGAGGTCTGTGTGGTCACATGACAACATTGGGGAAGGGGGGAGGGGTGTTCAGCATGGACCAATCAGGAAGTGAGAATCACAGAGCTGTGCAGGAGGACAGTGACAGAAACTTTTCTAAACAGCAGTGTGAATGGCAGTCACAATATAGCAGGTGTGTGTATAGCTGAGTGTGAGTGCAGGCACATTATAGCAGCAGTGTGTATAGCTGAGTGTAAGTGCAGGCACATTATACCAACAGTGTATAGCCGAGAGTAAGTTCAGGCACAGTATAGAAGGAATGGAGAGGATGGGAAACACCAGAGCTTACAGAGATTGCAGGGAGCATAAAGGAATGAGCAGGACATATGTGGGAACATAAATGCAGTACTCACTGTCCGGGGAGAGAGAGAGATAGTTTACAACTATGAAGAGATTACCTCCACAGTCCTGTCCCCTGATGCAAGACCCAGCCTGAAGTGGATCTTCTATGATTTGGAAGGTGAGCAATACTTCCTAGTCAGAGTACAGGGCTGTAGACCCCGCTATGCAGACCATGCTCCTCCCCCACTTCCTCTCCCACCCAGTACAGGGAGCTCTTAAACCAAAGCAATGCTCTTAAACCAAGTTACAATTTTGAAAAACTGTGAGCTCTTCTTGCAAAATGCTCTTAATCTAACTTACTCTTAAACCAAGGTACCACTGTACTTTGAAGCCAATCTTACCCAAAACAAAGGAAAGACAGACTAGACCTGATATCATTTATTACAGTACAGTTACATTCAGTGATTCACAGGTGACATCTTCTCTGACTGAGTTGTTGTTTTTCCATTCTATATCTCGCCCAGACTGCATTGATGACTCCCAGATACAACTTTTTCAGCACCCTCCTCGCTCTCCTATTAATTCCACATCCATAGTATCCACTCTGTAACATTGCCCCATTTAGACCCCACACTAAAGCTAGACCCCCTTTCTTGGCTCTTACATTTTTTAAACCCTCTTCTGTACACCCACACTGTAGCTATGTCCCTTCTGTGTCCCCACACTGTATTTTTGCACTCTTTTGTGAGCTCTCTTTTGTGCCCCCATACACTATTTTTTTTGCAAAATAAATGATGAATAGAGCGGACTCTCAGTCCGTGCCCCCCGTTCCACCCCTCAGGCGCATCGGGCGGAAAGTGGCCAGATGCTAATATTTTATTCGCAAAACGGGCATTTGCGAATAAATTTACTTGCATCAGGCCCCTTTCAACTATTTTTTGCCTTGATAAATGTCCCCCTATGTCTTATTTTCGGGGGATGTCCTATTTCTCTCCCCCCCCCCCCCTTCCCCCCGGCCAGGGAATAAGACATAAGACATCCTCCACGGACCTCCCCGGAATACTCACCATCAGCGAAAGGTGAGGCATGCAGAGGCGGGTCAGGTGTGCGGAGGTGGGTCAGGTGTGCGGAGGCGGGTCAGGCGCGTGGCTTGTGGCAGGACTCGCAGAGGAAGTGGGGGCAATGGACCAGGCTACCTGCAGTGCCAGTTCCAGAGGTCCATGAGGGGATTAGGTAAGTCCTAGGTGACAGCAGGGGGTGGCAAGGGGTGGCCTTACTTTCGGGGGGGGGGGGGGGATGAATTACTTTAGGTTAGAGGGTAGAGTAGGTGGGTTGTCTTATTTTAGGAGGGTGTTTTATTTTCGGATAGTCCCAGAGGAGGAACATTGCTTCAATGTGACCTGGACATCATGAAGGGGTTAAACTGGGCTCTGGCCACACGTTGGATAATAGGTGTCATAACATTCTCAGTCTTGTAAGGTGTTTGCTTGGTAGCACCTGGTATTTCTGCTGGTCTGGTTTTGTTTGGGAGAAGAGGTTAATAATAGTAGATGGTACAAGGCAGGGAAGTGTACATAAATGTAATTTTGTTAAATATACAGTATATAGGTACTGTATATGAAGAAGGCTCTGGTGGAGTCCAGCATTAGTCTTAGCCAGCCTTAAATAATTGCTAAAAGAATAAAAATAAAATACATAAATACAAATGATATGATAAAGTATGTATGATGATCAGTAGTGTTTCCATTTCACAGAGGAGGTAAAAGATTACTGGGCTCAGCAACACTCCCACACCCTACCCACAAACCACCAAACAGCAGCTGCTCCCCAGAGCAGGGCGCCCTGTAAGCAGTGTACATGATGGGAGCTGCCATGAGGACATCTGCTTTCTTTACTATGCTCATTACAGGTAAAGTCCAGTACTTTAAACATGTCAGTATGTAATATTTGCCTGTTACTACAAAGAATTTATATGGTTTTAGTAGCTACTAAAGTAAAATAATATACTCATACGCCTAGTCTTCTGCAATGAGATCTTGTGCTTACAATCACTATATTTCTGCTGGAAATGATATCAAATTATAATAATACAGAAGGTTTATATAATGAATACATGACACTTTACTGTTTTGTATATGTTCCAGGAGTCCTAGGACAGTACTCGGTGCAGCAGGACCCAGATATCACTGTTACAGAGGGAGAAGCTGTACAAATAAACTGCAGCTACACTGGCACAGAGTACAGCCTGCGATGGTACCAACATGTCAGTGGCCACTATATGCGGCCAATCTTTCTCTCGAGCACTAATGGTTACAAATCCGATGAACAGTTTGTGATGTATCTGAACACAAACAAGAAGGTCACATTCCTATATATAAACAAGACACAAGTGGAAGACTCAGCTGTATACTTCTGTGCGATGGAAGCACTGTGAGAAACCCTAACAGGGGCATAGTACAATAAGCCGTCAGCTGCTACACATCACTAAAACAGAACACATCAACATAAAACTGCTACATGTCATCACTAAAACAGGGCTTTACAGTGTGTGAACATAGCTCCTGGTATCACTTTATAATAAATATATATATATATATATATATATATATATATATATATATATATACTGTATATATACTGTAATTTTTTTTTTTTTGTCTTTGTCTCAACAACAACTATTCTCTGTGCAAAAGTTTTGCAAGCCCGATGTTAATCCACTCAATGATCTTATTGGAAATAACATTGCAGTATATCATCGCTTTCATTATGGATTAGATGATAGGACAGACAATATGATAAGTCGTCCCTGTATTCTTAAATGTTAGAATATCTGTATACAGTAAATACTCTGGTGCAACATGCTATTCTAGTAATGAAACATGGTAAAGGGGTTGTGCCATGATGCAAAGTAGGTGAAATCAAATGTCTACCACACTAAAATAAAGTGGACCTCTTCTATTCCACTATATTATTAGGCTTCATCTGAGCTACCACACTATAATTAGCCTCTCATTAGTAGAGATGAGTGAGCAATACTCGATCTAGAAGCTATTCGATCAAGTATTGGACTACTCGAAAGATTTGTTTTTGATCGAGTATCCGAACGAAAATTCGAAACTAAATGAACGGGATCCCCTTCCCCTCTAATCCATTATGGTAGGAAATTAATTAATTGTATATTTAATTAAAATAGCGAAAGTTCATTCTAATTTGGGTATTGTAAACACAAAATATCAATATTAGAATGAAAATTTTCTATTTTTAATTATATATAAACTGTTACAGAGAGCCGTATTAGCGATATCCTGACATTAATATTGCTCCCTGTAATAGTATATATGTAATTAAAACAGTAAATTTTCATTCTACTATTAATATTTTTCATTTACAGTAGCAAAATTAGAACAAACTTTTGCTGTTTTAATTAAATATACAGTTAATTAATTTCCTGCTATATTGCTGTTTCAATTAAATATACAGAACTGTGTATTTATTTATTCATTAACAGTATGTTTAATGGAAACAGCATTTTTTTCGTTTCAGTTTTGCTATTGTAAACAAAACATATCAATATTAGAATGAAAATTTGCTGTTTCAATTAAATATAAACTATTACAGGGAGCAGAATTACTGCCGGGGACCGCTAATGCCGTTACCCCTGATAGTGGTTTAATACTGCTTCCCTGCTTTCCCAGTTGCATTCCAGAGGTGTCTGCATCATTTTCTAAATTAAAATTTTTAGGTTTTAAATATTTTACTACTCGCTCATCACTACTCGTCAGTAGTGCACCTCTTTGTATCAAGTAAAAGAAAACAACCAAACAAGAAAAAACCTTAACTTACCTCATGAATCTCCTGCCAAATGATAGGATACCCTTTAATTTGCCTGACTTTATGAAGCCAGACACTCCCCAGGATAGGATGGTTCCTAATTAGAGTTATCAGCTGCAGTTCTGCTTACAACTTAAAATCACAGACAACTGATGTATGTATCAGTAACATAAGTTTGGGAAGCGCCCCCTTTATTGTTTTGTGTTAACTTTTATAGACAAAATATGAGGCGGTTTTACTCATGCGCAGTGTATTCACATGAAATATATAAACTTTCAATACAGGCGGGGTTTCAAGTCACAAGACACATACATATCACATTCTTATAGGTCAATCCATAGATGGTCAGTAGTTTCCTGTCCTGCGCAGTAAAGCTGGTACAACATGTTGTTTACCATAAATTTATTTATATAACAGTGTCTGTTTCTTGCATCTGTATTGTGGCTGCTATGTAAGTTGAAGGTTCTGTGCTCGTTGGCCTGCTGCCAGCATTCCTCTCCTTCTTTCAGACCATTTTTCTGTCACACTCTGATGACGCTCTGATCACACTCTGATCACACTATGATCACGTTC
Organism: Dendropsophus ebraccatus; assembly: GCF_027789765.1. NCBI lineage: Eukaryota > Metazoa > Chordata > Amphibia > Anura > Hylidae > Dendropsophus > Dendropsophus ebraccatus. The sequence continues at coordinate 43,175,504 of NC_091456.1, forward strand.
TGATTCAGAGACCTGTATATATAGGTGTAGTCCCACAGGTACGGTGTAAGCAGGTAGAATCACATCACCTAAACTTATCATTCTCCCATTTGACATCCGTGGAGCAGGGACTTGGATCATCACTGGTGGTTGGTACGTAACCAGAGGTTTCAAGGTTTCCATCCTTAGACGCGGGTTGATCAAGGGGTACCGTTTTCTCCCACGGGTGGACCCGTCTTTCAAGTTCTAGTCAAGCATCCAACCTTCCACCCGGGCATTGCTTGTTTTACTGCAGCCCGCAGAGCTGGTGGGAAGACCTTGTACAAAACAAGAGAACAAATAAAAAAAACTCTTTTGAGGTTGATTATATACCTCATGTGCCAAATCATTGTATGCTGCTAAAACTCTTCCAGCATATTCATTAACCTCTTTAGCTCCCTCTATATTATATCTAGCAATGAGCTCTACTGTTCTCCTTGCCTGTTTCTACACCATCTGGCATTGTACACTATTTGAATTTGGGCTGCCCACTTCCAAAAAGGCATTGGTCTTACTATCAGGTCAGGGGCACTTTGAATCAAAGTAACTACTGAGCAAGGGCAAATTTCCTGCAGAACATTGAGTTTATATGCCACCATTCGGGGTAGGTTGGCTTCTGCAGGATCTGGGGTTTCATATCTTGTACTATAAGGTCAATTGTATACAGATATAAACTGGGTACAATGGTGTGACATAATGATGTGGCTTGGGTCTGCCACACAAACTACAATATTCTGCCTCATCTAGATACATGTAGGCCTGGTTGCCTACCCACAAGGCAAAATAACTATACACAGGAGCATGAAGAGTTTTCCAGGTATTGGTCAGAGAGCCAGAGAATGCTGCAGGTTAAGGCATGTGTCTGCCTCCTCAAAATCTGTTTTAGGTCTTGTAAAGCATCTTTTCATGCCCGTCGCTAACTATATCTTAGCTATACAATTTCCCATAGAGTTCCTCTTTTTAGTGAACATCTGTCCCATTCTCTTAAATTTGTGCTAAGAATAGCAGTGCTGACTTGGTTGCGTGCTGAGAAGTACAGAGAGTTCAGAGTAGGGAAGAGGAGTAGGTCGTGAGAGTTCAGAGTAGTGGAGAGGAGTTTGCCTTCAGAGTCCCAACCCAATTTAGTACTGTGCTCTGCCAGAACTTTGGAAGAAGTAGTAGAATACTTGAGAATACTTGAGAGTAGAAGTATACTTGTGCCAGTGTTTCGACCTCTGTTGTGATACCACCTATAGCACTGCAGTCTCAGGTGACCCATCCTAACAAGGTCAAACAAGCCCCAGTCTTTGTTACCTGAGTTGAGCAAGGTGGCCAAGATTACCTGGTTACACCTGCACTGCGAGATAGAGTATGTAGGCTTCTAGCAACTTTGCTCTATCCGGACCAGTTCCTCTAGCTTTAGGATACTGTCTTACACCTTTAGAGACGTTCAACGGCTTGGGTTGGGGTGATCCTTGACTTGTCCTCTCTGTTTCCGTTTAGCACTGAATAGTTGAAATAAGTGTTGCTTGGAAGAAAAGAGTCTCTGTGTTTCCCATGTAGGTAAACTACAGCTTGTCTGTCCCTAAGGGGGAACCAGGCAGAGCAAGGCTCCTGGCTAAACTCAGCAGGAGACTCTGGTCTGTGTGTCTTGACTCTACGAGAACCAGAAATGAACTGACGAGTGTGGGTGTACACTTCCTCTCCCCTAACAACTCCTTTAAGTGGTGGAGAAGAGAGTGCAAAGAGAAAGGAGCATAGAGATAGGTGAAGAAGAAGAATATATGTATACATATACATACTAGCAACATCTAGTGGCAAAACTTAGGCATAACTTCATTGCCACTTGATTTTGAGTACAGACTAGCAACACCCGTGGTGGGGCAGCACCACAAGTCAACATAGCTTTTCTGTGTTTCCCATCTACTCCTGGTTTTGGTTGCAAAATACTGACCAAAAATACAGTGTGTTAACATGGCCTATTATAAAGCTGCATAGCTCCAGCTCAGCCTCATCTGGCATTAATTAAGGACACCCTATATAAACTCAGCACCAAACCCCCTCCCCCCTGGTTCATCCCTGGTAAGTTGTAATGCTGTTTGTGTGTGTTGGTGGGGAATGCTGGAACACTCTGGGAGGCATTTATTAAGTCCGGCGTTTTTTACGCCGGACTTAAAAATGCCCCCGCAGCTCCGGCGGTACGGGGATTTATGTAGAGGCGGACTGCCTGTACATAAATCCTGTGCGCGCCGGTGCGCACCGCCGAAAACCTACGCCAGCTGAGGACTGGAGTAGGTTTTCGGCGTACATTTGGGCGGAACGGATGATAAATCGCGCGGACTCTGAGTCCGCGCCCTCCGTTCCGCCCACTTCCCGCCTACTTTCCGCCCCCTTTCCGCCCCCTGGCGTACTCGGCGGAAAGTGCCGATTTGCGATTATTTTATTCGCAAATCGGCCATTTGCGTATAAAATAAAACGCAAATCGGCACTTTCCGCCAAAAATCATCCGTCCGCCGGATGATACATGTGGCCCTCTGTCTGTAGAAATAGTAGTGGATAGAAAGAGGTTTTGCTTGGATAGAAAGAGGTTTTGCTGACCAGAGAAAGAAAGTGAGAAAGACAAAAACAAGTTAATACATTATTCAACCCCCAACACTGGGCAGTCCTGTAAACTTCATAGGCACTATGGATCTGTGCAGACAAAATTTAGGTATACAGTCAATGCAAAAAAAAAAACAGGTACAAAGCATACTCAGCATATACATTACGGCACATAGCAAAAAGTGTAAGCATGGGAAGGACTCCTCTGGCAACCATGAAGCAACACAAAACCATTCAGTGGGAAACTACAATATTTTGTTAGTTTTAATACAATGGTTGGCTCTATTACTTAATGTTGATTTAATAAAAAAATAACATAAGACAATTGTGTAGTTGTAATGTCCAGGTAACCGAATCTCAGCTACACAGCAGCTGACAGTCTAGAGGCCTGTCTGTTCAGCAGTTAGCCCCAGCATTACAATTTCAGGCCGTGCCAGAGACTATTGCATCCCACTGTCTGGGGTATTATGGAAATAAATGGAATGTCAGACACATATCCAGACTGATACAGTTCATAAACAAATTACGGAGCAGGCCATATTCAGCAAAAAAACAACAACAACAAAAAAACTAGTTTATGGCTTTAACTCCTTTACACCTCCATACGTAATGGGGGGAATAGATAAAAACTGTGAAAACCAGAATTGTAAAATTTCATTTCTGAATGAGCTTTGGTAATAGAAAACTTAAGCCCAGCTTTTGACAGAGTGCCCGAGTGGGATAGGGACAAAAGTGATGCCGTTAAGTGATGGCCGTCATTTAACAGGAAATAAAGGCCGTTATTTTGAAACAATGCTGATGTTTTAAAATAACTGCAATTATTTGCCATGCAATTTAGTGGCCGTCCACTAAATTTCAACAGTGTGTAAACATAGCCTTTGTTTTGATTGAAAATACTGAGCAAAAATACTGTGTGGGAACATAGCCTAATATTGTGGATGGTATAGATCACCTTGCTTTCTCTCAAAAGAAATAGTCAAAGAGGACCTAGAATTAGTGATGAGTGAGCATGCTCGTCGGAGTTTGGTACTCGCTCGAGCATCAAGGTACTCGATGGTACTCGTTACTCGGATGAGCATCTCGCAAAACTCGAGAAAATTGCATCATCCTTTTCCTGTAAGTTTGGGCGCAATTTCTGAGCCAATCAACATGCAGGAGACTCTTTGGTACATCACGCAATGACGTGGGACCCATACATGTCGATAGCAGCGATTGGTTGGCCAGGTCAGATGACCCAGGCATATAAAAATCTGGGCCGGCGGTGCTCGCCTCACATGCACGCTGGAAGAGAATAGGGAGAGAGCTGCTGATTGTCAGGGAGAGCGTTAGGGAGGGAATTAGCGTTCCTGTAGGCAGGAATACTAGAGAAAGAACCCAACAGCTCTTGTAAGGGCTTAAAATCTTTATTTTTTTTAATACTCCAGACTGCAAGCTGGGACTTGCAGTGCAGCTACCACGATCTTAGCTGCACACTGTGGTGATCAACTGCTGGCAGAAAGGGGACAGCAGGTGGTGCATACAGACCCCAAAGAAGTCCTCAGTACTATTTTTTGTGGCTGGTGTTGGTGCTGCTGCTGTTGTACATTGTATTGCTTTGATTTGTAGTACAGCTGCATAGAACCTCACCGCTCATTGTCCTGTGTAACAGGTGGTACACACTATAAAGCACCACTTACAAACAGACTATACAACAACCTCAACCACAACCTAGTGTGACCAGTATCTTTTGTCATCTGCAGCCAGTCTGCAGAGTTGCTTCCTTTTTAAGTGCAGCCACATCCAACCTCACTGCTTATTGACCTGTGTAAGAGGTGCCATACACCATAAAGCACCACTTACACACAGACTCTATATGACAGCCTCTAAAAACTAGTGTGACCATTATCTGTTGTCATCTGCAGCCAGTCTACAGGGTTGCTTTCTTTTGTTAGTGTAGCCATATCCAACCTCACTGCTCATTGTCCTGTGCAAAAGGTGGCATACACCATATAGCACCACTTACACACCGACTATTTATTTATTTTCTTGGCTTGCAGTGATCTGTAGTGCAGTTATCTCAGTCTTGACTGTGCAGTGTCCATAAAATGGTGAACCCCAGGGTTAACGGACGAGGGCGTAAGCAAGGGGTTCCAAGTGATGCAGTGTGCAGAGGCCATGGTTCTGGGCAGGGTGACACAGCACCCTTGAGGAGGGAGCAGTGGCAAACTGTAGATATTCACTCCCTAGCTCATTCTCGCAACTCACGGGGTATCAGGGTACACTGCTAATGAAGCCGCAGCAGTGTGAATAGGTGATGATGGCGAATAATGTGTCCAGTAACTTATCCACCACCAAGGGTACCCATGCTCAATCCTTAGCTGTTGAGCATGTATGACCTGAAGAGGAGGAATTGGTGGAGAAGGAGGAAATTGAGAGTCAGCCTATTGAGGAGAGGGAATTCTTGCATGTTGGGACCCTGGCGCACATGGCTGACTTCATGTTAGGCTGTCTTTCTCGTGACCCTTGGGTTAAAAAATTTTTTGACAACACCGATTACTGGCTGTTCACCCTCCTGGACCCTCATTCCTGCCGAGAAACGGAGTATGAGAGTAAATTAATATCAACAGGCCCTGGTGCAGAAGCTGAAAGGCTGCCTTATCTACCTTGTTCACTGAGTTCTCACCGCAATGCTGTGTCATGCATAATTTATTGGAGGTTCCACGCCTGCCTCATTAACCTTGTTCACTGAGTTCTCACCACCATGCTGTGTCAGGCATAATTTTTGGGAGGTTCAACTGCTGCCTCATCTACCTTGTTTACTGAGTTCTCACGGCAATGCTGTGTCACGCCTAATTTCTAGGAGGAGGAACGCCTGTGTCATCTATTTTGTTCACGAGTTCTCACTGCCATGCTTTCAGGCATAATTTTTGGGAGGTTCCACTCCTGCCTCATCTAAAGGCTGGTAAAGGCCACTTTATGGGCTGTTTTTTTAATCTTTGATTTCAAATTTCAGATCAAATCAACTTCAAGTCAAGTGCTATTTTGCAGGGCTGTCAGGTCATCTATGGTATCACCAAGATTCACGCCCTAGCTCATAGGAACAGACAGTAAAAATGGTGGATCCTAATTTAGGATCGTTGTGTTGTCCATTTCGAACCATATAATTGGTGGATGACTTGCGGGTGTCCTCTGCCGTCCTTTCATTTTGTGGCTGTTTCAAAGGCAGTAGTTAGCAGCTTGGTAAAGGTCACATTATGGCCTGTTTTTTTTTAATCTGCAATTTCAATTTTCAAATCAAATCGAATTCAATTCAAATGCTATTTTACAGGGCTGTCAGGTCATCTATTGTAACTCCAAGGTACACGCCACAGCTAAAAGGAACACACAGTGAAAATGGTGGATCCTAATTTTGGATCCTTGAGTTGTCCATTTTGAACCATACAATTGGTGTTGTCCATTTCGAACCATATAATTGGTGGATGACTTGCGGGTGTCCTCTGCCGTCCTTTCATTTTGTGGCTGTTTCAAAGGCAGTAGTTAGCAGCTCGGTAAAGGCCACTTTATGGACTGTTTTTTTAATCTTCAATTTCAGTTTTCAAACTAAATCGACTTCAATTCAAATGCTATTTTACAGGGCTGTCAGGTCATCTATTGTAACTCCAAGGTACACGCCACAGCTAAAAGGAACACACAGTGAAAATGGTGGGAAAAGTCCACCCACAACTATTGCACTTGCCCTCTCTTAGATACTCTTTAAAGAATTAAAAGTGTATTCATTCAAATTCCAGGGCCTCTTAAGAAGACTGTATTGTTATTTCTTTGCTCTACCTCCAATGATTTTGCCTCTCATGCACAACTGCATGAAGGTGTGAGGCTGACTCTAGCCATAATCCGGCTATTTTTATTGGATGATTGTATTGTCCATTTCATACCATGTTATTGCTGGATACAAACTTGAATAAATAAATAAAAAAATCAAACTTCAAACTCAAAATTTAAACTAAGTCAAATTCAAACTCGAATTTTAATTCAAACTCAAAATCAAATTTTAATTCAAATAAAAATAAATAAATAAATAAATAAATTTGCCAGATAATAAGCGGTGGGGTAAAGTGGTGAGTGACATGATGCTGGGAAAATTACCCCAACTGCTGAAGTAGTCAGGGGGTGTCATGCCCCAGCCCTTCTCAGTCTAGTTAATTAAAAAGACAAGTTATTAAGGGGGAGGAGGGGAGCAGTCAGCTTGTCAGGCACTGGCAAGGGAACACTTTCCAAGGGCTTTGACCTTCAAAGTGACCTTCAGCCTTTGACCTTGGTCGCATGTGCCTTGCCCATCTTGGTCTGGGTCAGCACTATTGTCTTGAGGTTGACCACCAGGCTGTTGCCCAGAATTTGGCATAATGGTGGGATTTGGCAGCCGCAGAGGCATCCATACATGCTGCCCCTGCTGTTTCCTGTCCATTTTCATGGTGTTTCCATCATTTTCTGAGGTTGACAGGTTCTCACACAACCTTTCCTTGGGCGAGCTTGTGTCTCCTGCAAAAATGCTCGAGTCTCCCATTGACTTCAGTGGGGTTCGTTATACTCAAAACGAGCACCCGAGCATCGGGAAATATTCTACTCGAGTATCGAGCACCTGAGCATTTTAGTACTTGCTCATCACTACCTAGGATATATACAGGTGGCTTCAAACCACTTGTGACCAGACTCGAGTTGGTGCAGTAATTCATCTAACCTTAGGGTACGTGCACACTAAGGAATTCCCACGGATAATTTGTCACGGAGTCCGACGCTCGTCCCCGCACGCTCCCACTTCACTTTTTGCCTGTGCCATAGACTCACTCCATTCTATAGTCAGGCAGATTCTGCCATCGTACTGGGCCGATACCCTTACAATGTACATAAATAAAGCTATGCTTAGATTATTTTGATTGCTTTCCAGTTGATAACACCAGGTGGAGCTGCAGACTTGTATTTGGCAGGGACTGAAATCTTTAAAAGCGCTTATTGGAATTAATATGTGACTATGAAGGAAACAAAGGTATCTATGAGGTTTAGAAAGGAATAATAATTAATTTTTTTTTTTTACTTTTAGTCTCTTAATTATTTGCTGTTAAGGATATGTATCAAATTGCTGTTAGCAAATCTAAAGTCAAGGAGCAATGTGTTTTATTTTATTTTACTACTTTCAAATAAACATGTTTACAATTGTTCTCTTTTGACTCATAAACTTTTTATCTTTCAGTCCGTAGGCCTCTTTTTTTTTTTTTGCACCATAATCTGTAGTTTTTATCGCTACCATACTTGCCTATGTGACTTTTTGATCACTTTTCATTTAGTTTTTCTGGGATGTGATGAGGCCAAAAATCAGCAAATTTGCACTTTGGCAGGTTTTTGCACGTATGCCATTAATGTGTGAGATGAGGAATGTGATATATTTATAATTTGGGCGATTCCACGTGCGATACGTGTTTATTTTTTTATTTAAAAAATAGGAAAAAGGAGGGGGGGGTTAAGCTTTTACTATGGGACATTTATTAATAATTTTAAAAAGCCAGCTTTAGGCTATGTTCACATTACGTGAACATCCGGCCGTTCCGTGACCCCGGGTGGGTCACGGAACGGCCGGTCTTAGCCCGGATCTTCCCGGCCGGTACTTAAGTACCAGCCGGATGATCTTTCTGTCCGTGGAGCTCTGATGCGGGCGCATCAGCGTGCGCCCGCATCAGAGCTTCCCATAGCACAGAGTGAAGCAAGCGGCCGGAGCCGCTTGCTTCACTGTGTGAACTGACAGGTCCTTCTGCGGCCAGAATTCACTGAATTCCGGCCGCAGAAAACTGACCTGTCAGTTTTTTCCGGCACCGCACAGATCCCGGCCGGAGCATATACGATGTGTGTACGCTCCGGCCGGGATCCCATTGAAGATAGGCTATGTTTCCACCCCGCAAAACCAGGGCCGTAGTTCTGCGGCGAGAACTACGGCCGTAGTTTTACGTTGTGTGAACATAGCCTCATACAGTGTTTATAGCATAAGGATGAGCCTATGTTGTCAACCATTTAAAGTGTTATTGTCGTTTAAGTAAAACGAGCTGGAAGAAATGGTCAGATAGGCTCTAATCTAAGGCTCTAAACTGTGCCCACTGCTTTCAGAAGAGTGGTACAGCCGGCACCAGCAACCAGTGAATCCAGGCAGATGCTGTGCCTGACCCTTGGGCAACAGAGTGACTTGGGTTGGTACTGGTCAGGTCTGGTATGGGGGTGTTAATCCGGGTGTTACCAGGATTAGTGGCCATATGCCTATTGGTTACCTCATGAGGGTATGGATTCGGCTGCATGTGGTGACTTACAGTAAATGTGGGAAGACTGATCAGATATCAATATGATGTTCAAAAACTAGAAAATCATGATGCTAATTGGTGAGTGAAGATGGGGCGCCCTCGGGTTTAGTGCCTAGGGCAGCAGCTGTTAATACGGCCCTGTCTATATGACTGCTGTAAAGAAAATGCTGACAAAAGAACCTCAGCATAAGCTGTACTGTATATGAGGAAAATACTGTTCCTTACTAGAGATGAGCGAGTAGTGAAATATTTGACTTTCGAGAATTCGAATCGAATAGGCACCGATATTCGACATTCTAAGTATTCGATCCCATTATAGTCTATGGGAAAAAATTTTTGCGGCACTTGGAAATCAAAATTCGACCACTTAGAGGTCACCAAGTCCCCAATGAAACCTCCCTAAACGATGCAAACACCTCTGGAATGACATTGGGACATTAGGGGGAGCATGCCTGGGTGCACCCAACACCCCAAAATCGAAGTATTATGCCACTCGCTGCAGTTGCGAAGGAAAAATATTTGTGAGCGCTTTACGAACATTTATGGCAATGTTCACACATTTCGTTCGTATTTCTTGCGCAGTGTTACATACATGATTCCAATGTCTGTCCGCAGTGTCATGTTATTCGCGCGTATCATGCCTACTAATGCTGTACGAACATTACCGGAACAGTATGTATGATGTGCATTTTTCTGGGCTACTGGAACAATATGTATCACGAGCCTTTTACTGGGCTACTGGAACAGTATGTATCAAGTGCCCTTAGTGGGCTACTGGAACAACATGAATAACGTGCCCTTAGTGGTGTTAAACAGGGACACTATAAGTCACTTGTTCACAAAGGGTACTGGAATGAATACACCTGCTGATACTAATGCTGCTGTTATATCATTTATTTCTTAGCACTGAGAAGAGCTTTTAATTCAGAGATGACTTTTTCGCTTGATCTTAGCCCTGAAAAGGACTTTTGGGTTCTGTAGTAAGCCTGCCTAACCAAAACGCTACTAAACCTATCTCTCCCTGCTGCAAGATCTTTCCCTGGCTAGGTTGAAAGCTCATCTGCGGTCAAGAGGTGGAAGCCAAGTATTTAAGATTCGAGGTCATGTAGTTCAGCTATCCAATGAGGGTAGACGCCGTTTTCGCGCTGCGTGCGTACTCCCAGGGTCCCTCATGGCCTCTCTGCATAGTCATTGGATTAAAAAACGCGCCAACTGCGATGGGAGGGCGTTTTAGAATGTTTCTCGTGTATTTGCCTCACTACTCGATTGAATTCGAATCTTTCGAATACCACAATATTTGATCGAATACCTACTCGATCGAATCGTATTCGCTCATCTCAATTTCTTACCATTATATCACTTGAATTTTACATTTCAGCAATTTTCACCTCCCTTTTCCATAGACTTATATAGTCAGTTGCCCTCTCAGTGTATACACTCCCGTATTAGATTTTATTGTGAGAGGCAATGATTTGTGGATGGTGAGGAGCCTGCTAAATGAAAAATGTATTGTTATTATATTGTATGTTACAATGTTTTAACACTCTTTGTGCAGTGTCCTACTAGAAATTCACAAACCAAGAGCAAAAACAATTTTCAGGTACCTTAATAAATATTTCCTCTAAGAGTGTTACCCCTTCTCGAGACATATTGTTTGTGCTCTAAGTAAACTGTACCGCTAATTCTGGAGGGATCATATACTTCATACTATATCAGACCAGATAGGGTATGTCCTGGGGGAATCACTACCATCAAGGACTATAAGGCAATCGGACTACAATTAGGACTTATTTATAAAAACTAATAATAAGGGTAACTTTTTAAGTTAGTGTACAGTATGTGTACCTATCACCTATACGTAGTACATAGAAAAAAGCTGAAGCAAAAGCAAAAAAAAAAACACAGGAAAAATGGAAATATGCTTTAGTCTGTCTTGTGTGGTTTTATAGGTGGAATCATATTTATTTATTTTTTTTCAGTACAAACTACATATCCTGTTCATGCTCTGCAGGTACAGACTGTGCTGTTACTACACATCATCAGCAGCTGCTTTCAGGACTGCAGAGCTATGCTTCTAAGGCAACTGATATCAATCATTATTATTATTACATATCTCCAACGTGAGTTACTATATTTAAACCCATAATTACATAGTATCATATTATTGAAGAAGAATTGTAATAATTTTACCCTTTTTTTTTATTTTTTTACAGATGGGGCATGTAAAGAAGAAGTAATCCAGACTCCTCCTATACTCACTGCAGAACATGGAGAGACAACTCTTATGAGTTGTGAATATACTAACAGTGGATTTCTAAATCTGCAGTGGTATAAGCAAATTGTGGAGAAAGGTTTTGTTTCATTAGTAATCCTAAGAGAAGATAAAAAGAATGTTACTGAAAAAAGATATTTATTTACATTGAATAAGGACAAGAAGTTAAGTACCATGTCTATTATGAACCTGAAAGTGGAAGACTCGGCTGCATACTGGTGCGGGTATGAGGCACAGTGTCATAAAGCAGCCAGTGACTGTGCAGAAACATTAATTGTGTAAAAGAGTCTTTAAGACGTCATAGAAAAGCTAATAGGATTTTTTTAACAAATAGGCAACATTTCCTATATTTTAATATAGTATTATTTTACAGTACCTCCTATTATCTGGAACTCTGGATAGAGACTTCACTGGCTGCTTGTCTCCCAGGATACAGTTCAAACATTTCAGATAGGCTATAATGTAAATTAGCTGGAATATTTAACCTTAAAGCAAATGTACATGGATAGACTGAAAACGGCCGATGCTGTGGTCCTTTTTTGAACCACGTCCTGGTTCCTGTGTACGGCAATGGTCTATTAGTGAGCACTGGCCGGGAATATGACGATCATCCCTCCCTCTGTGACGCTGCTCCATTGATTATAATGGAGCCGCAACACAGAGGAGAGGGGGTTTTGTCACACTGGGGGCCAGTGGGCCCACCTTTAGTGCTTAGGACCAGCCGGGACTCGGTACTAGACCGGCGCCATATGTGGGAATTGTACAAAAGGACCGCAGCACTGGCATCCCCGTGCCGGCGCCAGTCTATCCATGTGAAAATCACAAAAGCGATGTACCAGTGGTACATTCACTTTAATATTTCTAGTTGTTGACCTTGGAGTTGCCCAGGTGCCTTTTCTTCAAGAGACCTGCACCTGCATCCATGCAGTAGGTCCTGCATCCCAGTGTGAATAAAGACATTTAAAATGTACTGGAAGCCAACTGATTCTAGAACACATCAGGAAAGAAAGAAACTTAGGACAAGTAAACTTGATAAATAGTTCCCCTAACTGGATTACCCCTTCTCCACTCATATTGTTTGGTTGCATTCTTTATAAAATATGCCGCTAATTCTGTAGGAATCATATTGTCCAATACTGACTGTTTATTAGAGATGAGCGAACCTCGAGCATGCTCAAGTCGATCCGAACCCTAACTTTTGGCATTTGATTAGCGGTGGCTGCTGAACTTGGATAAAGCCCTAAGGCTATGTGGAAAACATGGATATAGTCATTGGCTGTATCCATGTTTTTCAGACAACCTTAGAGCTTTATCCAAGTTCAGCAGCCACCGCTAATCAAATGCCGATTGTAATAAACAGTAGAGATTAGCTAACCGGGTTCGAGTCCATCCGAACCCGATTCGCTAATCTCTACTGTTTATTACTCAATAACTCCAATGATTGCTCCTATTCGTGCACATCAACAACACTAGCACTCCATGCTATATTAAGCCAGACAGGGTATGCATTGGGGGAATCAGTGCCATCAACACCAACTGCAGTGTCCCAGAGCAGGTGTGCCACTACGTCTCAGGACAACCTTTTTTCAGGTATTTGGTATATGTGTCAAACTCTGGGCTCAAGGTTGTCTTCCATCCAGTACTATAAAAGCTCCCTGAGGGTCCTTAGGTGGGTTCTGGCTCTCTAGCCTTAGTCAGTTCATGTCTAGAGTGTGTACAGAGAGGAGTTTCCACAGAAGTGTACTCCAGGGCCTGGTCTGGAGGACAGGGTCTATGTGCTAAAATGATTCTTCCAGAGTATTAAAGTGTAACTGTCATTCAAAATATTTTTGCAGAACTCAATAGTAAAAGCGATTTTAAGAAACTCTGTAAAAGGTTTTATTAGGCAACAAAGGCTCTTTCTGTATTCAAAAGGCTGTTTTGAAGCCCCCCCCCCCTCACTTCTTATCTGTTCATTATCAGAAGGGCCTTTTCTGCCATGAGGCGAACCAAGTTTATTGCTCAGATGGTAGATTTTATGGACTGGTTTTAAAATGATACTGTCTGATACATACCACTGACTTCGTTGACCCCATGACCTGCAAATGAAATCTGGACACAAAATGCAAGGAAGTCAGGACTTCAAACACTCTGCAAGTATTGTTATATGCTTCAGACATCACTAGACTAGACAAGTGATCACTACCTCTATATATGAAGCGCAAGGTGTAATGGAAGCATGACCATGAATAAGATCACCATGAGTAGTCACAATACATTGACTTTTGTATCTGTCAGGGGCTTTTATTCTTGAAGAAGCAATAAAGATGGAAGAATTGGTTACACACTTGTAGAATTGAAAACTTTAAAACTTTTTCTGTCTTGTCCTCACCAAGGATGGAAAGTAGATCTAGAACAGGGTGATTTATGGTATAGCTGGATTGTGTATGCACTTAGTATTATAAGCTGCAGGTTTTATGCACACACCTTACTTATGATTTTTAAAAAGCTGGGAGGGGGGTGATGGGACGATGTGGGCACTAGAGGGGGCACTATTTAAGGTTTTGCCTCAGGCAGCAGAAAACGTACAATTGGGCCTGATTATCAGGCAAAGTCATCTAAATTACAGAGCAACAAAGTGAAGACGGGTTTGCTGGGTCCATTATAACCGATAGAGAAGGGAGGGGCTGAGGGGTGTCTGAGCAGGAAGAGGAAACAAACAGCTGTGCAGTTTGGAGACTGTCTGGGCAGATAAAATACTGGATTCCGAGGTCAGACTTCTCAGTTGTAGTCTGGGAACTTGTTGAGATTTCAGGATGATCTGCTGTGCAGGGCTGCCTTCCCCCCCCCCTTCCCCCCCCCCGTGTTCACTCATACCACTTGGCCCCTCCCTCCTCCATAGACCATATTGGACACAGAAAAGCTGCTTCTTCTGAAGTGAGGAGGGAGGCTGCAAAACAGCTTTTTGAGTACAGAAGGAAACTCTTTTGCTTAATAAAACCTATTACAGTTTCTTAAAGTCGCTTGTACTATTGATACTTATTGATTTCTGGAAAGTGGCATTCAAATGACAGTACACTTTCACCAGTTGTTATGTAGTGCTAAAGTTAAAGGTGGGGTAACTAACCTACAGGGTAAACTTTGTTTATGTCATGGGTGAAAAACTGTTCTAGGGTTCGTGTGCAGCAGAGCAAAGTGCGGCTAAACCCAAAGTGCTTCCTTTGATCTTTTCTCGACCATCATCTTGTGTGGGGAACCTTGTGTGGCTAGCTACACCCTGTTGTGCAAGGCCGGGACTTGTACCACCAGACCTGGCACTCCGTAATCCCTTCTGGCAGAAGGAAGTATCTGTCCATGCTGTGAGTATGAGTTTCTTTTATCAGGATTTATGGTCTAAGTCAAGTTGCTCTGACAAAGTACTGTACTACCTAGGCTAGACAAGGCCCCTCGGTAGCCCCCTAGCCTTACTTCCAGTCAAGTCCTGCTACACTGTAACCTAACCTTCAAGCCAAAGTACACAGAGCTGCCCTATACATGATATACCTTAAGTATCCAATGACGCCATTTCTGTTTGTCACCCATTGACAGCCGTTTAGTCAAGGTTTACACTGAGTTTGCATTTTTGTTTAACATATACATTTTATACACTTAACAAGGAAAAATATTTATACAATAAAAGATGGTAAAATGAATGAATGCTGCACTGTATTCATAGGCACTATTCTTTATTTGTGCTATCTGTCTCTATCCTAGCTATATGTCCAGCTAACATACCTCACAGTGAGGCTGTGGTAGACGGCACAGGACAAAACCCTATCCACTCTGGGCGGCCATTTTCTCAAGTTCCGGATGATCACTCCAGGACAAGGACAGTATTTAGGTAAGCACTATTTTTCACAAACCCGTCACCACTGAGTCAACTTTAGCGCAACAAAATCACTTAAGTCACCCTGCACTACACCTTTTCTTACTTTAAGAAACCATGTGTCAGTACATCCAGGGGTGGGCGCATACTACTCCTGGCCGCCTGGACAAGTGCCTGGGTGGTACACTACCATCTCGCCCTACACAACATCTAGCTGCCCTGGCTTGCTGCAGCACTAATGCTTTGTGTGTATAGTAGCAGCGGTGACATGCTATACCTACTGGTTTTATCATTGATGCCATTGAAATAAAGATTGGTGGGAAAGAGGGTGCTGGAGCAGTGGATGATTTAGGATATTTTTCCTTGAGGTTAAATAATATATATGTAGTACATGTCAGTATATAAAATGCACAGGAAGTACCAGAAACAAAAAAAAAAGAGAAGTTTTAGTTTCTCTTGTGGTTTTGGAGGTGGAACCAATTCACCACTAACTACATGTCTTGTTCATACTCAGCAGACAAAGACTGTGCTGGGACTACACTTCATCAGCCGCTGCTTTCAGGACTGGAGAGCTATGCTACTAAGTCATTCAATTCTCTTCTTTATTATTTATCTCCAATGTGAGTTACTATATTTGAACTCTCATCATGTCTTATTAATAATGCATTGTGTATGAGAATATTTTACATTTATCTACAGATGGGGCATGTAAAGAAGAAGTAATCCAGACGCCTCCTATACTCACTGCAGAGCAAGGAGAGACAACTGTTATGAGTTGTGAATATAGTAACAGTGCATTTGACAGTCTGCGGTGGTATAAGCAAATTCTCGGAAAGGGTTTTATCCCATTAATAATTCTAAGAGCAGATAATAAGAATGTCACTGAAAATAGATATTTCTTTACACTGAGAAAGGACAAGAAGTTAAGTACCATGTCTATTATGAACCTGGAAGTGGAAGATACAGCTGCATACTGGTGTGCGCATGAGGCACAGTGACAGAAAGCAGGCAGTGACTAAGCAAAAAGGGTCACTATGTAACCAACTCGTCTAGATAGTTTACAAAAGCTGCATCATACTCACATTTGCCAAATTCCAAGTCAGACATTTTAATGCAATACTAATTCACCCTATACTAGCTGGTACAGCAATCCAGGAACTCTGCATAAAGACTTGGCCACCTGTCTCCCAGAATACAATTCAAATTTGTCTGACAAGGGGCTATAAGTGATGGTAAAACAGAAACTGGACAAATCTTACCTGCTGCCTCTTACCTTCATCCTCTGCACTGTTCCCGTGCAGTTAGTAGTTAGATTCCTATGTTTATTGGGTGGATTGGAGCTACTGCTCCCAGAGCACTGATACACCCCACCTCTTGTAACGAAAATCAGCTAAGCGGGCCTGCCAAGGGATGCACTGGTGGCCCTGCCCCAGTGCTCCAAATCACCTGAGTAGCTATTACCTGCACAATAACGGTGCCGAGGATGAAGGTAGAGACTAATATTAATCCTGAGTGCTCCTTGCACAAAAGTGGCATAAGAATGGCCATATGAAGGATCATAGCTGAAGGGACATACAGAAGATGAATCGTACCTGCTGATTTTTTTCCCTTTGAAATTATTGCATCACTATTTTCTGACCCCCTTTTACTTTTTTCTTTAACTCCTCTGATCTAAGTTATATATTTTCGCTTATTTTCCAGTTGTCTTTGGAACCTAATTCTCTTTACTATCCACTATGTCACCATGATTAGAGATTCACACAAACTAGGGATGGTCCGAACCGAGTTTGGTTCGGGTTCGTACGAACCCGAACTCTTGGTAATGATTCCTGCTGTCTGCCTGCTCCGTGGAGAGGGTGAATACAGCAGGAGGACCGCCTGGAAAACTGGGATACAGCCATAGCCATAGGCTGTATCCCAGTTTTCCAGGCGGTCCTCCCGATGTATCCACCCGCTCCACGGAGGGGGCAGACAGTGGGAATCTGATGCAGAGCGTTCGGGTTCATACGACCCCGAACCTCGGCAGTTTCGGACCATCCCTAGCACAAACCCAAACAATCTGTATTTGAATTCCACTGCCTGAAGAAGGTGGATGCAGCCTGAAGACTGTCTGGAAACCATGTATAAAGCCTATAAGTATATCCATGTTTTTCAGGCAGTCCTCTGTCTGCATCCAATTTTTCCAGGCAGTAGAATTCAAATGCCGATTCTTCAGGTTCTGAGCTTTCGTCAGGTTCGCTCATTACTAATCATGACTAGTGATGAGCGAGTACTAAAATGTTCGGGTGCTCGTTACTCGAGACAAATATCTCACGATACTCGAGTGCTCGTTTCGAGTAACGAACCCCATTGAAGTTGATGGGAGACTCGAGCATTTTTGCAGGAGACTCAAGTTTGGTAGAGGGAAGATCGTGTGAAAACCTGCCAACCTCAGAAATTGATGGAAACACAACGGAAATGGACAGGAAACAGCAGGGGCAGCATGTATGCATGCCTCTGAGGCTGCCTAATGGCACCATTATGCCTAATTCTGTGCAACAGCCTGGTTAAAACAGAGGTAGGCATATGGACCACCCAAAAACTCAGCCTGACACAGCATGGCAGTGAGAACACAGGGAACCATTAAAATAGAGGTAGCATATCATAAACCAGCCAAAAATGACTGACTGACACAGCATGGCAGTGAGGACAGAGTGCACAAGGTAGAAGCGGTAGCCAGTCAGCCTTCCAAAAATTATACCAGACCTAGCATGGCAGTGAGAACACAGAGAACCATTAAAAGTAAGTGAGGAGGCAAGTGAGCCTTCAAAAAATTATATCAGACACAGCATGGCAATGAGCACACAGAGAACCATTAAAAGTGAGTAAGGAAGCAAGTGAGCCTTCCAAAAATTAGGCCAGACACTGCACGGCATTGAACACACAGAGAACCATTAAAAGTGAGTGAGGAAGCTAGTGAGCCTCCCAAAAATTAGGCCAGACACTGCATGGCATTGAGCACACATAGAACCATTAAAAGTGAGTGAGGAGGCACGTGAGCCTCCCAAAAATTAGGCCAGACACAGCATGGCATTGAGCTCACAGAAAACCATTAAAAGTGAGTGAGAAAGCAAACGAGCCTTCAAAAAATTATACCAGACACAGCATGGCAGTGAGCACACAGAGAACCATTAAAAGTGAGTGAGGAAGCAAGTGAGCCTTCCAAAAATTAGGCCAGACACAGCTTGGCAGTGAGCACACAGAGAACCATTAAAAGTAAGTGAGGAAGCTCGTGAGCCTCCCAAAAATTAGGCCAGACACTGCACGGCATTGAACACACAGAGAACCATTAAAAGTGAGTGAGGAAGCTAGTGAGCCTCCCAAAAATTAGGCCAGACACTGCATGACATTGAGCACACATAGAACCATTAAAAGTGAGTGAGGAAGCTAGTGAGCTTCCCAAACATTAGTCCAAACACTGCATGGCATTGAGCACACAGAGAACCATAAAAAGTCAGTGAGGAAGCAAGTGAGCTCACCCAAAAATTGGAGTGAGTCCAGGGGCTGGGATATTTAGTGGACATGAACCCAGGTGCTGACAGCTAACTGGCTAGGCCAGCTGTCAGTCACCATCAAGGAAACACCTGATGCCTCTCGAGGTGGTGAGGCCCGGCCACGGCTAGATAAAAAAAAAAAAAAACAGATGGCTGGTTGGCGGGGGCGCGATTGGAGGGCCCCCGGCAACCAGTCCCGCTCCTCCGCAGATGTAGTGTGACGTCAGAGCATGGCAGTGAGGACACAGAGAACTATTAGCAGTGAGTGAGGAAGCAATTGAGCCTCCCAATAATTAGGCCAGACCCTGCATGGCGGAAGAAGACTTGGCAGTTGGCTGAGAATTGAAGGAAGAGGAGGGAGAGGAGGAAGAGGAGGAGGAGGAGGAGAGGAGATACTAAGAATCTACATGTTGAGCTGCTTTCCCCGGGTAAACAGTAGAATTCAGGTGAAATCCAGGCTTTGTTCATTTTTATAAACGTCAGCCTGTCAGCACTGTCAGTTGACAGGCGGGTACGCTTATCGGTGATAATGGCACCAGCTGCACTGAAGACCCGCTCTGACAACACGCTAACGGCAGGGCAGGCCAGCACCTCCATGGCGTAAAGCGCCAGTTCGGACCACGTATCCAGCTTTGAAACCAAGTAGTTGTAGGAAGCAGAGTGATCGGTAAGGACGTTAGTATGGTCAGCAAGGTACTCCCTCACCATCTTCCTGAAGGCCTCCCCCCTACTCTGTCTAGACTAGGGACGGTTGACATAGTCTTGCTGGGGTGCCATGAAACTGTCAAAGGCCTTGGAGAGTGTTTCCCTGCCCCTTGACAAGCTGCCTGCTCCACTGCTCCTCTCCCCCGCTCTTTGGCCCACAGAACTAAGTCCTCTGGCGCTAGTGGTGTCAGATGGGAAGTACATTTTCAGCTTCTGCACCAGGGCCTGTTGATATTGATTCACTCTCATACTGCGTTCCTCGGCAGGAATGAGAGTGGAAAAGTTGTGTTTGTATCGAGCGTCCAGGAGGGTGAACTCCCAGTAATCAGTGTTGTCAAAAACATTTTTTAACCCGAGGGTCATGGGAAAGACAGCCTAACATAAAGTCAGCCATGTGTGCCAGGGTCCCAACACGCAAAAACTCCCTCTCCTCACTAGCCTCAATTTCCTCCTCCTCCACCATATCCTCCTCTTCAGGCCATACATGATCAACAACTAAGGATTGAGCATGGGTACCCTCTTCAGTGGTGGCAGCAGTCTGCTCCTCTTCCTCCTCTTCTTTATCCTCCTGCCTGCCCGCCAGCAATGTCCACGTGTCCGTGGTTAGGTGGACCTTGTCGCTGACCGCGTTGGTCAGGGCACGGATGATGTTATCCGGCATGTGCTGGTGTAGGGCTGGGACGGCACACCGTGAAAAGTAGTGGCGGCTGGGTACCAAGGGACAGCCACCGCCATGAGGTCCTAAAAGCCTCTTTCTCTACCAGCCGATAGGACAGCATCTCCAAGCTCAGCAGTTTGCCTATGTGCACATTTAGGGCTTGTGCTTGTGGGTGAGTGGCAGTATATTTGCGCTTCCGTTCAAAGGTCTGCTGCAGGGACAGTTGAACGCTGCGCTTAGACACCTTGATGGAGGCTGTGGAGCATAGTGGAGGTGTAGGGGTGCGTGTAGGGCGGGAGGCCCTCGTGCCTGGGGTCTGGGCGGGGGGACTGACAGAGCCAGCACGTGACACAGGGGAAGGAGCAGGTGTGCGACTTGCAGTCACTGAAGACCTTGGTTCCACTGAGTGGGGTGTTTAGCACTCATATGCCTGCGCATGCTGGTAGTGGTTAGGCTGGTAGTGGTAGCTCCCCTGCTGATCCTGGCGTGGCATACATTGCACACTACAGTCCGTCAGTCATCCGCACTTTCTTTAAAAAACCTCCAGACTTGGGAACATCTAGTCCTGGCCACGGGAGTTTGACTCTGTGAAACAGTTGCTGATCTACTCGCTCTGCCCCTGCTTCTCCCTTTGCCCACCTCTCTTCCTCTTCCAACCGGTCCTGCGGGTGAACTTGCATCCCCCTCAGAAGCATGGTCTTCACTAGGTTTATCCACCCAGCTTGGGTCAGTCACCTCGTCCTTATACACCAGCTCTTTCTCCATTTCCTCACTCTCCTCCTCACTTTGAGCTACATCCATGACAACAACCTCACTGTCTGACAACCGGGTCTCATCGTCATCATCAGCACCTCTTCCAACCCCGCTTGCAAGTCCCCACTCTCATCACCCACTGACTGCGTGAGCTGCATAGTTTGGGCATCGGGACAGATCGACTGCTCCAGTTGCTCTGACTCAGGGAAGGGTCCAAAAAAGAGTTCCTGGGAGCATGGTGGTGGATCTGAATCCCTTCTTTCCCTGGAGGGGCCAGGCTGTGGGGAAGGAGGCTGAGATACTGGAGCAAGGGTTCCACTCCCTTGGGTAGCGTGGGCGGACTGCGTTGAAGACTGGGTGGTGGATAAGTTACTGGACACATTATCCGCTATCCACGCGATCACCTGTTCACACTGCTGCGGTTTCAATATCGGTCTACCATAAGACCCTGTAAGTTGGGCAAAGAAGCTAGGGAGTGGATGTCTGCGGTGTGCCACTGCTACCTCCTCAACAGGTGCTGCTGTGTCACCCTGCCCTGAAACACGGCCTCCGGCAACAGCATCACTTGGAACCCCACGCCCACATCCTCGTCCTTGACTCTTACCCCTGGGGTTTACCATTTTATGGACACTGCACAGTATGGAACTTAGATAGGCCTTGCGTATGAAATACAGAAATCAGGAAAAATACTTGTAGTACCCAATGGTTTTGTAAGGCTGTACGGTACAATCTGGTAGTGGCTGGACCTAGAAACACTCTCTGACACACCCTTTACTCTGTGAAAGCAGTTGTAATTTGATTGAAATTAGATAGGCCTTGCGTATGAAATCAGGAAAAATACTTGTGCTCTCACAAGTTTTTTGGGGGGCTGTACGGTACAATCTGGTAGTGGCTGGACCTAGACACACACTGTGATAGCCCCTTACAATGAGCAGTGAAGTTTTATGCAGGTGTTTTACAAATCCCAGCAATACAGTGTAGTACCCACTAGTTTAGTGGGGGCTGTATGGTACAATCTGGTAGTGGCTGGACCAGGACACACGCTGGGATACCCCCTTACAATGAGCAGTGAAGCTTTATGCAGATGTACTACAAATCCCAGCAATACAGTGTAGTACCCACTAGTTTAGGGGGGGGGGCTGTACGGTACAATCTGGTAGTGGATAGACCTAGACACACTCTCTGACACCCCCGTCCAATGAGCAGTGAAGTTCTATGCAGGTGTACTACAAATCCCAGCAATCCAATGTAGTACAGCAGCACCACCAGCCCCAAAATCAAAAAAGAGTACACTGAGCACTTCTTAGGGGTGTGTATGCAACACCTAATGTCCCCTTTCTTCCAGCAGCCGGTCACCACAGTGTGCTGGTTAAATCGTGGTAGCAGCACTGCAAGTCCCAGCCAGCAGTCTGTACTAATACTATTAAAAAACAATTTGAAGCCCTGAAAAGGGCTGTTTGTTTGTATTGCTAGTATTTCCTGTCTACTAGAACGCTAAATCCTACACTGACACTCTCCCTGAGAAGCAGCAGCTCTGTCCCTAATCTCTCACAGCATGCGTCTGAAGCGAGTACTACCGGCTGTGCGTTTTATATGGCAGGGTCATCGACATGTATGGGTCCCACGTGATCGCAGGATGTACCAAAGAGTCTCCTGCATGTTTATTGGTTGAGAAATAGCACCCAAACTTACAGGAATGATGAGATTTTCTCGAGTATCGCAAGATGCTCGTCCAAGTAACGAGTACTATCGAGTACCCTAATACTCGATCGAGTACCAAGCTCGGACGAGCATGCTCGCTCATCACCAATCACCCTTAACGACGCATGACGGGTATACCCGTCATACGGCCGTTAAGGGGAAGCAGAGAGGGCTCCCGGCGTGAGCCCTCTCTGCAGCCCGCTGTCCCCGGTTGCTATGTGCAGCCACGGACCACGGGTATTAGCGCCACGGCCGATTATATACACAGCATTGATCTCAATGGGAGATCAGTTCTGTGTATATAGAAGTCCCCCAGGGTGCTTCTAATTACTGTATGTAAAAAAAAAAGAATAAAGTGTCTTATTACTAAATAACCCCCTCCCCTAATAAAAGTTCAAATCATCCCCCTTTTCCCATTTTATAAATAAAAATAAATAAATAAACAAACAAATTTATTTAATACATGATCCCTCACGGTAAACGGCGTAAGCGCAAAGTGCAAAATTGCGCATTTTTGGTTGCATCAAATCCAGAAAAATTGTACTAAGAAGTCTCATATGCGCAATCAAGGTACCGATAGAAAGTACAGATCATGGCGCAAAAAATGACACATCACACAGCCCCATAGACCAAAGGATAAAAGCTCTATAAGCCTGAAAATGTAGAGATATTAAGGAACGTTTATTTTGTGTAAAAGGTTTTAATTTTTTACGAGCCATCAATTAATATAAAAGTTATACAAGTTGCATATCGTTTTAATCGTACCGACTTGAGGAACATATATAACATGTCAATTTTTCCATAGGATACACGACGTAAGAATGAAGCCCTCCCAAAGAAAAAGAATAGTTTTTTTCAATTTCACCGCGCATATAATTTTTTTTCTGGTTTCCCAGCATATTTTATGCCAAAATTCAGCCTGTCATTGCAAATTACAATTAGTGACGCAAAAAATAAGGGATTATGTGGGTCGAAGGTGTAAAAATGCAACTGCTATGGCCTTATATCCACAAGGAGGAAAACACAAAAACAAAAATTAGCCCGGTCTTTAAGGAAGTGTCTGAATTATGTAAAATAAAACAGTATGTTATCCTCAGAAAATTTAAAACATGGTTCACCCCTGCATTTTTACAAATCACAAGTGACTTAATAAATTAGTGGGCACTGGAAACTCATGGTGTGTTATACTAATTTACTGGGATCAGTAAAGACAGTGTCCGCCTAAATAACTTACTGGGCTCTGTAAACTCATAGGGGGGAAAGTTATCAAGGGCTTTGCGCCTATTTTTAGGTGAATAATTGTATTTGTTCACCCATTTTTGGTCTAAGTTCTATTTACGAACCAGACAGGTGAATATTTTTAGATGCAACTTTTTTTTTTTAATCTGCCTGTTTTGAATATTAACCGAAAAGTTCACATAATCCAGGATGAGCAGCCAATTTATCATTTGCGACTTTTTTAAAAATTTCACAAACAGGTCAGTGCCAGGTAAATGTGCTTGCACAATTTTGCAACTATTGTTGGAACTTTTTATTTAGATAAATTCACTATGGCAGCACTGCATTTTAATAACTCAATCATTATTGGAACAAAATATACCTCAATTCTCATTAGAATAGTTGCACACATTAGACTCCTTAATAAATGTCCCCCATAGAGTGTTAACAGGCTCTTCTCAGGGTATAGGCAGTGTTAGCCGCCAAGGTGGTATACAGGGTGGTGCCGGTGGAAGACAGAGTCTCTGGAGAACGATTGGGTGTCTGATACCCAATTGCAATTGCCAGTGCCCCTAGCAAGAGAGGTCCTGCTGAACCTAGCATCTTTACTAAACCCTGAAACACTGTATTTGGAGGACCTTTTTGATGCAGCTCCTGAGAGTCAACAAGTTGAAGGAAGCGTTGAGACTCCAGATGTTGATGTGCCCCAGAGCAGTTAGGAGAGCAAGACAGGGGTAGCCTCTGGCCACAGTACGGGATTGTACTGCATGGCTATGGAGGAAGAAAGCTTTGGAAAGGACAAATTTGTACAGGTACCACCAACAGGTACCACAAGATAGCAGTAGCGTCAGTCAAGAACAGGCTACCAGCATGCCTGCTCTGAAGAATCGTCAGTGGTGTGGCAATTCGTCTGTCTTGACGGCAGTAAACATCATTCTGCCATCTATAAAGTGGGTCGGGGTTTGGGTCCAAACTAAGGCACCACTTTTATGCGTCAGCATATGGAGCAGCACCACCTCACTCAGTGAAAGAACCGAGACCTCCAGGGCACGTGCCAGTCTCCATAGAAGTAGAGTCCCCAATATAATATTCCCCCACCCTCCCAAAGTCTCCTGTATATAGTACTGACTGGCATAATGATCTGCTGATGGTTTTATGCAGCAGCCCTGGAGCGACAGATAAATGCACCATTAAGGTTGAGGGTTTTTTTCGGAGTGACCAAAGAGAGGATTGGAAGATCACTCCCATACCCCATCGGGAGTATTTCCCTTTGGAGTCAGAGTGCTGCTGCTGCCACCTCTCAATGTTTGTCCTAGACCCCTTAGTGTTGAAGAGAGTCGGAGTGCTGCCGGTGCCACATCCAGGTGTCTGTTCTGGAGCCTTCTAGGACCATTGTCCATGATAGGGCTTCCACTTTAGAATTTTACTGCTGTCCTGGGAGAAAGTGTCATTTAACGTCGCTGATCTACCGGCGTCTAATGATGTCCATTGAGAAAAGGTAAGTATACACAGATGATTCACTAACGTCCATTGCTGTCCTAGGAGAAAATTGGATGGTGCTGGGAGAAATTGCAATTTTACGCCACTCATTTACCAATGTCCACTGCTGTCCTGGGAGAAAATTTATATTATGCCGCTGATCCAGCAAGGTCCCTTACTGTCAATGGCGGAAATTGAATGATTGACTGGCTGATTGACATTTTTTTAAATTTTTTATTTTTTAATTTTCCAATTTTTTACATTGTAACAACATCTATTGAAAATAATTGCATATAATAGCCCCACTATTGTAACTACTATAGTCTGGCTGTTTTAATGAGATTCCTTTTTTTTTCTATTCACAAATTTGTACAAATCTGACCCAAAATTTGCAAACCTTGTGAAACGGATTTTCAGCTGCTTTGCTCATCTCTAATTATTCTAATTGCTTTCTATGTTATAACAGCAGGTGGAGCTGCAGACTTGCGGGAATTGGAACCTTTGATTAACAGCGCTCAGATAAACTTCTCTATAAATAGTATTTAGTACCCTTTAGAGACACTTTCAATAAATGTTAGAGAGGTTCTCACAGGATTATTCCTGCATAACTGGTAGGAATGCCACAAAATTTCCCCTCTTCATTTACTAACTATAGATTAGGGTTTTTTTTATCGCCACAGAACAGCTGTTTAGCATGTTCTAACTATACACAGACTCAAGGTTGCCAGAAAGTGGAACACTCAATGAGTCTCATTATAATCTTAAATGATAAGGTCCACCGATACAAACTGCTTGCATGAATCTAAAACAGCATCATCATAAAACTCAGGGCTTCTTTCCAGGTTTCGTGAAACATGGAACCTTTGGATGGGGAAGCCCTGTAGTGGACTCTTTCCCCGTCCGACATCATGTATCAATATGATGCTAGGAGCAAGGAAATGTTTGAATCTTCGCAGCACTGTAATGACACAGCCAAAAACTGTATGGGAGGGAGAGGTGGGTGGATTAAAAAAAGGGAAAAATAAAAAAGGACTTACCAAGCTACTAACCCAAAAACCCTTACCATTTTCACAACTTAGAAATTCTCTGGGAGAAGTTTCCTAGGAAGGGATCCAGCTTTTCCAGGCACCTGGGAAATAGCAGGGCGGAGCGGCAGTGACAGAGGCAGCAGACAGATGAGCAGGTTTCAGAGATTAATAAGCAATTTTCTTCATTATTACTGTAAATTAGCTGTAAAATCTATAAGAATGATAGGTCATGTCACAACTATTTTATGTTGGCATCATTTGGTCAGTGTTGAGATTATAAAATTGCTAATAACATGTGGTTTCATCTTGAATTTTCTGATTTGCACAACAGGAGCAGTGTTTATTGGCATCATTTGAAACACATTGTTATATTAACAATTTGGCTGTATTTTAACCTCAAAATTACATCAGTATATCTCTTTTTTTATTTTATGCAATGGCATAGCTACCATGGAGGCAGACCATGCAACTGCTATGGGGCACATAGGGTAGGGGGGCTTAGGCCCCCTTAAGGCACTTATCTGCCTCTATGGCACTAGCGGGCTGCCCTGTGGCACTGTCTTCTCGCTCACCAGCAGCAGCCCCCCCTTCAGGAGAGACAGTGTCCACGGCCGCCTGCATGGGTGGGAGCGTACAGGATTCACGGGGTCCTGTGCAGTTTCTAGCTATGGCACCCCATGAATCCTAGCTATGCCTCTGATTTTATGGTGTTTAAATATAGCCTCTATGTAGTCATAAACTATTGTTTTGGCATACCGCAGGGCTCACGAGACAAGTAGTGACATTTTTTATGCAGATTTGGTGAAATCTCACACATGTACTTCCGGTTAGGTTAAAGTACAGTAGGAACCCCTGTTGAAACATAGAGATTTTCTGTTATCATGCCATTCCAGCAGAGGGAGTCCGTTTCAGGTCCTGGAAAAGGAGAAGTGTCCAGTAACCTAGTTAAAGGATGGTGTGACAAGATGACTCAAAGAAGGCAAGGCAGCCCAGCCAAGAAACAGAGCATCATGCAGCACTGATAGAAGAAGGCAACACAGACCAGTGCAAGCAAGCAGAGTACAGAGAACCTACAGTAGGACAGAAAGAAAAAGCCACAGACTTGTCCAGCCAGCTTCTCCACTGCAACAAGGAGAAAGGTACTGCCTTGGGGAAACAGAACTAGAGCTCTAGGGGAGTCCATTGCTGCAAGCAGGATCAGAAAGCATGGACGTCTGAGAGACTCCATGTAGCTACAGTATTCCACAAATACTGGAGTTATATCCTTTCTGCTATTTATGCTGGAATCCCCCATGACAGTTTTCTGGAAAACTACCTCTGCAGTTTCTGTGCCAATGCCACAAGTGAATTCAAATGGGCCTGGTGCCATACATGGGCCGGGGCAGGGGGGTTGCTGATCAGAGGCATAGACTGCTCTTGTCATGCAACCTGAGGATGATGACTGCCATCGGAGAAAACTCTAATGCTGGTCACTGAAAGTGGGTGTCAGTTGAACATGACAGTCCATACCTGCCATGTAAAGAGAAGGCTCATCTCTGGAGCAGCTCCATGTTTCCCCACGTGACGCAACGTATATGTATGTGGTGACCCCCTGAGATGTTATGTTGAAGGAGCGGCTGGTCACTTGCTAGAAGTTGAGGTGTGACACCAGATCTATGGTGGTTGGCCGAGATACAGCCGGGCCCAGTGATATTATGTTGTGATGCCAGTGCCAATTGGGCACACAGGTATGGTGGCACACCTGCTTTACCAGGCCAGTTGTACCTTGGTCCCCTGTAGACAGTGTCTGCCCTGGGCTGCTACAGGGTCCCTTGGGATGATATCACGGTGGGCCGAGGTTGTGTAGTGACCCTCTCGTACTATAAGAACTGCCACCGACAGAATGTGGCAAGGCTGTAGTACAGTCTTGCTGTCTGAGTAGCGTGTTGAGAGATACAAAGAATCAGAGTAGCAGAGAGGAGGATGTTGTGAGAGTCCCAACCCAAGCAGTACTGTGCTCTGCCGAGATATTGGAGGATAAGTTGAAGAATACTTAGAAGAAGAAGAGAATACTTGTGCCTGTGTATTGACCTTTGGGTCTTCGCACCACCTAATGCCCTACCGGTGTCGGGGGACCCATCCTAGAGGGTGACACAAGCCCCAGACCTTGCTACCTGGGATGAGCGGAATGCTGAGGATTTCCTGTTGACAACTGCGCTGCGAGATAGAGTTCCTAGACTCTTAGCAACTTTGGTCTATCCGGATCAGTTCCCAGCTTCTTTGGCTTTTGTGGAGACTGTCCTGCACTGTGACTCTCCTAGTCCACGGCGTGGGTTAAGGTTATCTCTGACTAGTCCTCTCCTGTAGGAGTTTTAACACTGTATAGTGTTGTGTAGAGTAAACTGAGAAGAAACTGTGAGCTGTGTCTTGTCTTGCTTCCTACTCATACGTGGATCTGACTAAGACTTACCTACACTTCCTGTCACCCATGTGACTCCCTTTCTCAGCGTATCTAAGCTGCGCTGTGAGTGGGTGAAGAGTGCAGTAGAAGAAGTAAAGAGAGAGATGATAGGATAAAAGAAGGAAAGATTTCCATATGTCCACAGATCCATGTGACACACAAATAAACAATAATCCTTTACATACTTCAGTCGTGCAGCATCTTAGTGCATATACCTAAAACAGTGACATCTAGTGGCGAAACTTTATCACTAATAAGTACAGGCTTTTACGAAGGGTGTAACCAATAGCAACACCCATGTTGGGAAACCACATGTACACCATATGTCAGGGAGGAGTTAATCTTGAGGGGATGAGTAGGGAAGTGTCTGTACTATTTGATTTATGGGAAAAAAATGCTCTGTATGATACAATGCATAAGTTTATCAGTTTATATCAGATTATATACAGTAATATACATGTAGTACATGTCAGTACATAGAATGCACAGGAAGTACAGGAACCAAACAATTTTTTTGTTTTGTTTCTGTTGTGGTTTTGTAGGTGGAACCAATTCAGTACTAACTACATGTCCTGTTCTTGCTCAGCAGACAGAGACTGTGCTGGGACTACACTTCATCAGCCGCTGCTGTCAGGACTGGAGAGCTATGCTACTAAGCCATCTGATTCTCATCATTATTATATATCTCCAATGTGAGTTACTATATTTAAATTCTTATCATAATTTATTAATAATGCATTGTGTATAAGAATATTTTCCATTTATTTACAGATGGGGCATGTAAAGAAGACGTAATCCAGACGCCTCCTATACTCACCGCAGAGCAAGGAGAGACAACTGTTATGAGCTGTGAATATACTGATAGTGTATTTAACGGTCTGCATTGGTATAAGCAAATTGTGGAGAAAGGTTTTGTTTCATTAATAATTCTGAGAGCAGATAAGAATGTTACTGAAAATAGATATTTCTTTACACTGAGAAAGGACAAGAAGTTAAGTACCATGTCTATTATGAACCTGGAAGTGGAAGACTCAGCTGCATACTGGTGTGCGCATGAGGCACAGTGTCATAAAGCAGCCAATGACTGTGCAAAAAGGTTCACTCTGTAACCAACTCTTATAGATATTATAGAAAAGCCTGGACTGCATCATACTCATATTTACCATATTCCACTATTTCAATGCAATACTAATTCACCTTATCCTAATTGAATCCTGGAACTCATATAGTCTTTGCTACCTGTCTTCCAGAATACAGTTCAAAATAGTCTGATAAGGGGCTATAAGTTGCAGAAGGCCAGTAGCTGGATTTTTTTTTCTTAATGTTGCCCTTTTTCTCCTGTTATCCCGAAATAAAATAAAGCGTTTACTTACTAAAGTCCACAAACAATAGGAGAAAGAGCAGCAAGGGACATTCACCATGTCTTCAATCTTCTTTATTTAAAAAGTACATCACCAAGGTGAGGGAGGACAACACTTAAAGTTGCATCGACGATCGTTTCGTATGCCAGATGAAGTGTGTGTGAGGCACATGGAACGATTGTCGCTTCAACTTACAGCGTTGTCCTCCCTTACCTTGGTGATGTACTTTTTGAATAAAGAAGATTGAAGACACGGAGAGTGCTGCTTGCTGCTCTTTCTCTTATTGTTTTTGGGTTTTAAACTGGACTGTTACTCTCAAGCTACTGAGCACCACTATTCTCTGAGCACACCTTAAAGGGGAACTCCAGATAAGAAAAAAATTGTTTTCTATTAAAAGTACATTAAAAGGTATATAGATGTGTCTATACAATGTATTACCGTATCCATGCGGTTCTGCCCCACTGGTAGCTGATAAAAATCCAGGAAGTGAAGAAAAAATGGCCCCTGTGCTAATTCACATTGTCTCCTGCTCCTTCTGCTCTCCCACCTTAGAAGACAAATCTTCCATGCCTCTGTCTCACATTGTGTGTTTGCTGAGGACAGGCTGATGATGCAGACAGGGGGCAGGGCGTGATGTCACAGGAGGCTTGGCTAGATCCCCCAATCCCCTGAGTGATTCACCATTCCTGAATGGCCAGAAGCAGCTGCTGCACTAATTTTACTAATTGTGTGGGTGACTGTGATGATCAGCTGAGGGAAAGCATTGCATTCTGGAAACTACTCAACCAGGAAGGACAAAAACAATATACAGAACAACACCAAATCCCCCCCCCCCCCTCAAAAAAAACCCAAAAAACTAATGGATTCTTGGTCGGTTTAAAACTGGGATAGACAGGTAAGTAATGCTATATGCTTCTGCAGAAGTTTCATTTTTTTTAACCTCTACCTGGAGTTCCCCTTTAATGCCTAGCCAGTGAAAGGGTAACCTGTTTTTGGTAGCTGTCAGGGACACAACATAGAATAGTAGCTAACCCTGATCTCTAAGGGCTGACAAGTAGAGGACTGGATGAAGAAGAGCCCCCTATTTTACATTGGTGGGGATTTCTTCTATCAGACATTTGGATTATGCGTTTTACCTTAT
Organism: Dendropsophus ebraccatus; assembly: GCF_027789765.1. Taxonomy (NCBI): domain Eukaryota; kingdom Metazoa; phylum Chordata; class Amphibia; order Anura; family Hylidae; genus Dendropsophus; species Dendropsophus ebraccatus. The sequence goes on from NC_091456.1 coordinate 43,206,552, forward strand.
AAAGCAGGTATTGTATGCCACGTTGAGCAAAAAAAAAAAAAAGGGTCTGGGCTATAATGTCTAAACAGATAGTATGTTCTGACCCCTATAACTTATATTTTATTTTTTATTAGTTACAATTCTTAATAGGGTTTTTTTGTACCATCATTTGTACCTGTTTAACCCTTTAAGGACAGAGCCAATTTCGATTTTTGCACTTCAGTTTTTTTTCTCCTTGTGCTTTAACCCCTTAACGACATCGGGCGTATATTTACGCCCTGATGCCGTTAAGGACGTTCAGAGCGGGGCCGCGCGGCGACCCCGCTCTGAACCGCGGCGGTCCCGGGTGCAGCTTATAGCCCGGGACCGCCGGTATTAGCGGGCACAGTCCGATCGCCGTGCCCGCTAATACAGTAATCAGATGCAGCTGTCAAACATGACAGCTGCATCCGATTACTGGACGCAGCACTTCCCTGGTGTCTAGTGGAGGAGATCGCTCCTCCGGGATGTTATCCCGGAGGAGCGATCTCCGTTTCTGAAGCCGGCCGGGGACCGCTCCAAGATGGCGCCGTCCCAGGCTCGGCACTCGTTTGTTTCCGGCTGCAGCAGCCGGAAGTAAACGAGTGCCTATCTCATGGATCTCTGCAGCATATCTATGCTGCAGAGATCTCTATGAGAGATCAAAGCACTTATACTAGAAGTCCCCCAGGGGGGCTTCTAGTATAAGTGTAAAAGTAAAAAAAAAAATGTTGTTAATAGTAAAAAGGCCCCTCCCCTAATAAAAGTCTGAATCACCCCCCTTTTCCCAGGTTATAAATAAAAGTAAATAAATAAAGAAATAAACAAACATGTTTGCTATCGCCGCGTGCGTAATCACCCGAACTATTAATTAATCACATTCCTGATCTCGCACGGTAAATGGCGTCAGCGCAAAAAAAAACAAAGTGCAAAATTGCGCATTTTTGGTCGCATCAAATCCAGAAAAATTGTAATAAAAAGCGATCAAAAAGTCGTATATGCGCAATCAAGGTACCAATAGAAAGATCACATCATGGCGCAAAAAATGACACCTCACACAGTCCCATAGACCAAAGGATAAAAGCGCTATAAGCCTGGGAATGGAGCGATTTTAAGTGACGTATATTTGTTGACAATGGTTTGAATTTTTTACAGGCCAACAGATACAATATAAGTTATACATGTTACATATTGTTTTAATCGTAACGACTTGAGGAACATATATAACAAGTCAGTTTTACCCCAGGGCGAATAGCGTAAAAACACATTTCCCCCAAATAAACAAAATGCGTTTTTTTTTTTTCAATTTCACCATACATTTATTTTTTTACTGGATTCACAATGTACTTTATGCAAAAATTCAGCCTGTCATTGCAAAGTACAATTAGTGACGCAAAAAATAAGGGCTCATGTGGGTTTCTAGGTGGAAAAATGCAAGTGCTATGGCCTTTTAAGCACAAGGAGGAAAAAACGAAAATGCAAAAATCGAAATTGGCTCTGTCCTTAAGGGGTTAAAGGCCATAGCACTTGCGTTTTTCCACCTAGAACCCCATATGAGCCCTTATTTTTTGCGCCACTTATTGTACTTTGCAATGACACGCTGATTTTTTTCATAAAGTACACTACAAAACCAGAAAAAAAAAAATGTGTGGTGAAATTGAAAAAAAAAACAACTTTTTTTTTATTTGGGGGGGTATTTGTTTTTACGCCGTTCGCGCTGACTTGTTATATATGTTCCGTAAGTCGTAACTATTACAATGATATGTAACATGTATAACTTTTATATTATGTGATGGTTTGTAAAAAATTCAAACCATTGTTAACCTAAATATGTTCCTTAAAATCGCTCCATTCCCAGGCTTATAGCGCTTTTATCCTTTGGTCTATGGGGCTGTATGAGGTGTCATTTTTTGCGCCATGTGTACTTTCTATCGATACCATGATTGCGCATATGCGACTTTTCGATCACTTTTTATTACAATTTTTCTGGATTTGATGCAACCAAAAGGGCTCAATTTTCCACTTTGGGATTTTTTTTTACACTTACGCCATTTACCCTGCGAGATAAATGGGATAAATTAATAGTTTGGGCGATTACGCACACGGCAATACAAAACATGTTTATTTATTTATTTTTATGGGAACATGGGAAAAGGGGGGTGATTCAAACTTTTATTAGGGGTGTTTTTTTTTTTATCAATAATAACACTTTTTTTTTTTTTACACATTTACTAGAAGCCCCCCTGGGGGACTTCTAATATATGCACACTGATCTCTCATTGAGAGCTATGCTGTATAGTTATACAGAACAGATCAATGAGATAGGCACTGGATTGCCGGATTGCCGGAAGCAATCGAGTGCCGAGCCGGGATCAGCGCCATTACGGCACTCGATTACTTGCACCTGATTACTTGATTAGCGGGCACGGTGATCAGACCGCACCCGCTAATAGCCGCGGTTCCGGGCTACATGCTGCACATGGGACCACGGTGGTTCAGAGCGGAGTCGCTCCGCAGCCCCCCCTCACCTCTGACGTCCCCGAGGCGACCACCGGGCGTAAATTAAATATACGCCCTGTATTGTTAAGGGGTTAAATGTATGGTTTTTGGGTAGATGTCACTTTTTGATCACGTTTCATTCCATTTTATTCTGGTTTGTGATGTGTTTTTTTTTTTTTAGTTTTTGCTTCTTTTTCCATTTACAACTGCTCACTGTGTCCTTTAATGTACTGTGCCACTGTCCCCTCTAATGTACTGTGCCACTGTCCCTTGTAATGTACTGCACCACCGTCCCCTAATCATTGCTTCCCAATCTGTGGCTCTTCAGCTGTTGCAAGACTTCAACTCCCATCATAAACCATCACCGGGACATGATGAAGTGTGTAGCCACAGATACAGCTCCTATCATGAACTGGAGAGCCACATGTTGGTGAACACAGCATATATTAACCCCCCCCCCCCCCCCCCCCCCACACACACACACACACACACACACACACACCTCGGAAATGCTCACCTCTCTTAGCTCCTGCTCTTCTCCAATGCTCTGACCTCTACTAGTCAGGTCTGGATGCTGGAGAGTAATCACACTCCTCTACATTACATAAAAAGAGCCTAGTGGCAAGACAGGGAGCAGGGTGTTCTCATTTTCCTGTCAGCACTTAGCTATTCACTGCTTATCCAGGAGAACTGCACAGTAACAGTATGTGCTGACTAATCAGTAGAACGATTAGGGAGACATCTATACTACCACTACCACATGCTCCTCTTCCCACTCTGTCTTGGAGGCCTAGACCGCCAAATAGACTTGCATTGGTTGTCCATCTCTGTCGCCACTTGACACAGAGTTAGGAGTGGAAGGTGCTAAGCTTGTACTTCCCCCAGCTCATTCTTTCTGAACACTCGGACCCTGACTGATCAAAACTTTTGATATGTCTCTCAAAACTGCTCACTGCAGATATTTGCACAATCAGTAAGGTTGCAGCTCCTGCTGCTTCATTCAGCACAACAACGCAGCATGTTGTTATAACACCTCATGGGTAACATCTGCTGTACACGCACAGCTAATGTACATTATAGAGGTATGGAGCAGATTCAGGATCTGAGCCTGTTCCTTACACGGCTGCTTTTTTGCAGCTAAGGCCAGGTTCACACTTGTGCATTATCCAAGGTTCTCCATTGCAAATTCCATTTATTTTGCAAGATTTGTGGGGAGAAAAAATCCTGCAAGCAGTAATTGTATGGCCACTCAAATCCTGCAAAATAAACTGAGAGCAGACCCAAAACAAGAAAACACCATTGACGTCAATAGGATCTGAATGGATCTACTTGTGTCAATTCTTAAACGGACTGTCCAGCTTTGTGTGGCACTGAACAGAGTCCTATCTCAAGTGTAATACTAATTGGGGTTTGGGGCTAAAGAATGGGCTCCAGGTACTCCACTCAGACACTGTTTGTATCTATGTATGTGACAGGGATATGGTGATGTAGACTGGAGGTGGTGGATGGGCGGTCTGGTTAGAGATGATGACATCACTTAGGGGGTAGGGATAGAGCTCAAGACAAGATCCAGCCAAGCCTCCTGTGATATCAGAAGATGATGCCTTGCCGTGAATCATGCAAAAGCACACTGAAGCCAGTTCTATTAGTGATGACACTATACTATCTCCTCAAGAAAGGTTCAGCAGAGTCAACCTTATACTCAGGATAGATTTGGGCTGCACACAGCCCCTGCAAAGACCCATGTTCTGTTCTGGTGATTTTATCCTGGTCCCTCTTGAGGAAATAATAAAGTGAAAATGAAGAGAAGATAAAGAATGTTACAAAAAGTTGACAAACTATATAAACAGCCAAGAGAAAATGAAATGCAGCACTCACCACTTGTTATGTTAGGCTCAATTTTTATTTGTCAAACCGACATGATGCAGGGAGAAGATGGTACAGGACACACCTTCTGAAGCTATGGACATTACGGGGCTCTGCCCCTTCTTCTGGCCAGGACTGAGCCTGACATCGCAAATCTGAGTCTGACATCACAAGCGTTGAGTGCTGGATTTCATTTTCTCTTGGCTGTTTACATATGTGCATGCTATTGTCTTAATTAGCACCCAGCTGAGGCCGCTTTATGTTAGCACAGGACTGTCCAGGGCTAGCAGTCGATCTCCCAAGATACAGCAAATACTGTACATTATAGTGGTGATGGTCCACTGTATCTATTTGAAATTATGTAAAGTGCTTCGCAATCAGTTGGCGCTATATGAATAAAAGATAATAATAATAATAATAATAATAATAATAATAATAATAATAATAAAGTATGTGGGAATAAGGTGTACATACTCCTTAAAGAATTATCCTAGGACCTTTCAAAGCTTCATGTCAAGCCTAGGATCAAGTTGTTGCTAAGCTACAAATCTTCAAGGAACCTGCACTCCTGTACCCCGGCAGTAGGTATTGCAGCAAAAAAGTGTGTAGACTAGTAGGGACCAAACCAGTTGTTATTCACCTCAGTTAAAAGAAAGACAAGAGACTAGTGACACAGCCCTGGATGAAGCAAACACTGAAGGTTCCAGGGACCCTAACTTATACAGTACCTCACCTCAAAAAGGTAACACCTAGTGTTGGACTAGGGTACCTTCGACCCACCAGGGAATTTGATTATAGAGGCCAAGCCTTCATATACCAGTTATAACCAACATAAACTCTTTCACATTACTTTAGCAACTTTGCACAGAGCTGTGTATGTGACCAACAATGCAAGAGGCCCACCTCTTGATCAGGGGCCTACTAAGGGGTAGGGCTCACCAGGGTTTTTCCCCTACTTCCCTGTTGGCCTGTCCGAGCCTAGTAGCACCTGCATCAGTACCAGTTTGATATCTTGATAAAATATTGTTCTTCCCATTTGTTGAGGAGTTACATTGTTAAATAAAGACTGTTTCAAATTCTACTATTCTAGTATTACTGCACTGCAACTTCACATACTGTACACCCATCTGGTCATACACTTCACAGTGTGCACCCAGTAGGAACTATTACCACCAACACATACTGTGCAGCCCCTCTTATCACTGAGTCAGCCCACTGAGCACATGATAAGCTTGTAAAGGCCCCAGTGCTAGAACATCAGTGTATTGGATACAAAGAAACATAAACCTACACTGTAGCTGACATACCTGGGGGTAATGTATGACATGCCAGAGAAGTCGAGTAGCTGTAAAGGCCACATGGATGCTCTGCTCTTAGAGAGACAATCACATTCACACAGCAAAAAAGAAAAGATGACTTGCAGCAGTCACCATCTTTATATAAATACTTTATTACACCAATACCGTGGGATGTGGATAGAGCTAGGGCGACAGTCCGTTTCTGGCACCTCCGTCTGCTTCCTCTCAGACCTTAATTAGCTTTGTGACACTCAACCATATAAAAGGATACTAACACCAGGGTCACATGACTGCCATGTCCAATCATGAATGAGTACATAAAGAAGTACCAATAGTTAATCAAACCACATTTAAAAACAATTTATATATATATTTCACTAATAATGACAATTTATCGTGACATTTCACAATAGAGAACAAAAAAAAAACCAGTGCTTGGTGGACATTCTGGTTCCTTCTAAAACTGGACAAATTGTCCAGTCATCCAGGAAAGGTATACTGCCCTGCTTTCACCTTTCGACTCCATCCTGAGCACCCTTGCAAGGTCTGTGCACCCTGAACAGCTAGGAGGAGTTAGGCATATTTCTACACATGACCGTCATTTCTTGCAGTAATCCAGTTGACATAACAATATACAGTAAATGTATAAGTTGTTATAGTTTCTCTTTAGATGATCCTTGCTTATTATAATTGCTTTCTATGTTAGGACAGCAGGTGGAGCTGCAGACCTGCAGGAATTGGGACCTTTGATTAACAGCGCCGAAATAAACTTCTCTATAGATGGTATTTAGTAGAGATGAGCAAATTTACATTATTAGGCTATGTTCACACTACGTAAAAGTACGGTCGTTGTTGCCATCGGCAACATTGCCTCTTGTTCTATGGGATCCCTGCTGGAGCATATACACATCGTATACGCTCCGGCCGAGATCCGATGCAGGGCTGCAAATAACTGACATGTCAGTTTTCTGCGGCTGCTATTCACTGAAAGACCTGTCAGTTCAGTTCACACAATGAAGCGAGCGGCTCCAGCCGCTCGCTTCATTGTGTGCTACGTGACGTTCTGATGCAGGCGCGCGCTGATGCGCCCGCATCAGAACACTGCGGACAGAAAGATCATCTGGGCAGAGACCGGCCGTTCTCTTTACGTAGTGTGAACATAGCCACAACGTAAGCTCGGCAGTTGACTTATCAGCTGACTGCCTTTAAACTCTGTGCTGCTCCATGCTGCCCCACTCCAGGAGCCTGGAAATGCTGTCTGTGTAAAGGCACCCTCAGGTGGTAATAACTTTGTAGTGCTTTAACACATTCAAGTGATTCACATTTAAAGATCCTGTCATTCTAAGGCCTGTATGCTAGAACCCCCCCATACATTACCCAATTTTAAAAACTACACTCCTAATTTCTATTTAGCATTATTATTATTTAGTTCAGACCTAAAACTAAAAGAATTTACAAAATTTCCAGTATATGATTTCACCTTGACCTCCAAACTGGAGGAAAAGCGAACCCCTATGTGGCCCTATTTTTTTTTAAACTATACCTCTCAGCTAAATCATCTAGGAGTGTAGTGACCATTTAGACCCCACAGGTGTTTGAGAAAAGTTTTTGGCATTAGACAATAATTATTATTATTATTATTATTATTATTATTATTATTATTATTATTATTATTATTATTATTATTATTTTATAATAATATGTACATTTAGTCCAAAATTACTTATTTTCACAAGGAACAGAGGGATATATGTACTGCAAAATTTGTTACGCAATTTCTCTTGAGAACACCCCATATGTGACCACACGTTGCTGTTTCCCCATTTTTTTGTGTGGATTTTCCTGGAAAGCTTTTCTGGTATCATGTCATATATGTACAACCTCTTAGCTATGAGTGCTGTGGGAACCGCTGACAAGTGACCCTATTTTGTAATCAACACCCCTCAGAGAATTTATTTAGGGATTTAGTGAGCATTCATGCAAATCAGATGGTAATTTTGTCCACAGGTATGTCATTTCAGTGCAGCATATGTTGCGTCCTGCTTGTGTCCATGGAGATGCACACCCCAAAAATTTTGGCCGCCTTGGAAAATGTATCAGGGAGGCAATTCTTAGGGGTGTATGCTTGCATAAATGTGACACTATAATCATCAATCTTTGACCAGATCCGGCTGCCTATAAGGACTAAGTAAATTCCTTTTTTTGCCATAGACTATATGCATGTTTTACAAGCAGTCATGGGGCTGCATCCATCTTCTCCAGCCACTGGGAGTCAAATGCTGTGGATTCTGGTTTCACAAACTCAAACTTACTGTAGTTTCGTCATCTCTATGATACACACAAAATTACACAGGAAACATGAAAAAAGTTTTAGTTTGTCTTGTGGTTTTGTAGATGGAACCAGTTCAGTACTAACTACATGTCCTGTTAACGCTCAGCAGACAGAGACTGTGCCGGGACTACACTTCATCAGCCGCTGCTTTCAGGATTGGAGAACTATGCTACTAAGCCATCTGATTTCCATCACTATTATATATCTCCAATGTGAGTTAAACACTCATTATATTTTTACTATATTACTAATGCATTGTATAAGAAGAATCATGATTTCTTTACATTTCTTTACAGATGGGACTTGTAGAGGAGATATAATCCAGACGCCTCCTATACTCACTGCAGAGCAAGGACACACAGCTATTATGACTTGTGAATATACTGACAGTACATTTTACAGTCTCCAGTGGTTCAAGCAAATTCCGGGCGAGAGACTTGTTTCCTTAGTAATTCTGAGAGAAGATAAAAATGTAACTAAAGATAGATATTTATTTACATTGAAAAAGGAAAAGAAGTTAAGTACCATCTATCTTATGAACCTGGAAGTGGAAGACTCGGCTGCATACTGGTGCGGGTATGAGGCACGGTGACAGAAAGCAGCCAATGACTGTGCAGAAACATTTACTGTGCTATCAACTCTTCATATGTTATAGAGAATCTAATCCGACTATAAGCGGCGGTAAGACAGTAGCTGGAATTGTTACCATATATCTAAATACACCATATAAATAAAAGTATTGGGACACAGGGTTTATTCATTCCGATAGATAGATAGGAAGATAGATAGATAGATAGATAGATAGATAGATAGATAGATAGATAGATAGGAGATAGATAGATAGATAGATAGATAGATAGATAGATATGAGATAGGAGATAGATAGATAGATAGATAGATAGATAGATAGATAGATAGATAGATAGATAGGAGACAGATAGATAGATAGATAGATAGATAATAGATAGATAGATAGATAGATAGATAGATAGGAGATAGATAGATAGATAGATAGATAGATAGATAGATAGATAGATAGATAACAGATAGATAGGAGATAGATAGTAGATAGATAGATAGATAGATAGATAGATAGATAGATAGATAGATAGATAACAGATAGATAGATAGATAGATAGATAGATAGATAGATAGATAGATAGAATCAAGAACCTATGAATGTATTCTGCATTTACAAACATTTCTGAAAGGATAGGCTGCTCTACTGTAACATAATCATTGCAATAAGTCAGGATACTGCTACTACTGATAATAATAATTAATAATAATAATAATAATAATAATAATAAATTATTATTATTATTATTATTATTATTATTATTTATATAGCACCAACTAAGTCTGCAGCACTTTAAAATTCTAGGGTACATAGACAAAAGTCGGAAATAACAGAGATACATGTAATTATCAAACCATACATGAGGAGTGAGGGCCCTGCTCGTAAGAGCCTACAGACTATGAGGAAAGGATAGAGCCAAAAGGCAGAGGGGCAAAACTGCTTCATTGTTAGTATGGTCCCAGTTTTCAATCCAGTTACAAAACCTTCTAAACCCATAGACCTTAAATGGGTGGTGCAGCGCTGACTGTTTTTTTTTTTATCTAGCACCACATGACAAAGTTATATAACTTTGTCATGTGGTGCTATTATGTTTTTTGGTGACATCCATGATGACCGGCGAAGTACTTAGTTGGATCTGCATTCCGCTCATCGAGTCGCCGGTCTTTCAGTGCTGCTCCGCTCCCTGTTGCTCCATTCCGGGTGTCGGGGAAAAGCTGGATCTAATCCTGGGATACTGGGTGAAGTTTTCAAGGATTGGATCCAGCTTTTCACAGCATCCTGAAAGGAGTGTCAGGGAGCGGAGCAGTGCTGAAAGGCCAGCAGCTTCATGATCGGAGCTCTGATCAAACAAAGCACTTTGCTTTGTTTAGATTTGTGATTCGCTCATCTCTATCGCCAACACACGTCACAGACAGGGCCAGAATTGGGAGCTAGCTTAACAGGGGACAGACACTGAGCCAGCCCCCAAATCGTCACAGCATGATTAGACTAATGGACTTCTGGTGTGGGTGGGGTAACCCGGTCACCGTGGATACAGCCAAGAAGCATAATAGCAACATATATATTATATAACTTTGTCATGTGGTGCTATACTTAAAAAAAAAAAATCAGTGCCAGTGACGCTCATGAGGGACAGTGTCAAATGCAAAATCCACGTATACTACTGTATATACAACTGTATATCCTATCCAGGCTTACTAACCACTTCATAAAAACAAATTAGCTTGGTTTGACAACTTTTGTCCTTATTAATCCCTTCCCACCACAGGACATACCGGCACGTCATGCTGCAGGTGGAGAGGTTAAGAGAGGGGCGGCACCACACCCGCTATATAGGACAGTTAAATGCAGCTGTCAAACATGACAGCTGCATTTAATTGCCTATGATCGCCCCTCTCCCTGGTGTTTAGTGGGGGAATCCCCCCCCACATGATGCAATTGCAGAGGGGGGGATCTATTTTCCTTACTTTTCTGGGCCTCATTGTTGGAATGACGCTGATCCCGGCTTGGTATTCTATATATCTGGTCTGCTGCAGACCAGAGTAATAGAGCACTGATCTAAATGATCAGTGCTCTAGTATATACACAGCACTGATCTCAATGGGAGACTAAAAGTTAAAAAAAAAAAAAAAAAAACTTTTTCATTAATTAAAAAAAATCCCCTCCCCAAATAAAAGTTTGAGTCACCCGCTTTTTCTATTTTATAAATAAAAATAAATATAAAAATAAAAATATTTGGTATTGCTGTGTGCATAATCGCCCAAACTAATAAATGATCACATTTCTGATCTTGCACGGTAAACGGCGTGCAAAAAAAGTGTAAAATTATGCATTTGTAGTTGAATCAAATCTAGAAAAATTGTGATAAAAAGTGATTAAAAAGTTGCATATAAGCGAGTAAGGTACCGATAGAAAGAACACATCATGGCGCAAAAAAATGACACCTCACACAGTCCCTTAGACCAAAGGATAAAAGCATTATAAGGATGGGAGTACAGAAATTTTATGGAACATTTAGTTATTTAGAAAGTTTATTTTTAAATAGCCATCAAATAAAATAAGAGTCATGCAAGTTGCTTATCATTGTAATTGTACCGACTTTATAAACATAGATAGAAAAAAGTCAGTTTTATTGTTATATGGTGAATGGCGTAAACACAAAACAACCCCAAATAAAATATTGCGTTTTATTTTCAATTTCACTGCGCATATATTTTTTTTATGGTTTCGCAGCATATTTTATGCAAAAATTAAGTCTACCATTGCAAAGTACAATTAGTGGTGCAAAAAATAAGAAAAAAATTAAGTGCTATGGCCTTTTAAACACAAGGAGGAAAAAACGAAAGCGCAAAAACGAAAAATTAGCCCCGGAGGGGAAGGGTTTAGACCATGCTGGTTATCACTTATAATACTATTCCCCTCTACATTCCTGTATGTAGTCTTTTATAAACCCCTCAAATACTTTCGTTAAGCTTACCGGTCTATAGTTACTACTACTACCCGCCTTGGAGTCGAGGAGGATACTGTTTGTCTTTAATCCCCGTGGGGATTAGTCGGGAGTGGCTGTGGTTCATTCACATGATATCAGTAAGAGTTGTGCCTTACATCAGTACAACCTACTCAGGTGAGAGTTCTATATGCTTTCTTTCACCACTTTAGCCGTGTCTGAATTAAGGCGACTCTGTACGCACAAATCGCTTGTACCGTTAGATAGCTGCTTTTAATCCAAGATCTGTCCTGGGGTCCGTTCGGCAGGTGATGCAGTTATTGTCCTAAAAAACAACTTTTAAACTTGCAGCCCTGTGTCAAATTGGCATGGCCTAGAGTACCCATGCCTTAGGATTGCGACACCCCTCCGTCCTCTTCCCCGCCCTCCTCATCATTAGGAATGCCCCTAGAACAATTTCTGCTATTCATCACCTCTGTGAATACTGCACATGAGCTGGATCGTTAAGGCACCTGTGCAGTGTTCAGACAGGACAGTGGCGTAGCTACCATAAAGGCAGGGAAGGCAATTGCTATGGGGCCCCTGCAGGAAGGGGGCCCGGGAAATATAAGCCACAGACAGCCAATGACCACACCACCCCAACCCCCGGGGGCCCAGAGAGGGAGTGGGACCCGACACTGTACTCTTCAGCCCGCTCACTGTAGTGTAGGGTGAGCGGGCTGCACATCAGGAGAGGGACAGAGGAGCAGAAGGAGAGAGATGAAGGACCTTATCACATGACCCAAAGGTCCTCAATACTTCTGTGTACAGATCAGCCCGACTACAGAAGGAGGAGGGGGAAGCCTGGGAGCTGTAAGTGCTGAGTCTGTGTGTCAGTGAGGGTGTGTATATGTGGGTATATATGTATATGTCAGTAGTGTCTGTAACACTGGTGTATATTTGTATATGTCAGTAGTGTCTGTAACACTGGTGCATGTGTGTGTGTGTTTGTATGTCACACATATCACATATATTTCAAGTGATTGACAGGTTTGGTCCCAAAGATGTTCTGCAGCAGTTTCTATTAATGTTGGGCTCTAATAAAGGACCCAACACTAAAAGAAAATGCAGCAGATATTATTTCTGGTTTAATAGTTCTGATTACACTTGGGAGATGATTTCCCTGTGTACAGTCTTGGTGTATACATCTGCAGTAGTGAAAATGCGATGCCCTGACCCGTGGGGGCCACTCCGCAGTGCAGGTGTTACTAGCAGGCAGGAACCGGGGCAGCTGCAGGGTATAGAGTTGTCACGGTACTGGCACGAGGGTGGCACAGCTGGGGACCCGGTCTGCGGTACTATGCAAGATACTGGGCATGAGATTCTTCGCTGTACTTAGTCGGGGCACCAGATAAGGGACACCAATGCCAGGGTTCAGTAACAGCGGTGGTTACAATTTTATTGTAACTGAGGTAACTGGTAGCAACAGTCTCTTCCGGATGCAACCAGGTATATAGCAGGTTTAAACAGACAGAGCAAAGGTGGTGCTGCATAGGCTGAGGTGAAGCGTGCCGGATGATGGGAGTAGTAGTGATAGAGGAATAGAGAGGCTGGGTAGATTAGAGTACTTGCGGTGAATATCTTGAGTTGATGAGGAGATAGAGAACAGGAACGACACCCAGATGAGAGGATACTCCAGGCACTTGAGCAGGCGGACAGCCTAGAACTGTTACAGCAGAGCACCGCGTCCACTCTTCTGAAGGTAAAGAGGGACACACACACACAACCTCCTTGCTTGGGAGCAGGGGCCGGAACTGCGCAGCAAGGGGAAGTCACATGGTACCCCTGGCCAAAGCTAGACGGCCATTGGAGGAACCATGGTTACGGGGCACGGTCACATGATCACCAGCCTTTGCATACCAATGCACATAGTTATGCACACAAGATATACACATGAACTTGAGAGCAATAGGGACTACACAGTAAACAGTTGCAGTGCATATAGTTTCCAGGACAGGCATGGCTATAGCAATTAAAGTAAACTTAAAGTGAGGAACAGACAGCCTGTTCTGGGATACTGTATAATCAAATTCCAGTGTAAATGTGTGTATGCTAGTGGTGGTCTCTGTGTGTATATATGTGGGTCATTGTGTGTTCGGGAGTTGGCCATGTATGGGGGGGGGCTACAGGATTCATAGTAGGGACCCCCTACAGTTTTTTGCTATGGGGCCCCATGAATCCTAGCTACGCCCCTGGGTGAGATATAGAAAAAATCCTACCCAGGGTCGTTCATAATGATGAAGAGGACAGGGAGGAGAGACGGAGGGGTGTCTCAATGCTAAGGCATGGTTACGCTAGGCCACGCCAATTTTGCCACAGGGCTGCTAGTTTAAAAGTTGCTTTTTAGGACAATAACTGCATCACCTGCCGAACGGACCCCAGGACAGATCTTGGATTAAAAGCAGCTATTCGAAGGTAGAGGTGGTTTGGGGGGGGGGGGGGGGGGGTCAGATTGTGGGCACAGAGTCGCTTTAAGCTATGGAGCACTGTCTTATATTTTGTTTCTTGTCCTCAATCCTGCTTCCTCACCATGTCATCAAGCCCCAGAGCTTGGCATACATAACCAAGCCCGGTTTACTCCCATCCCCTTACTGTCTCACCACTAGAGCACCAAACTCTAGTCATTCACTATAGGCAGGGCCGGCCTTTGGGGTGTGCGAGCTGTGCGGTTGCACAGGGCGCATCACTCCTGGCCAGCTAGGGGGCGCTCTGGCAGTCAGCTGCACACTTAACTGGTCTGGCAGACAGACGTTCTGTCTGTCTGCCAGATCGCCTCTCTAGCTGGCCGCCTGCCCTCCTTACATAGTAGTTGGTTTGGGCGCTCCAGAAGATAGACGGGCTAGGGACCTGGCAAAGTAATGTTCCGGGTTGATCCCGGTAAGCTCCGCCCCCCGCCGACAAGCCCCGCCCCCGGCACCCACCACATGTGGGAGGCTGACTTTTTTCTTGCCACATTGCAGCCTGCAGGGTGCTCAGGTCCCATCAGTGTGGTGACCTGTGACCTCTGCCCGGCCATGTGCGTCCTCCCTCCTCCTCCTCAGCAATGCTGCAGCCTCCAGGATCCTGGGCCCCTGCTGTAAGTCTGATGCTTCTCTCTCCTCTGTCTCTCTACCTCTTTCCCTTCTATCTATCTCTATCTATCTATATATCAGCTGAAACAGTGCATAACTACTGCCCCCAGCATACCCCAACAGCTCAACAGTGCATAACTACTACCCCCAGCATACGCAACAGCTAAACAGTGCATAACTACTGCCCCCAGCATACCCCAACAGCTACACAGTACATAACTACTGCCCCCAGCATACACCAACAGCTAAACAGTGCATAACTACTACCCCCAGCATACCCAACAGCTAAACAGTGCATAACTACTGCCCCCACCATACCCCAACAGCTGAACAGTGCATAACTACTACCCCCAGCATACCCAACAGCTAAACAGTGCATAACTACTGTCCCAGCATACCCCAACAGCTAAACAGTGCATAACTACTGCCCCCAGCATACCCAACAGCTAAACAGTGCATAACTACTACCCCCAGCATACCCCAACAGCTAAACAGTGCATAACTACTGCCCCCAGCATACCCCAACAGCTAAACAGTGCATAACTACTACCCCCAGCATACCCCAACAGCTAAACAGTGCATAACTACTGTCCCCAGCATACCCCAACAGCTAAACAGTGCATAACTACAGCCCCAGCATACCCCAACAGCTAAACAGTGCATAACTACTACCCCCAGCATACCCCAACAGCTAAACAGTGCATAACTACTACCCCCAGCATACCCCAACAGCTAAACAGTGCATAACTACTGCCCCCAGCATACCCCAACAGCTAAACAGTGCATAACTACTGCCCCCAGCAAACCCCAACAGCTAAACAGTACATAACTACTACCCCCAGCATACCCCAACAGCTAAACAGTACATAACTACTGCCCCCAGCATACCCAACAGCTAAACAGTGCATAACTACTGCCCCCAGCATATCCCAACAGCTAAACAGTGCACAACTACTGCCCCCAGCATACACCAACAGCTAAACAGTGCATGACTACTACCCCCAGCATACCCCAACAGCTAAACAGTGCATAACTACTGCCCCAGCATACCCCAACAGCTAAACAGTGCATAACTACTACCCCCAGCATACCCCAACAGCTAAACAGTGCATAACTACTACCCCCAGCATACCCCAACAGCTAAACAGTGCATAACTACTGCCCCCAGCATACACCAACAGCTAAACAGTGCATGACTACTACCCCCAGCATACCCCAACAGCTAAACAGTGCATAACTACTGCCCCAGCATACCCCAACAGCTAAACAGTGCATAACTACTACCCCCAGCATACCCCAACAGCTAAACAGTGCATAACTACTACCCCCAGCATACCCCAACAGCTAAACAGTGCATAACTACTGCCCCCAGCATACCCCAACAGCTAAACAGTGCATAACTACTGCCCCCAGCAAACCCCAACAGCTAAACAGTACATAACTACTACCCCCAGCATACCCCAACAGCTAAACAGTGCATGACTACTACCCCCAGCAAACCCCAACAGCTAAACAGTGCATAACTACTGCCCCCAGCATACCCCAACAGCTAAACAGTGCATAACTACTGCCCCCAGCATACCCAACAGCTAAACAGTACATAACTACTGCCCCCAGCATACACCAACAGCTAAACAGTACATAACTACTGCCCCCAGCATACCCAACAGCTAAACAGTGCATAACTACTACCCCCAGCATACCCCAACAGCTAAACAGTGCATAACTACTGCACCCAGCATACCCCAACAGCTAAACAGTGCATAACTACTGCCCCCAGCATACCCCAACAGCTAAACAGTGCATAACTACTACCCCCAGCATACCCAACAGCTAAACAGTACATAACTACTGCCCCCAGCATACACCAACAGCTAAACAGTACATAACTACTGCCCCCAGCATACCCAACAGCTAAACAGTACATAACTACTGCCCCCAGCATACCCCAACAGCTAAACAGTGCATAACTACTGCCCCCAGCATACCCCAACAGCTGAAACAGTGCATAACTACTGCCCCCAGCATACCCCAACAGCTAAACAGTGCATAACTACTGCCCCCAGCATACCCCAACAGCTAAACAGTGCATGACTACTACACCCAGCATAACCAACAGCTAAACAGTGCATAACTACTGCCCCCAGCATACCCAACAGCTAAACAGTGCATGACTACTACACCCAGCATAACCAACAGCTAAACAGTGTATAACTACTACCCCCAGCATACCCCAACAGCTAAACAGTACATAACTACTGCCCCCAGCATACCCAACAGCTAAACAGTGCATAACTACTGCCCCCAGCATACCCCAACAGCTAAACAGTGCATAACTACTACCCCCAGCATACCCCAACAGCTGATACAGTGCATAACTACTGCCCCCAGCATACCCCAACAGCTAAACAGTGCATAACTACTATCCCCAGCATACCCCAACAGCTAAACAGTGTATAACTACTACCCCCAGCATACACCAACAGCTAAACAGTGCATAACTACTGCCCCCAGTATACCCCAACAGCTAAACAGTGCATATCTACTGCCCCAGCATACACCAACAGCTAAACAGTGCATAACTACTGCCCCCAGTATACCCCAACAGCTAAACAGTGCATATCTACTGCCCCAGCAAACCCCAACAGCTAAACAGTGCATAACTACTGCCCCCAGCATACCCAACAGCTAAACAGTGCATTTCTACTGCCCCCAGCAAACCCCAACAGCTAAACAGTGCATAACTACTGCCCCCAGCATACCCCAACAGCTAAACAGTGCATAACTACTGCCCCCAGCATACCCCAACAGCTAAACAGTGCATAACTACTGCCCCCAGCATACACCAACAGCTAAACAGTGCATAACTACTGCCCCAGCATACCCCAACAGCTAAACAGTGCATAACTACTGCCCCAGCAAACCCCAACAGCTAAACAGTGCATAACTACTGCCCCAGCAAACCCCAACAGCTAAACAGTGCATAACTACTGCCCCCAGCATACCCCAACAGCTAAACAGTGCATAACTACTATCCCCAGCATTCCCCAACAGCTAAACAGTGTATAACTACTACCCCCAGCATACCCCAACAGCTAAACAGTGCATAACTACTGCCCCATCATACCCCAACAGCTAAACAGTTCATAACTACTGCCCCCAGCATATCCAACAGCTAAACAGTGCATAACTACTGCACCCAGCATATCCCAACAGCTAAACAGTGCATAACTACTGCCCCCAGCATATCCCAACAGCTAAACAGTACATAACTACTACCCCCAGCATACCCAACAGCTAAACAGTGCATAACTACTGCCCCAGCAAACCCCAACAGCTAAACAGTACATAACTACTGCCCCAGCAAACCCCAACAGCTAAACAGTGCATAACTACTGCCCCCAGCATACCCCAACAGCTAAACAGTGCATAACTACTATCCCCAGCATACCCCAACAGCTAAACAGTGTATAACTACTACCCCCAGCATACCCCAACAGCTAAACAGTGCATAACTACTGCCCCCATCATACCCCAACAGCTAAACAGTGCATAACTACTGCCCCCAGCATACCCCAACAGCTAAACAGTGCATAACTACTGCCCCCAGCATACACCAACAGCTAAACAGTGCATAACTACTATCCCCAGCATTCCCCAACAGCTAAACAGTGTATAACTACTACCCCCAGCATACCCCAACAGCTAAACAGTGCATAACTACTGCCCCATCATACCCCAACAGCTAAACAGTGCATAACTACTGCCCCCAGCATACCCAACAGCTAAACAGTGCATAACTACTGCCCCCAGCATACCCCAACAGCTAAACAGTACATAACTACTACCCCCAGCATACCCAACAGCTAAACAGTGCATAACTACTGCCCCAGCAAACCCCAACAGCTAAACAGTACATAACTACTGCCCCAGCAAACCCCAACAGCTAAACAGTGCATAACTACTGCCCCCAGCATACCCCAACAGCTAAACAGTGCATAACTACTATCCCCAGCATACCCCAACAGCTAAACAGTGTATAACTACTACCCCCAGCATACCCCAACAGCTAAACAGTGCATAACTACTGCCCCCATCATACCCCAACAGCTAAACAGTGCATAACTACTGCCCCCAGCATACCCCAACAGCTAAACAGTGCATAACTACTGCCCCCAGCATACACCAACAGCTAAACAGTGCATAACTACTGCCCCCAGCATACCCCAACAGCTAAACAGTGCATAACTACTGCCCCCAGCATACACCAACAGCTAAACAGTGCATAACTACTGCCCCCAGCATACCCCAACAGCTAAACAGTGCATAACTACTGCCCCCAGCATACCCCAACAGCTAAACAGTACATAACTACTACCCCCAGCATACCCAACAGCTAAACAGTGCATAACTACTGCCCCAGCAAACCCCAACAGCTAAACAGTACATAACTACTGCCCCAGCAAACCCCAACAGCTAAACAGTTCATAACTACTGCCCCCAGCATACTCAACAGCTAAACAGTGCATAACTACTGCACCCAGCATATCCCAACAGCTAAACAGTGCATAACTACTGCCCCCAGCATATCCCAACAGCTAAACAGTACATAACTACTACCCCCAGCATACCCAACAGCTAAACAGTGCATAACTACTGCCCCAGCAAACCCCAACAGCTAAACAGTACATAACTACTGCCCCAGCAAACCCCAACAGCTAAACAGTGCATAACTACTGCCCCCAGCATACCCCAACAGCTAAACAGTGCATAACTACTATCCCCAGCATACCCCAACAGCTAAACAGTGTATAACTACTACCCCCAGCATACCCCAACAGCTAAACAGTGCATAACTACTGCCCCCATCATACCCCAACAGCTAAACAGTGCATAACTACTGCCCCCAGCATACCC
This sequence comes from Dendropsophus ebraccatus, assembly GCF_027789765.1. NCBI lineage: Eukaryota > Metazoa > Chordata > Amphibia > Anura > Hylidae > Dendropsophus > Dendropsophus ebraccatus. The sequence goes on from NC_091456.1 coordinate 43,226,098, forward strand.
CAACAGCTAAACAGTGCATAACTACTGCCCCCAGCATACACCAACAGCTAAACAGTGCATAACTACTGCCCCCAGCATACCCCAACAGCTAAACAGTGCATAACTACTGCCCCCAGCATACACCAACAGCTAAACAGTGCATAACTACTGCCCCCAGCATACCCCAACAGCTAAACAGTGCATAACTACTGCCCCCAGCATACCCCAACAGCTGAACAGTGCATAACTACTGCCCCCAGCATACCCAACAGCTAAACAGTGCATAACTACTGCCCCAGCAAACCCCAACAGCTAAACAGTGCATAACTACTGCCCCATCATACCCCAACAGCTAAACAGTGCATAACTACTGCCCCCAGCATACCCAACAGCTAAACAGTGCATAACTACTGCCCCCAGCATACCCCAACAGCTAAACAGTACATAACTACTACCCCCAGCATACCCAACAGCTAAACAGTGCATAACTACTGCCCCAGCAAACCCCAACAGCTAAACAGTACATAACTACTGCCCCAGCAAACCCCAACAGCTAAACAGTTCATAACTACTGCCCCCAGCATACCCAACAGCTAAACAGTGCATAACTACTGCACCCAGCATATCCCAACAGCTAAACAGTGCATAACTACTGCCCCCAGCATATCCCAACAGCTAAACAGTACATAACTACTACCCCCAGCATACCCAACAGCTAAACAGTGCATAACTACTGCCCCAGCAAACCCCAACAGCTAAACAGTACATAACTACTGCCCCAGCAAACCCCAACAGCTAAACAGTGCATAACTACTGCCCCCAGCATACCCCAACAGCTAAACAGTGCATAACTACTATCCCCAGCATACCCCAACAGCTAAACAGTGTATAACTACTACCCCCAGCATACCCCAACAGCTAAACAGTACATAACTACTGCCCCAGCAAACCCCAACAGCTAAACAGTGCATAACTACTGCCCCCAGCATACCCCAACAGCTAAACAGTGCATAACTACTATCCCCAGCATACCCCAACAGCTAAACAGTGTATAACTACTGCCCCCATCATACCCCAACAGCTAAACAGCTAAACAGTGCATAACTACTGCCCCAGCATACCCCAACAGCTAAACAGTGCATAACTACTGCCCCCAGCATACACCAACAGCTAAACAGTGCATAACTACTGCCCCCAGCATACCCCAACAGCTAAACAGTGCATAACTACTATCCCCAGCATTCCCCAACAGCTAAACAGTGTATAACTACTACCCCCAGCATACCCCAACAGCTAAACAGTGCATAACTACTGCCCCATCATACCCCAACAGCTAAACAGTGCATAACTACTGCCCCCAGCATACCCAACAGCTAAACAGTGCATAACTACTGCCCCCAGCATACCCCAACAGCTAAACAGTACATAACTACTACCCCCAGCATACCCAACAGCTAAACAGTGCATAACTACTGCCCCAGCAAACCCCAACAGCTAAACAGTACATAACTACTGCCCCAGCAAACCCCAACAGCTAAACAGTGCATAACTACTGCCCCCAGCATACCCCAACAGCTAAACAGTGCATAACTACTATCCCCAGCATACCCCAACAGCTAAACAGTGTATAACTACTACCCCCAGCATACCCCAACAGCTAAACAGTGCATAACTACTGCCCCCATCATACCCCAACAGCTAAACAGTGCATAACTACTGCCCCCAGCATACCCCAACAGCTAAACAGTGCATAACTACTGCCCCCAGCATACACCAACAGCTAAACAGTGCATAACTACTGCCCCCAGCATACCCCAACAGCTAAACAGTGCATAACTACTGCCCCCAGCATACACCAACAGCTAAACAGTGCATAACTACTGCCCCCAGCATACCCCAACAGCTAAACAGTGCATAACTACTGCCCCCAGCATACCCCAACAGCTGAACAGTGCATAACTACTGCCCCCAGCATACCCAACAGCTAAACAGTGCATAACTACTGCCCCAGCAAACCCCAACAGCTAAACAGTGCATAACTACTGCCCCCAGTATACCCCAACAGCTAAACAGTGCATAACTACTGCCCCCAGCATACACCAACAGCTAAACAGTGCATAACTACTGCCCCCACCATACCCCAACAGCTAAACAGTGCATAACTACTGCCCCAGCATACCCCAACAGCTGAACAGTGCATAACTACTGCCCCCAGCATACCCAACAGCTAAACAGTGCATAACTACTGCCCCAGCAAACCCCAACAGCTAAACAGTGCATAACTACTGCCCCCAGTATACCCCAACAGCTAAACAGTGCATAACTACTGCCCCCAGCATACCCCAACAGCTAAACAGTGCATAACTACTGCCCCCAGCATACACCAACAGCTAAACAGTGCATAACTACTGCCCCCAGCATACCCCAACAGCTAAACAGTGCATAACTACTGCCCCCAGCATACCCCAACAGCTGAACAGTGCATAACTACTGCCCCCAGCATACCCAACAGCTAAACAGTGCATAACTACTGCCCCAGCAAACCCCAACAGCTAAACAGTGCATAACTACTGCCCCCAGTATACCCCAACAGCTAAACAGTGCATAACTACTGCCCCCAGCATACACCAACAGCTAAACAGTGCATAACTACTGCCCCCACCATACCCCAACAGCTAAACAGTGCATAACTACTGCCCCAGCATACCCCAACAGCTGAACAGTGCATAACTACTGCCCCCAGCATACCCAACAGCTAAACAGTGCATAACTACTGCCCCAGCAAACCCCAACAGCTAAACAGTGCATAACTACTGCCCCCAGTATACCCCAACAGCTAAACAGTGCATAACTACTGCCCCCAGCATACACCAACAGCTAAACAGTGCATAACTACTGCCCCCAGCATACCCCAACAGCTGAACAGTGCATAACTACTGCCCCCAGCATACCCCAACAGCTAAACAGTGCATAACTACTGCCCCCAGCAAACCCCAACAGCTAAACAGTACATAACTACTGCCCCCAGCATACCCAACAGCTAAACAGTGCATAACTACTGCCCCAGCAAACCCCAACAGCTAAACAGTGCATAACTACTGCCCCCAGTATACCCCAACAGCTAAACAGTGCATAACTACTGCCCCCACCATACCCCAACAGCTAAACAGTGCATAACTACTGCCCCAGCATACCCCAACAGCTGAACAGTGCATAACTACTGCCCCCAGCATACCCAACAGCTAAACAGTGCATAACTACTGCCCCCACCATACCCCAACAGCTAAACAGTGCATAACTACTGCCCCCAGCATACCCCAACAGCTAAACAGTGCATAACTACTGCCCCCACGGTAAACAGTGTAATTGCCAAATAGGCCAAGTCCAAATTTGCTGTTTTTTAGTGAAGTCACATCCCAGAGAAAAATTCAAAAAGTGATTAAAAGGTCACATATATAACGGGGGGGGGGGGGGGGGGGAGAGGGGTAGATGATTGATAGATAGATACATACATAGATACTTCTACTTCTATCGGGGGTCGGGGGTTTGGGGGGGCTGGGGTTTAGGGGTGGAGCTTGTTGTAGTAGGATTTAGTATATTGTATCTAAATCCTACAGCCTCCTGTCCCGTTTGTGGTTTTATTGTGGGGGTTGTCTGGAGGGATGGGAGGCTGTGAGATTTAGTCTATGTCACCATTAGGGGGTATCAACAGGGGCGGGGGGGGGGGGGCGCCAAAAGAAAGTTTCGCACAGGGCGCCATCTACCCTAAGGCCGGCCCTGACTATAGGCATGGTGAGTATACAAACTTCAAAACTAAACTGCATCAGAAGCTTTACAGTGCCTGTATACTACGTATATACCATGATGCATACTGGGGATCTACAAAGGGATCTGTGACATATGTCAAGCCTTGGGGCTTGATGACATGGTAAGGGGGCAGACTGTCATTAAAGGAGGCGTAGTGATCCTAGGGCATAGGGAAACCTAGGCTACACTTAACACCTAGCGCTCTATGGAATGGCCTCTTCAAAGTTCATAGAGTACGCTCAGTAATGTTTTTTTTACTTTTTTACAGTTTCTGTATATTGTCCTCTATGCCCCCCCCCCCCACACACACACACACACACATCCCTCTTTCACTCCCATTCTCTAACTCAAGCATTCTCCTCTCTATTTTATTTAATACGAACATTTCAAAAGAAATATGGCACTATTTATGATACTTCAGGAATTCGGTTGCTACTATTTGCAATTTTGTACATTTTTCTTAATTCTACACCTTAATAACACCTAAAAATCCTCTGTTTTCTTATATATGTGCCAGCACCCAATCTCAATGTTACTCATTTCTCCACTGGGCTTAAGGCCTCTATAGTGGTTACATGCTTAAGATTATCTTTGTGCCCCCACATTGTACTTAGGCCGCCCTTTGTACTCCGTCATGCACTTAGTCCCACCCTTTGTTCCCCCACCATGTGCTTAGTCCCTTTCTGTGTCCCTATGCTGTATTTAGGGCCCTTTTGTGCCCACATGGTTTTCTTAGGCCCCCTTTATGCACCTTACTGTATTTAAGCCACCCTCTATGCCTGTGCTGGAATCTATGAGGGGACTTTAACATATATCAATAACTGGTCTTCAGTAAACTCCCAGCTGCTGACTGACTTGACAGATTTATTGAGGGGTGCCAGCCCCATAATAAGCCCGCCTGTGCTGGTTATGCACTGCACTGGCTGTATCCCAGTTTTCCAGGCGGTTCTCCCGCTGTATCCACCCTCTCCACGGAGCGGGCAGACAGCGGGAATCATTGCCGAGAGTTCAGGTTCGTACGAACCCGAACCTAGTCAGGTTCGGACCATCCCTATTTGAAACACATGTTTTCCTTTAAAGAAATAGTTGAAGAGGACCTGGGCTTTATGCAGATAACATCATTGCACTAGTGTGCCTGTACATTAATCCCGGTAACCCTAGGTTGTCCTGAAGGTGAACACTTTGGGCACATGTATTAATCTGTCTGATTTGTCCATAGCAATCAATCACAGTTCAGCGTTCATTTTATTACAGCTTGTTAAGATGGAGCAATGATTGTTTGCTTACGAAAATTGCAGTTCTTGTCTCGGATTGATAAATTTGGGCCACTATCAGGAAGTGGTTTTCACTGTGTTTCTTGTTAGGCAATCTTTATCACAATTCCTTTCCAGGTGATAACACCAGGTGGAGCTGCAGACTTGTGTTTGGCAGGAAATTTATTTTTTGACAACAGCTCTAGAATTAACATGTTCCTTAGAAGAAAATACAGCTATATGTAAAGATCAGAAAGAAACAATAACATACATCCTGATCTATATAACTTTCTGACACCAGTTAATTTGAAAGAAAGAGATTTTCACTCTATAACCCCTTTAACTCCCAGACAATTTTGCTGCTAACGCCAGCTGTGTCTGAACGGTGTTAAGCCAGTGGTCCCTGCCTCCATATATAAAAAAAGATACAGGTGTAACCTGTACTGCTTTCTTACATTTTATATAATTTTACTCCATATCTGGTTTGTTTTAAGATTGCCTTCACACACCGCATCTGCAGCAGATCCGCAGCAGATTTGATGGTGCAGATTTGATGCTGTGTTCAGTTATTTAGATCAAATCAGCTGCGGATCCACAGCAAAAAATCCGCTGCGATGCGGTGTGTGTGAGGCTACCCTAATGCTGGGTTTACACGGAGGGATTATAGGGCAAATTTTCACGATAACGATCGAATTCGAACGATAATCGTACGTGTAAACGCGGCGAACGATCGAAAAATCGTTCATTTTGATCTTTTAACATGTTCATAAATCGTCGTTCGCCGATCGAAAAAATTTGCTGATCGTTCCGTGCAAACAGTCGTCGCGCGATAGTCCGGCCGCGCGCCGCCCGGCCCCCCCGCTTGCAGTCCGGCCCCCCGCTCATCCGCAGCCCCCGCTCATCCGGCACCCGCGCCACCGCTTTGATCGCCACCCCTGCCGCTCCGATCGCCACCCCCGCCGCCACTCCGATCGCCACTCCCGCCGCCGCTCCGATCGCCACCCCCGCTCCGATCGCCATCCCCACCCACCGCCGCCGCTCTGATCGCCCCCCCCCCCCCGCTCCGAGCGCCGCCGCGGCCAAGAGCATACGTTACCTGCTCCGCTCAGCAGGTCTTCCGACATCCCCGCCTCCCCTCTTCAGCGCATTGTTTGGCTGAAGAGATGGGCCGGGAATTTCAAACGGCTCCTCTTCAGCCAATCAGTGCTCCTCTTCAGCACTGATTGGCTGAAGGGGAGCCATTTGAAATTCCCGGCTCCCCTCTTCAGACAATCAATGCAAGGCAGCACTGATTGGCTGAAGAGGAGCCGTTTGAAATTCACGGCTCCCCTCTTCAGCCAATCAATGCACGGCAGCACTGATTGGCTGAAGAGGGGAGCCAGGAATTTCAAACGGGTCCCCTTCAGCATTGATTGGCTGAAGAGGGGATCGCGGGCGCGATCGCAAAACGATTTTTCCATACGATATATCGTAGATCTGCAGCAGATTTGATGCTGTGTTCAGTTATTTAAATGAAATCTGCTGCAGAAAATCAGCTGCAGATCCTGTAGGTGTGAACACACCATAAAGGAATAAATTGACGACAGGTGGCCATTAAATTTATTTGGGATTTGTCACCTTCAAATTTTTTCACATATGTATAAATTTATAAATCTTTCTTTTAGGATGGATAATAGGGGTCTCAATTTCTTAAGGTGATTGTAACATGGGTAATTTCTGGGGAGCTTGAGAATTATAACTAAAATGCATGAGACACAATAATGCTTCATAGCGACTGCATGCCCATGACTACCATTAACTCCAGGACTTGCTCAACCACCATGCAGGGCAAATAATTTTTAACAATATTTTAACAATTCCTCACACAGCAATACAATATATGAATGTATGTATGTATGTTTTACCTTTTTTATATGGAAAATGGGAAAAGTTGGATGAGTTACACTTTTATTATGGGAGTTTTTTGTATTTGAAAAACTATTCATTTTTTTACACTTTTAAGATCGCCTTGAGAGACTATTATAAGCAACATTAGATTGATCATACCAATTAATGCTATGCTAAGGGTACGTTTACACAGAAAGATTTATCTGACAGATTTTGGAAGCCAAAGCCAGGAATGGATTTAAAAGAGGATAGATCCCAGTCTTTCCTTTATGACCTGATCCCTGTTTATAGTCTGCTCCTGGTTTTGGCTTCAAAGATCTATCTGTGTAAACGCATTATAACATTGATCAATTAGATTAGTGCCCCAATTGTAAATTCTGCAAAGGCCCTATAGCTTGGACAGTCTTATGGAGGCCTAGTAAAGTCCTCTGGCTGTCATAGTAAATGATCAGGACCCAGCAATTATGTCATTCGGGTGCCCACCAGGGCCCTGACCTGTGCAGCACCCATCAGTTCTAGCTCTGTATGCCGCAATCGATATTGATCTTTGCATTTAATAATTTGCCAGGATCAGACTGAAATCCGCTCCTGATAGTTGCGGGCAGTTGTCAGCTGTAAGATAAAGCTGGCATCTGCCTCATTTTTCACAGGCTGATCTCCTAAGACCACTCTACATGCCACGACTGCTGAGCCACCATAAAAAGGCGCACTGCTGGTCATTAAGAGGTTAAGAGTGCTTATAGTATTGATGAATGGGGAAAATGTATAAACAATATTACTCTTTCATTTAGTTAGTGGCCCTTTATAGGTACCTTGCCTTCTCCCTACATTATCCAGTATGTGTACTTATCACTTTAAATAAACTTTTAATGGCAGCTTATATAAGGTTGCTATATAAATATATGTAGTATACATAGACGAAGAACACGTAAGGATAAAAAAAAAATCACACAGGAAGTACAAGAAACAGGAAGAATGTTTAAGTCTTGTGCGGTTTTGTAGGAGGAATCAGCTGGTTCAATACTAACTACACGTTCTTTTCACGTTCAGCAAAAAGACAGAGACTGTGCTGGGACTACACTTCATCAGCCGCTGCTTTCAGGACTGCAGAGCTACAGTATGCTACTAAGCCATCTGATTTCCATCATTATTATATATCTCCAATGTGAGTTACTACATTTTAATCCTCATCATGCCTTACTATATGCTTTATATAAGAAGAATCATGATAATTTTCCATTTTTTACAGATGGGGCATGTAAAGAAGAAGTAACCCAGACGCCTCCTATACTCATTGAAGAGCAAGGGCAAACAGCTATAATGAGCTGTGAATATAGTAACAGTGCACTTACCAGTCTGCAATGGTATAAGCAAATCCTCGGAAAGGGTTTTATCCCATTAATAATTCTTAGAACAGATAATAATGTTACTGAAAAAAGATACTCATTTACACTGAGAAGGGACAAGAAGTTAAGTACCATGTCTATCATGAACCTGAAAGTGGAAGACTCGGCTGCATACTGGTGCGGGTATGAAGCACAGTGTAGGAAAGCAGCCAATGACTGTGCAAAAAGGTTCACTTTGTAACCAACTCTTCTAGATTTTATAGAAAAAACTAATATTGCTGCTAAACTTTAGATTTTAGGACTTTGGTGGAGGACTCTACATTACCCAGGATGGAGGATGGCCACAAGGGATGAATAAAGTGAAAGAGTGTCGGGAACAGCTGGATACAGTCCTAAGAAACTTCTCCCAGTTTCCAAGGACTGGATCCAGCTTTTCACATCACCCAGAGTGGAGCTGCAAGGAGCTGCAATGAGTTAGAAGGCAGCCGACTGCCGAGATATTAAAGCGATTTGCTTCATTATTGCTGTTAATTTGGTCATCTCTTCTGCCCATGATCCAGGCCTGTTATTATAAATTCTAAGGTCCCATACAGGCAAAGCATATGCCTTTACCAATTCTGTTCTTACACTGTACCATGCTGTTTGTGAGATACATACTGTATTTTCTCTAAAATATTTTAAAGCCATTCAAAGGGGAATTCTTTGGCAGTGTCCCAGTGTCTTTTTTCTGACGTTTCTTCATACCTCTGGCTGTACATTTAGCTTTCATGATCCTAAAACCCTTATAGTACTGCACCACATCACTCTGACCCATCAGCTTTAGGTCATATAAGTCCTATAGTATCAATGAAAAGAGGGAAAACTGGCCATAAAAGTGTCTGCAATATGGTCATGTTAGAAGAATCTGCACTGGGAGTCATGAAATACAGATTTATTACATATAGGAACTCACCATTGACATCTTTAATGATTGTAGATTCTCTTTTCTTTACCGTCCCGTCCAGACAACCATGATGACTACTCCTGCAGACATCTTTGGCTTCTCCCTTCTGCTCACATTTATCCACCTTTCATAGCAGAACTATCCTAACCATTAAAGGACAACTCCGACGAAAATTTTTTTTGGCTTATTTAACACACATTACAAAGTTATATAACTTTGTAATGTGGTTAAATACCCGGTCTGGCCCCCTTCCCCCACTTTCCGACCCCCGACCCACCACCCCGGAAGTTAAAGAATATATACATTACCTATTACGGTCGTCACGGTCCTCTTCTCTGGTGTCGAGTGACGTCAGAGCTGGGGGGTGGTCCGGGTCTTCTTCCTCTTCGGCGTCTTCATTGAGAGTGAATGGGAGAGAAAAGGCTGCTGGTGCACATGCGCACCAGCAGCCTTTTCATTGGCTGGAGCGCATCACATGGCTTCCAGCTTGCTCAGCCCTGATTGGCTGAGCTTGCTGGAAGCCATGTGATGCGCTCCAGCCAATGAAAAGGCTGCCGGTGCGCAAGCGCGCTGGCAGCCTTTTCTCTCTCACGGACCCGGAAGAAGGAGACATCGCTGGACAGCGGACGCAGGTGACGGTGAGGCGGTCGGCGGGCGAATGGAGTGGCGATCGTCACCGGAGGGATGGTGAGTATGGTGTCTGTGTGTGTCTGTGTTTTTTTTTTGGGGGGGGGGGGTCCCGCTGGAGTTGTCCTTTAATACTGTCACCTCTGTCTGAAACCACTCCGTGTGCCACCATTACCATACTTACAGTGCCGCCCAATACCCCCAAATAAAATAGAGCCTATGTATGGGCATTAAAATCACAACTTTAACTATAAAATAACAGCCCTTCTGTCACAGAGACTGCTGCTCATGTCCCTCTTTTCTCATATAGACTGTACCTATTGCTCCCTCTTCCTCACACAGATTACAGCTCATTGCAAAACAAAAATGCTGCTAAAAAGAACAGATCTTGTTCTATAACAATTTGACACTTAACACAGCTAAGTTATTTTATCGCCATTTGCACGCACATATTGCAAAAAAAAAAGAAAAAAAAGCTGCTGTGCAAAAACAGATTTGTTGGTCCCTAGCAATTTTGTAACAATTTCACACACAATTGCGCAACTTTTTAACAGCCTGGGCTTGTTCACTAAGTGGGCTGAAAGAGGAGCAAGGCATTGGCCAGGGGAGCCCTATCTTTCCTGTGCGCAAGATTAATTTAAATTTATGTCTGCACTCAGACTTAACCGTATCTTGTGCTTTACAAGACACCCCTGACTACAAGATGCACCCCTGGTTTGGAAAATTGAAAACCGGAAAAAAAAATTATTTCATGCTAATAAAACTTCCCTGGTGGTCTAAGGGAGGGAAGGTGTAAAGTTTTATTGAAATGACAGGTCCACTTTAAAACTCGAATATGCAAAAAAGGGGTCCGTGGAGCCTCAGTTACGAGTCTCAAAACACGGGAATAGCCAGATATCCCTATTTGTTTCCCTATTTAGGTCCCAAAGTTGGCAACAGAGTGAGGACCTGAGGGACTACGTATCAGGGTGGTTTGGTGCTCTCCCCACTAGGAGGCACCCCTTGGCAGTGGGCTTCCTTCTCTGGAGAGAGGGATATCTGGCTATTCCCGTGTTTTGAGACTCGTAACTGAGGCTCCACGGACCCCTTTTTTGCATATTCAAATTTTGTATGGGACAATCAATGGAGACTCGTAAATGAGTACTCCATTGGGATTTTTCACTGTTCTCCCTGAGTTCAGTGATTGTTGTGTTTTGTTGGCCACTTTAAAACTCTTCACGTCTCTACCTTATACTCACACATACACAGCTTTGCTGCATGCACAATACAAAGGCAGCTTTGCTACATGAAAATACACACACACACACAAACACACACACAGTTCTGCCGAGTAACCACAGACAGACAGTGTTATTACATCAATATAGACACACACCTCTGCTACATCACCATACACAAACAGCTCTTCTACAGAGACCCAGCTCTCCTAAATGAACATACACACCTCTGCTGCATAGAGACGCATACACACAGCTACTGTTAACATACCCACAGAAACACACACTTCTGCTACATCACCATACACAAACTCTGTTACATACAGACAGCACAGCCCTGAATCAGAGCTTTGCCAGTACATAAGGGAAACAGTCAGGGCGGTTGAACACTGTTGAGCCATCCTGTCTGCGGACTATAGGACGCAGGCACTTATTAGCAAGATACTGTATTTTCTTGCAAAAAAGTTCATCTATTAAAGGTAAAAAATACACTATGCCTGAAATCTATGCCACTTTGGAGCTGACTTAGAGGCTACAAGGCGGCAGCTTCAAATGTGCAGGATTTATGAAGAGATGTGCACCTCTGGATAAATCTAGTGGAGGCTTGGCTGGGGAATTTCAGATCAGAGCCTACAAATGGCTGTAGTTCTTGTTTCTTCATGTATGGATGTATATGCCATAGGCAGTATGTCATTAATATGAAACTGCCACTCACCCCTGTAGTTCCTCATGATTGGCTTAGAGGCAGAAAGGGAAGACTGCAAGGCATTATGGGGAGGCGAGCCTGCCGACACCTAAGGTCATGTAATTAATCATTATAAGAATGGCAATGTGCTACAAAAATATTTGTCATGGTCACCATTTTAGTGTGTTCAGATCCACAGTAATCTTAATATTTTTGTACATTTTTATTTACATATTATTTAATATTTAACTTCTAGTCGTGTTAAATCTACCCCAACTATTCCCTTCTTCCAACATTTCCCACAAACCCACGGACACTTAAGTTGGAGCGTTGCAGTAAAAGGCTATAACAGCCTTTTTATTAAAATGCTTAACAGAACATGAATATAAATATCTTATAAATGACCTAACGCATTTTCAGATCCACAAATAAAGGCAGGGTACCATTTAGCAACTACAAACTTTTCCCCTAGCTGCACCATGCTGACCCAGGAGCTGACAATTAGTCAAATGCCACTCCAATTATACACCACCGTTCCCCGGGTCCTACTCCAGTGGGAACAACACCATATCATCATATCACCATCAGAAGTGGGGGAGTATCATCCCTTTGCCAGGTCCCCCTTTAACCGACTCCACTTTTGATGTGCCCTGCATGACCTTCCTACCGCAGGCTGTCATGACAGGAAATAAAAACAAAAAGCCCTCTCCTGGACACCATCACATTCAATTGCTGCTACTTAGGATGGGCGGGCTGACGCTGGTGCAACGGAAAACTGACTCTCCGCGTTGTCTTCACCTCTTCTTATAGGGACGTTAGCTCCAGCCCTGGTAAGTTACCTAATGACCCCTCCCTTCCACACCAACCAGGCCTTACCCTTCCTGCAGCATCTTCAACCATGTCCCCACACCATACGCTATCTATTTGCTACCCCATCCTTGCTTTCAGCCCCCGCTAACCCAGTCATGCCGGGCCTGCGCTAAGTGCCCTCTCTGTGTTTTTACTGACAGTAACCAAAGAGAAGATGGAGACCGCACTTCCAAAAAGAATTCACACTTTATTCACACCAGATGCAACGTTTCGGCTCAATGTGTAGCCTTTCTCAAGCAGTGATGCTTGAAAGGCTACACATTGAGCCGAAACGTTGCATCTGGTGTGAATAAAGTGTGAATTCTTTTTGGAAGTGCGGTCTCCATCTTCTCTTTGGATATTCTATACGAACCTGGGTCCGGTTTGGCGAGACGTGCACCCGCACATTGTATTTTTTTCTAGTGCTGCTGAACATATTTTTTGAATTGTTTACTGACAGTAAACTACAGTAACTTATTGATAAAGAAAAAACACTGTATATTAGATAGTTTTAGAATAAGTACTGTGGGAATTAGTGTCAGAAGTGGTAGGCACATGCAGGCTTTCGATGCAACAAAAAATGTTTATTGGTAACAAACAAGAAAAAATAGTCCAACAGGTTGACTTTCAGGAACATTAACAGAAAGCATATACATGCCACTGTGTAGTTGTCCTCATTCAGACCAGCAAGTCTGTACCAAGAAAGACAGCCCATTTTGGCCACACAGCAGCTATACTAAATAGCAAATGTCTGTAACGTATTGTTACTGACTATGAACTGCTGTCTTTCCCCCACAGAGTCCCAGGACCTCTGTGGCGCATATGTTGTAGCTCTCCTGCTGCAATTCAGGTATATGGAAAGTCTGGGATGTACTAGCGCAGTGTGCCACGACACATGGTCGGGTGTGCCGCGGGGAAAGTTCCCCAAACTATGGTGCCCCTGTGAAACAGGAGAAAACAATGGGAGAGAGAAACCTGGGGATGGGGGAGAAACAGGGGAGAGAAGCAGGGGGGAGAGAAGTTTGGTGGAGAGAAGCAGGGGGGAGAGAAGTATGGTGGAGAGAAGCATGGGGGAGAGAAGCATGGTGGAGAGAAGCATGGGGGAGAGAAGTATGGTGGAGAGAAGCATGGGGGAGAGAAGCACGGGGGAGAGAAGTATGGTGGAGAGAAGCATGGGGGAGAGAAGCACAGGAGAGAAGCACGGGGGAGAGAAGTATGGTGGAGAGAAGCATGGGGGAGAGAAGTATGGTGGAGAGAAGCACAGGAGAGAAGCACGGGGGAGAGAAGCATGGTGGAGAGAAGCACAGGAGAGAAGCACAGGAGAGAAGCACAGGGGGGAGAAGAAAACAGGCCCAGGTTTCACACTGAGTGAGTATAAATACATTTCGAATCTATATTATTAACTATATGTATAATATGTACTGTTTTAGTGCCATTTTGGTTGGTGGTGTGCCCCGGAATTTTTTAAGCATAAAAAGTGGGCCGCGGCTCAAAAAGGTTGAAAATCACTGTACTAGCGGACTGGCAACCCTGACCTCCCTGGAACTTCCACACAGAGCACAATAACCTCCTTGGCACATATCGACCTTCCACTATTTTCTTTGGTTTCTTACAGTACACTGGCAGCATTAGTTCAGTATTCAGGGGAAATACACTTCTATGAACCATGTTTTACTACAACAACATTTCTAGGAAGTTGCAAGAAAATCCTACATTTCTATTTCAGTATAATATCACATACACAGGAGGAGTTGTGGCATCTGTCATGTGACACAACAGGAAATACTGAGGAGGGGTCTGTGCTATATGTTATATCTCCTCTCACAGCCGCTCATATACCTGATGATACAACCTGCAGTATACACAGTACAGCATGATGTGGACTAGCAGATCAGTCATTCCATGTCTTTTACTATTTAGTCTTATTACAGGTAGGAATATTTATCAATCAGACATTATATCCAACATTCACATATAGTTATCGAATATATCTAAAATTAACAAAAGAACTCTCATAAATACTAAAAAAGTTAAATTTTTATTTTCTCTTTTGCAGATGTGCAGTCCGATTCTCAGATGACACAAGATCCTGATCTTTATGCTGCAGAAAACCAAGACATCACTCTGACCTGTAATCACAAAGTCACAGGTGCCAGGATACTGATCTGGTACAAGCAGATCCCTGGACTCGGGCTGGAGATCTGTGGTTATGGTGTTACCACAGCTACAAACTCTCATCCAAGATACTCAATGACTATAGACAGAGAGACTCTCACTACCCGACTTCTTATACAGAATGTGAAGGGGGAAGACACAGCTGTGTATTACTGTGCAGTGGAAGACACAGTGACACTGACAGACCGCAGCTCTGTACAAGAACCAAACAGCTGGAATACATAAGAAACATCTACATATACTGTATATGAATCAAGCATTGGTTTTAGGTTTTCTTAAAAAAAAAAAATCACCTTTTCGTACAGTATATTAACCAACGGTACAATGCATTAGGGCAAATAATTTGTTATGTCTTATTCTGGCACCCAAAAAAAACTTTTATTGCAGGGGAAGTTAAAATCATGCATTTGTAAACACTTGGGCTTAACCTTCTCCCGCATCAGGGCGTAACTGTACGTACTGATGCGGGAGGGGGCGTTCAGAGGGGGGCTGCTAATTATACTTTTAAATGCATTTAAAAGTATTACTGGCCCTCTTTCCCTGGTGTCTAGTGGGGGATCTCCCCCCCAGCAATGCAATTGCGGAGGGGAGATCCCTTCTGCTTAGCGAGCCAGGACTCAGCGTCGCTCCAATGCTGATGCCGGCTCGGCATTCGATTCCTCTGGTCTGCTGCAGACCAGAGTAATACAGCAATGATCTGATCGATTATTGCTGTATAAAGTATACTGCAGTGATGTTTATGGCAGATCACTGCAGTAATACTGAAAGTCCCCCAGGGGGACTAAAAGTTAAGGTATACAGTTAAACAAAAAGTCTTTTTATTAATAAAAAATCCCCTCCCCTAATAAAAGTTGGAATCACCCCTCTTTTCACATTTTATAAATAAAAATAAATGAACAAACAAACACACTTGGTATCGTCCAATGCGTTATCGGCAAGACTATTAAATTATCACATTCCTCATTTTGCACGATGAATGGCGTAAGTGCAAAAACCCACCAAAGTGCAAAATTGCACATTTTTTGTCACATCAAATCCAGAAAAAGTGTAATAAAAAGTGATCAAAAAGTCGCATATACGCAAGTAAGGTACCGATAGAAAGAACAGATCATGGTGCAAAAAATACATCTCACAAAGTCCCATAGACAAAAGGATAAAATTGTTATGAGGCTGGGAATAGAGCAATTTTAAACACATTGTGTCATGATCGCGCCTGAAAAGGCATCAGTGCCACAGTCTGTTGCAAAGATTCGACCTCTGCGCCAAAGACTGCGCTTTTGGCATTAAGTCCGTGCCTGGTTTTCTTATGTCCTTTGCTTATGTCTTTTGTGATCCGTTCCATGTTTTCTCAGTTCTCCCTGCACTTTCCTTGTTCTGGTCTATTCACTAATTGTCAATTACACAAAACAAGGCTATGCGTTTTAAAAATTACATAATTTTATTGACACAATTAAAAAATCTCATGACATGTAATGGAGTAAAAAGGATCCAGCAAAAACAAACAGAAACCACAGTATTACGGTCAAGTAATCACACAGTCAAGTATGGGCAAGCGTCTACAGGGCATAAATATCAGCACGTGCAGTGTATCCACATGGCATCAGGGCTGCTAAACGCAGACTTGCATAACCTGAAGATGTATATCTAAGATGGAAAGTATAAATATCCCTTACCCATAGTGGAGTCTGGGGACTGTAACCCCGACACACGTTTCGCGTAAGATCGCTTTCTCAAGGGGCGTGTCTAACTCCTGTATCTCGCGCTATTTATTATGTGGATGAGGATTCCTTCTGGGCATCGACGCATGTCACAGGAGGGGCAAGGAATCACGCGGCTTCCTCCCGGCCTACGTCACTGGAACGCACGCCCGCCGGTGGAACGCAGGCGGGCATGCGCACAGCGAACTCTTGAGGCCATGTCGGAAGGGCGCCTGTGCCCGATTCTCCCGAGACCCGCGTACATAGAAGGTACTCGTTCTACACATGCTTTTGAAATGGGACACGTCTTTCTATAGCTTGCAAACGACAGAAATATCAATTTATAATTAAAGTGCAATAAATACTATATCAATGTAAACATGTGTGTATATAAATAATTTAAAGTGCTGTAATCAAAAAAGTGCTACGTGTACATATTATTAATTCACTGCATAATCAAACAATACACAAATACGAAAAAGAATCAAAGTGACTACTATCCTAAACATGATTATATTGTTATTATAAAGTGCCATATATAATGTGTCATTTAAAAACTGACCGTGCACCAACATCCTAAAAATAAAGTGCTATAGTGGCGCAGTAATAGATCTCATATTATCCCATTACAGTACATTTTTTCTTTTCATGACCATATTCCATTTGTTCCTTTCCGTGATTCATTTATTCTTCCCCTTGTTTCATATTTATTCCTCCTCTTTATCCCCATCATACATAGGAATCCACATCATACTGCTTCACAAGATTCCAAATTGCTAAAAATAAAATACAATACAATAAACACAAGAGTTAAAAACATGCAATTAAAAATTGATGCAACTTGAAAACTACAAAAATGAAGAGAAGCTTCGCTGTTCATTTAACCCTTGGGGGGTCAAGCTACCTAGTACGTGTATCCATCGGCATTCTTTCTGGGCTAAAATCTTCTTTTGATTCCCACCTCTGATGCCGCCCATGACTTTTTCAATCCCTTTTACTTTCAAGGACCTCGGATCACTATTATGGTGCAGTTTAAAGTGACGAGGGATTGTCTTTAATTGATGAATGTCGTCACACTCTTTGGCTGCCACAATACCTCGTACATGCTCTCTTACCCGGACTCTCAGTTCCCTTGAAGTAAGTCCCACATAAACCAAATTACATCCGCATGTCACATAATAGATAACATAACGGGTAGAGCACGAGATATAATCTCTAATTCTGTATTGTTTCTGTCCGTCTACTGACTTAAATATGTCTGTTCTCTCAATATTTGGGCAGGCTCTACAATCACCACATGGGTAACATCCAGTACGTGGTTTCCCACTCACCATAAATGGGTTTGTGACCTTAGGGCTGTAGTGACTCCTTACTAGGAGATCTTTTAGATTCCTCCCCCTTTGAGCTGTCATCAGGGGGGCATCTGACACTTTCCTTGCTAGAATTGGGTCAGTTTTTAAAACTGCCCAATGTTTAGCCATTATTTTTCGCATGACCTCCCACTTCTCGTTATAGTTGGAAATGTACCGAACCTGGTTATCCCCTTGTTTTTTCCTTGTACTAGTTTGCAACAATTGCTGCCTAGATGTTTGTTTGGCTCTACTATATCCATATTCAATTTTCCTTTTCTTGTAACCCCTTTCTTGAAATCTCCTTTTTAAATCTACACTCTGATTCTCAAATCTCTCTTCAGAGGAGCAAATTCGTCGCATCCTCAGAAATTGACCTGTCGGGACCGCCTTAATTGTGGAGGGTGTATGTGCCGAGGTGGCCTTCAGTAGGGCATTAACCGACGTAGATTTTCTGAAGACATCTGTCTCCAGTCTACCGTCGGACCCCTTCTCCATAAGTATGTCAAGGAATTCCATCCTAACCGGACTGGATTTAAAGGTAAGTTTGATGTTGAACTCGTTTATATTGAGCTCAGTCATGAACTCCAACAGCTGGGACTCCGACCCCTGCCAAAAACACAAAATATAATCTATATATCGCAGCCAGCACTGCACATGGGAAGCGACGCAAGCCCCCCCACATTGAAAAACCAACCCCTCCCAGTAACCCAGAAAGAGCATGCTCCAGGTTCGCTCATCTCTAGTCTGTAGTTAAAAAAAATGAAAGCGCTTTGGCCTTTTGAACACAAGGAGTAAAAAATGAAAATGCAAAAATGAAAATTTGTCCGGTCCTGAGGGAGTTAAAGTCTTTACTTTTATCATCCCTTTTCTTATGTGATTGATATTTCCTTTGGAATCTGATGTCAGTGCTAGCATCACCATAATCTTGTGCTTGCCTTTTACTAGCAGTAGACATACAGTACATACAGTATGAATAAAGCATTGGTATAAAGGGAACCAATCAACCCAATTGGGCTGATATGGTTCCCAGGAGCACTTTATAAAGCTCCTGCAGCAGCTGTGGCATGTATCAACCGCAGCAGGAGCTTTTTACAGGAGAAAAAAAAAGAGTTTTATTCTCCGGGCGCGTGACAGACACGGGCGGGGAAGTAGTCATCTGGGCGGCTCCCCGCTCGTGTCTAGTCATCACTCTCTGCCTGTCTACCTGTTTATACAGTGCTCCTGGGAACCATATCAGCCCAATTGGGCTGATTGGTTCCCTTTAAGGTTATCTTAAAGGAAACATGTCACTATTTTTTAATGTACAGTATAAGCGAACAGCAAGATTACATAAGACAAGTAACTATCATTCCACACAGCCTTCATAAAAATTCCCATTTCTTATTCTGACCAAAAAGTACGGATAAATGCACATATGTTTTTTAGAGACACTTGTGCTTGTTTTTTTGTTGTTGCTTTTTTTTGGGTGTGGGTAGCCAAGAGGAAGAGTTTGCTAGAAAATGCATTGTTTCTGAATACAGTGGTACCTTGGTTTAAGAGTAACTTGGTTTAAAAGCGTTTTGTTTTAAGAGCTCACAGTTTTTCAAAATTGTGACTTGGTTTAAGAGCATTGTTTTGGTTAAAGAGCTCCCTGTACTGGGTGGGAGCGCGAGTGGGGGAGGGGCAGGGTCTGAATAGCGGGGTCTACAGCCCTGTACTCTGACCCAGGAAGTCTCCCTGACCTTCCAAATCATAGCAGATTCACTTCAGGCTAGGGGTTACATCAGGGGACAGGACTGTGAAGGTAATCTCCCCATAGCTGTAACACCCCTCTCCCCGGACAGACAGTGCTGCATGTATGTGCCCACATCTGCTCTGCTCATTCCTTCATGCTCCCTGCAGTCTCTGTCCGCCTTTGTGTTTTTTTCCATCCTCTCCATTACTGTACAGTAACTTATAATATCACATATTCTGCTGTTTCTGAATGTTTGTTTCATCTACTTTACATGTTATTAAGAATAATAAATCATTATTTTTGGGGTGTGGAAACAATTGTCTGCATATCAGTAATTTCTTATGGGAAAATTTGCTTTGGTTTAAGAGTGGATTTGGATTACAAGCGCGGTCCCGGAACGAATTATGCTCGTAAACCAAGGCACCACTGTATTTCTTGTATATTCTCTTCTCTTTACTTTAAGAAACTGATCTCAGACCACTGCTGTTAAAGCTACAGTTTTGTCTGGATGTTTACAAAATTACTCCAAACCCCAAAATGCAGGCCCCAGACCAGACCCTGAGAGTCAGACATAATAATTTATGTACAGGAAATAGGGGGAACCCTATTCATAAATAAATAAATAAAAAATTGGAAAAAAATACATAGGCTTCCATTTTTCTATGAGCAGCTAGGTTTGAAAACTTCAACCTAGTAGTACCAGGGTGGGAAGGGCCATGTTTTTTGGCCCTCCCCAGCCTAATAATACTAGCCTGCTACTGCCCAGTCCACGAGCATCAAATTTGGTGTTCCTGGACTGGATGGTAGCAGGTTACTATTATTAGGCTGGGGAGGGCCCCAAAACATGGCATCTTAGCAGATGCTGCTTACAGTATGGCACACAAAGGGGTTAAATATGGATGGATGCATGGCATTCATACTTAATCATTTGTGTGCCAAACTGAACAATGTGGTCCCCAGGGGGTTAAGTGAGGATGAAAGGCATCCCCAAATAACCCCATGAGGGCCACATTGATGTCACAATGTACCCAACACAGCAAGGAAGGGGTTAATTGCCCCCTTCCTTGCTGGCATTTTTATTGCCGTTTTTCACAGAAAAACTAAAATAGGTTCCCTTTTAAATGAACAATGAAAGCCCCAGCTTTTTTTCTTATGTTTATATGAATTAAATAACATTTTCTTCCATTGCCCAGCCATTCCAGATCAATACAATACATAAATACAATAACCAATAACAATCGGCCAACCAATAACTTCAAAGCCAAAGCAAAAGTGCGGCAGCGCAGCGCACTGATTGGCTGAGCACCGGGAGACGCCGGGAGCCCCTGAAGCAAGCCGAGGACTATGTACCAGGCCGTGGGGGTTAAGAGGGCTGACTTTTACATACTCGCAGCGTGATGACATACTGCTGCGTGTATGGAATCTTATTGAAAATTAGAGTTAAGCATCCACTGCGGATCCCACCCTTAGGGTGGGTTCAAACTACGGAGTTCTCGCGGATAAACTCAGCGGAATTCCGCCAGCTGTACGCGCTCACAGACACGCGCCTTTCCGCCGGCTCCTTAGACACCATTCTATGGGCCGGCTGATTTCGCATCCGCCGAAAGAATTGACAAGAATTCCAAAGTGTGACCCCGACCTTATATTGTAAATCCATTGGTAAATGTTTACCACACTCAGGTACCAGCTTTGTGACATGTTGCGCCGGGCTCAAAAATGCCCCTGCAGCGCTGATGCTGTACAGTACGTATTTATGTAGAGACGCATCTCATGGGCACCCATGTCTGCTCGTAGGGAAACCTAAAGTCCGCATCCCCCATTTTACCCCCTGCCCGCCCATCTGGTGCAACGGGCGTAGAGGGACCCAATGTGAAAATTTATTTGCATGACAAGCGTGTGCAAATAAATTTATTCACAAAAGGCCTCTCTACGCCAAAAATACAACTTTTTTAACTTACTAAATGTCTTTTTCACAGCACAAAAAACTTCAGCAATGGTATCTCTTTTTATAGTTTAAAATAAACACAAAAGCGAAGACACTTACTGTACCTTACACCTCTTCCTGTAGCCAGGCGCAATCATTCTTGCATACTCATTACAGATAGCTAATCAATACAGCCCAGTTACTTATACATAAGCCGGAATTAGACAGCGACATCTAGTGGTTAAGAAATACATTACCTTAAATGCAACACTCATATATCATCGCATTTTACTTATACAGTTATTCAGTATATATACACATCAAACTGAATCTGTTATTCAGACCTCTTGGGAACCTTATTAACTGTTTCTATACCATAGAACAAAAATGTAAATTTTCTCTTAACGGCGTTCACTGAATTGTTTGGCCACATAGACACATTCTGTTCCCATCTGATTAAAGGGGTTATCCGGGTAACAAAAACAATATTCTAAACATTCCCCCTTCCGAATACCACCTGATGTTTAATATTTATACTTTACCTTGCACCCCTTCCCTGTTTTTTGTCATTCTTATCTGCTCTAGACATCTAAAATCCTCTCCTCTGGGTCCACTATGACCTCGCTCAGCTGCCTCTTCCACCCTCCCTTTGTAGTCACAGGACATGTGATCTCCTTTCTGGGTACCGGGTTAGCTGTCTATTGACTTGGTAATCCAACCCCCAGGAGACATCATCTGCACCTGATCACTGCTAATGAATGTGCTGCTTCCATATACTTATGGTGCATTTAAACAGAACGATTATCGCTCAAATTTTCTCAATAACAATTGCATTCGAGTGATAATTAGCTTGTGTAAACACAGCGGACGATCAAGCACCGAGCGAGAAATCGTTCATTGGGATCTTTCAACATGTTCTCAATGGTCGTTCGCCAAAAATTTGCAGATCGCTTTGTGTGTACAGTCTTTTTACAGATTCATCCTATGTTTGAGATGGGCTGAAGCGATCTTAAAATGATCACAATGACGATTTTTTAAAACGATTTTTCACTTTGTCTAAACGCTGATCGTTATAAAAACCAAATTGTTGCTGCAAAATCATTAAATGATCAATTGGGTGAATTATCGCTCTGTGTAAACACACCATTACATGTGTCCCTGAGCCTAGGTTTTTGTAATATAAAAAAATGTTGTTCTATCTCTGCTTGCTGTCAGTGAATGCTGGCATATGTCCCTGTCTTTGTGTCACAGCTCTGTATATTGTGTTATAGATTTTCTTAGAGACTGGCTGGAACTAGAATGTTTTCCCAGTCAGCAAGTAGAGATCTGAACCTGCACTATACCCCCCCGGTAAACAGATGCCAGTTATGCAGCACATAGCTACACCATGCACGCATCAGCTCTGCTACATCAGCAGCTAGTATAGAATACATATTGGGGTGATGTGATGCAAAAATCGGTTAAAAAAAACAGTCCTGTGTTTACTGTGCAATAGTAATGACAGCAGTGGGCAGGAAAGAAAGCTAAGGGGGCAAGTACGCAAATGGACCAATCAGGGAAACGCATGATAGGAAATGTAGTTTCCTTTTTTTTAAATTGTAAATTTTTATTAAAGTTTTCACATATAATAATGATAACATATAAGCGTCACCATCGTCTTACAAATGAAAAACTGGTTTAAACTAACATTACACAAGGTATGGGTCCACATCACAAGATATGAGGTATAACGTATTCAGTGGAAGTAACAGAAACGATAGTAATGCGAGATGAGGACCGTGGGGGGGTGGGGGGGACAAACGGGACAAAGTACAGTGGAGAAACGGAGAAAGAAAATGTAGTTTTCTATCTTGGTTATAGATCGGCTTTTAGAAAAACTTGTAACTCAGGAATGGCAGCAGCTAGAAAGACAGGAGACAGCTTCAAATACTCAGGGAGACTTGGTGAGTAAGACCAGCTAGCATTTCCTTTTTTTGCTCTTTGGTGAATAAACCCCTTTAAAGTGAATTTGTACCCACAATCTGCCTACCCCAAAACGCTTGTACCTTCAAATCTGCTTTTAATCTAAGATCTGTCCTGGAGTCTGTTCGCCAGGTGATGCAGTTATTATCCTAAAAAACAACTTTTAAACTTGCAGCCCTGTGCCAAACTGGCAAGGCCTAGAGTGTCTGTGCATTTGGCTGGCACAACCTCTCTGTCCCTCCTCCCCACCCTCTTCATCATTAGGAATGCCCCAGGCAGGTATTCTCCTATTCATCAGCTGTGTGAATACTGCACATAGGCTGGATTATTAAGGCTGTCCGTGTACCCGGAAGTGTAGTGCAGTATACATACCTGATCCGTATCGACCGACCCCGTCGGTAATCTTGTCAAAGGCGTCATCTTCGGGAGGCCGGCCGACCCACTCCTGCCGTCCCTCATGCCGGCCCCCCTCTGCCGCATCATAACTCTGCTCAGCCGCGATTGGCTGAGCACAGTTATGCTCAGCCAAGATTACAGACAGGGTCGGTCGACACGGATCAGGTATGTATACTGCACTACACTTCCGGGTACACAGGCGGAGGTCAGGGACCACAGGAAGGGGGCCATTCACATACATAACATACATTACAAAGTTGTATAACTTTGTAATGTGTGTTATTTTGAGAATAATTTCTTATCGCCGCACTACCCCTTTAATATCATAGATGTGCTCCGCCATAAGACCCTTGCTGTGCAGCCTACATATAGCTTATCACAAAAAGTACAATAAATGCAATAAACCACATGATTACTATTACATTTTATACAGTAATTGATTTTAAATTTATTTTCTTTATTCGATGACCACAATTTTTATTTTAGTGGATTTTCATACAGTATATCTGGAGTCTCCACATTAAAATTTTTTTTTTTACAGATAAATGCTAACTGTATCAACCACAATTTACCCCTAACATAAAGTACAGTGTTTCACAAAATAAAAATGCTTGCTTCCCAGAGCTATTCCTACATAAATATCAAATTTGCAAAAGAGGCCTTGGTCTTTAAGGTCAAAATTAGCCTGGTCCTGAAGGGGTTAATACATGAAAGAAAACTGTATATAACAACGAACAAAAGAAAAAAAAAAGGCTGGGGCACTCAGTATGTATTTATGTATGTATGTATATGCCGCATATAGGAAATATGGCTGTATGAATAATGTATAAGAGATGTGGTATCTGTCACATGACAGGAAAGACTGAGGTGTGTTCTGTTATATATATGTCACATCTCCTCTCACAGCCGCTCAGATACCTGATGATATAACCTGCAGTATACACAGTACAACATGATGTGGACTAATAGCAGATCAGCCATTCCAGGCCTCTTCCTGTGTATTCTTATTATAGGTGAGAATTGTTTTTATTACTGTTTAGTGGTAACAAATAACAAAAACTGTGCATAATATATAGGAAGTTACTAAAGGATACAATTTTTTAAATCCTACATAGAATTTGTTCAAATAATAAAATAACCAATCTATGATATAGATTGAATTTTAAAGAATAATTTTTATTGTGTTTTCCAGCTGTGCGGCCAGATACTCAGGTGTCACAGGATCCTGAACTTCACGTTACAGAAGACCAAGATATCTCTCTAAATTGCAGCCATAAAATAACTAACACGCAGCTTCTCATCTGGTACAAGCAGATCGCTGGACGTGGCCTAGAGATCTGTGACTATGGATTTACTAAAGCTACAAACCCACATCCAAGATACTCAATGACTATAGACAGAGGCTCTCTGACTACACAACTCAATATAAAGAATGTGAGGGGGGAAGACTCAGCTGTGTATTACTGTGCAGTGAGAGACACAGTGACACTGACAGACTGCAGCTCTGTACAAGAAGCCATTACACTAGTGACATCAAGTGGTGTAACTACCATAGAGGCAGGGCAGGCAGCTGCTATGGGGCCCCATGCAGCAGGGGGGCCAGGGGGAGAAGGTAAGAGTCGACCTGTGTCCTTTTGTAGTGACCCCCGTTGTGGGGGTACAGCCGATAACTTGACAGATGGTTAAGCATGACGCCAGTCCTGTGGTGGTTTGCCGAGATATAGCCTTGCCCGGTGGTATTGTGTTGTGACGCCAGTGCTGGTTGGGTACCCAAGTATGGTTGCACACCTGCTTTTATTTTAATGGGCTGGCTATACCTTGTTCCCCTGTAGACAGTGACCTGCCGAGTTGTTGCGGGGTCCCTTGGGAAATTAATACGGTTGTCTGGAGTGGAGTAGTAACCCACCTGGACTATAGATACTGCCACCCACAGAAAGGGGAGATGACTTAAGGAGACTGTGTGTGCTGTGTTGGTGCTTGACAAGGAATCACAGAGTCCTTTTATCACAAATATAATCTTGTTTACTCTGAAGATACTTGATGTAGGCAGCAGATAATACAGCTTTGCCTTGATACAATACTTTACACTTGATAAGTTACTTAATACTTTAGAGTTCCGATCTGCACTGAGAGTAAAAGGAGTGGCACAATTGTGCTGACTGAGTTGCGTGATGAAAAGTAGAAAAGAGGATCAAAAGAGTAGAGAAGAGGATGTTGATAGAGTCCCAACCCAAGTAGTTCTGTGCTCTGCCGGAATTTCGGAGGTAGAAATAGAAGAATACTTGAGAGTAGAGAGAATACTTGTGCCTGTGTTTTGACTCTTTGGTCTTTGCACCACCTATTGCCCACCAGTTTCGAGTGACCCGTCCTAGAGGGCGACACAAGCCCCAAACCTTGTTACCTGGGATGAGCGTAATGCTGAGGGTTCCCTGCTTACACCTGCATTGTGGGATAGAGTTCCTAGTCTTCTAACAACTTTGTTCTATCCGAATCAGTCCCTTAACTTTTCTGTGGATACTGTCATGCACTGTGTTTCTCCTTGTCCATGGTGTGGGTTGAGATGATCCCTGACTTGCCCTCTCTAGTGAAACCTTAACACTGCATAGTGTTGGGTGAGGTTGCTGGAGAAGAAACTGTGGTTAGGTCTAGCGTGTGCATGTGCTTTGCTCAACGCCTGGACCACAACTAACTGGGGACCAGGCAGGAGCCAGGGCCCAACTGGACTGCTGTGGAGGGTGTTCTAGCTTGCATCCTTCCTCCACAGAATCCAAAGGCAAAACACCCTGCACTTTCTCCACGCATGTGACTTCCTTCCTACAGTGCATGTAAGGTGTGCTGTGAGTGCGTGAGGAGTGTGTAAGTAAGAAGTAAAGAGAGATAGGATAGGAGAAGAGAAGAAAGGACTCTCATTGGTGTGCAGATCTATGTGGTACACAAACAAACAATAAACCTTTTGAGTACTACAGCCATGCAATTGCTAGGTATACATACTTGTAGCAACAACATCTTGTGGCAAAACTCTGGTACTACTAACCCACCACTGAATCTCAAAAGTACAGGCTTTTACGAAGGGTGTAACCAATAGCGACACCCGTGGTGGGACACCACTTTTCTGCTTAACCCCTTATGTACTGCAGCGATTAACTGACCCAATGTTCACTAACATGCTGCAATGCAAAAAAAGGGGTTAAAAAGTAAAAGACAAGGGGATCTTTGCTTCTCTGCACTGATAACCCTTGACCTCTGTTCTCCTGCAATCAAGTAGGAAAATGTGCAGAGCGTGCACATTTATCAGTGCACGAGCAGTGAAGCAGAGGTTATCAGTGCATGAGCAGTGAAGCAGAGGTTTCCTTGTCTTCTGCTTTTTAACTCTTTTTTTTGTGTTGCAGCATGTAAGAGAACTTTGGGTCACTTACACATTATAGTACATAAGGGGTTAAGCAGAAGGTAGTCTGCTTTTGCACCTATGTGTTTAACCATAAGGGCTCCTTAGTTAAATAATTAAATACAGTGGACTAACAGAGCAAGCAGCCATTGGCTCTCTGCTCTGCCACAAGAGATTTCTTTTTGCATGTTGTGCGCAAGGGAGGGTGGCCCTGTACAGTTTTTTTGCTATGGGCCCCATGAATCCTAGCTACGCCCCTGGTGACACCACACAGGGAAGGCAGTAGCTCATAGGCCAAGTCACTTATGTAACTCTCATTAAAGTCAATTGAAGTTACTCACATAGTGTAATCCTCCCTCTTCAGTTTTTTTCAGCTTCCTAACCACCTCCATCTCAAAATAGATGTGGATCCCAGAACTAATACCTATATCTAATCCCCTATTAATGACCATTTAGAAGAATTACAGAGTAGACTTTTAATGTCTGCAGATGATACTTTAGGCGATGATTACACAACGTTTGCAACAACATTTGCAACAACGGCCGTGATTGATACTTAACTTTCATTGTGCTGCAGCTAGAGGGAACCCCGGCCCGAGTGTATATACATAGTATACACTCTGGCCAGACATGTCAGTTTTCTGCGGCCACTATTCATTAAATAGCGGCCGCAGAAGACACACATGCGGCTGCATGCTGCATTGTGTGCAGCGGTGAATTGTTGGGGTGCGTCCATGTGTACCCGCATGCCAATTCATCAGAAATAAGGATCATCCAGCTGGTACTGCAGTATCGGCCGGGATGATCTTCTCAAACACTGGCCGTTCTGTGACCCGGCCGGAACGGCCGATGTTTTACAGAGTGTGAACATGGCCTTACTCTGTAAGGCTATGTTGTACAACCATATGCCGTTCCACGTAAACGGACGTTGTGTAATGGTACCTAGGGCTGGAATTAATCATCATGATCATTAACATGAAACGGACGGTGTTTGTACATCGTGTGAACATAGCCCAAGGGTGCGTTTACAAGTACAGGATCCTCAGCAGCAGATTTGATGGTGCAGATTTGATGCTGTGTTCAGTTATTTAATGCTGTGTTCAAATCCGCTGCGATACTGTATATGTGAAGCTACCCTAAAGGTAATCAGCATAATGACAAGAGATCTGGGAATGCCAGAGAATTGGGCACAGAAATGGCAAATGAAGTTTAATATGGATGAATGTTATATTGTTTAGGAAATTAAATCTACAATTGTGTACTAAATAGTAAAACACTGAGTAAAACATTAAGTGAGAAAGACTTGGGGTACTGGTGGAGAGTAAACTGCACTTTAGTGACCAGTGCCAGGGGAGCAAGTGGTATGGAAAATTCAACAAAACAGAAACAGATTCCTGTGACAAGAACATGTAGAGCAGACTCAGCCATGCAGTGTCCGCTGGATTTACTGAGATGCGCGCGCCATTAGGGCGGAGATTTAGGTAAGACTAGAGTACAGGTGCGCTGGACTGATAAATTCCTTCCACAATATATTAGAAAGTTATAGATCATTTTGTTTATAAAGTAATTTACATAAAACCAGATACTATTTTAATTCTGCTCAATAAAAGCAAAGCTAATATGACAATAACAGAACACGAAGAGAATGTTGCATAAAATAAATTTGCACAAATTATTATGGGTATGCAGTGTCCCAAAGCGTGTGTTCTTGCCCACCTGTAGTAAGGGACCTTCGTGTAGCACTCTCTGGGTGAAGGGTATCTGCACTCCATCTACATTTTCTATTTTTACCTGTATTTCCCATTTCTGCCTGCACTTCTTATTTTTTGCCAGTTGGTGTCACTGTCTCCTGTACACCATATTGCATAGCTGAAGGAGATTTATGTTAGGCCCCCTTCACACGTCTGGAAAAACCACCCGGATTTCCGGACCCATAGACTAATTAGTCACGGAAACCCTTCCGGATTTTTCTGGAAGCGTGTTCGTTCCGGAAAATAGATCCGGATTTTATAGGACATGTACTATTTTTGTCCGGAATTCCGGCCCGGATGCCCCCATAGAAGTCTATGGGAACGCCGGAACCCCCAGACCTCAGCGATTGGCACCCGGCACCCCCATTCTTCTACTCCCCCGACCTCCGCACCCTCAGCGACCCTCAATCCCATGGTAGCCCGATGGCCACCCCCCCACCCCCCCTGGACCTCAGCGCCTCCCCCCCCCAATCCTTGCCAGGAGCCCGATTGCCACCCTCCCCCCCTCGGACTTCAGCGCCCCTCACCCCCCAATCCTCTGCCAGGAGCCCGGCTTCCACCCTCACCTTTTATCTCACCGCGGGGACCGTCAAAAGGAGAAGAGGGCTACGGAGGCAAGAACAGGATCAAGGACAGGTGAGATTATCCCCTAAAACTACTACTCCTATCATGTCCTGCTGACAGCCCATGATGGGAGTTGTAGTTTTACAACATGTGGCCATTCAGGTTGCAGAACTATTACTCTCATCATGTCCTGCTGACAGTCCATAATGGGAGTTGTAGTTTTACAACATGTGGCCATAAGGTTGCAGAACTACTACTACTATCATGTCCTGCTGACAGTCCATGATGGGAGTTGTAGTTTTGCTACATGTGGCCATTCAGGTTGCAGAACTATTACTCCCATCATGTCCTGCTGACAGTCAATGATGGGAGTTGTAGTTCTGCAACAGATTAGAGGATGACACAGTATAGAAGGGGGGAGGCAGTGGCACAGTAGAACTACATATCCTATCATGGTTTGTGTGGTAATTAGCAGGACTACATCAGATAATGGGAGTTGAAGTTCTGCAACAGATTAGAGGATGACACATAGCATGAGGGGGGAGCAGTGGCAGGGTACACGAGGGGGAGCAGTGGCAGGGTACACGAGGGGGGAGCAGTGGCAGGGTACACGAGGGGGAACAGTGGCAGGGTACACAAGGGGGGAGCAGTGGCAGGGTACACGAGGGGGAACAGTGGCAGGGTACACGAGGGGGGAGCAGTGGCAGGGTACAAGAGGGGGAACAGTGGCAGGGTACACAAGGGGGGAGCAGTGGCAGGGTACAAGAGGGGGAACAGTGGCAGGGTACACGAGGGGAGAACAGTGGCAGGGTACACAAGGGGGGAGCAGTGGCAGGGTACAAGAGGGGGGACAGTGGCAGGGTACAAGAGGGGGGACAGTGGCAGGGTACAAGAGGGGGAACAGTGGCAGGGTACACAAGGGGGGAGCAGTGGCAGGGTACACGAGGGGGGAACAGTGGCAGGCTACACAAGGGGGAGCAGTGGCAGGGTACACGAGGAGGGAGCAGTGGCAGGGTACACGAGGAGGGAGCAGTGGCAGGGTACACGAGGAGGGAGCAGTGGCAGGGTACACAAGGGGGGAGCAGTGGCAGGGTACACAAGGGGGGAGCAGTGGCAGGGTACACGAGGAGGGAGCAGTGGCAGGGTACATGAGGGACGATGTGGGTACTTGTGATGTATGTTGGCATACTAGACCACATTAAAATCACTTTTTTTTTCTCATCAGGAAATCCTGAAGGCTTTTCCTGATGGTTTCCTGAAGGTAAAAACAGATTACTGTCAAGAAATCCTGATACTTTCCTGATGTCTTCTGAGGTCTCCTGGTCGGGATTTCCTGACAGGACGTGTGAATGGGGCCTTACTCTATATGTTAATGGTATCTATTGATGATGCTATGTCAGCCACTGTCAGGTGATTTTGCTGTAGCCAATCCATGAGCTGGATACCACACACACATCACCACATATTACAGGCTAGTATACAGAGCCTTCCAGTGTAGTTCTGACCAATCACAAAACAGGATATTTACTGAGGTAAAGGACAGTTGGAGTCTGTTGCCAATAGAGAGTCTTTTCCAGGAAAGCTGTGATGACTCCTTATAGGCTCTCTGTTCCTGTCACAAGCCGTATGCAGTGCTAAACCTAACAAGGGGCAACTACCTAAAAAGGGACAAACATTGCCTATGCCTGGAGGTGACCCTTTCTTCAGTTGTGCTATTTAGGAAGTCCTTCTACTGTGTGGACTATCCTCAGTGGACCAAAGTGTATATAAAGACTCCATTGATCTTTGCTTGTCCTACTCAGGTAATCTTGAGGGATTAGCTGTTCTCGGGTTGTCTAGGCCCGGGGTCCGTGTTCCCAGTCCTGGCACTCTGATCTCTTCTGTCAATAGGCGGTTTTTCTGCCAGCCATTAGTACGGGCTATTTTTCTACCGATTCCTCTTCAGTCAGGTCACCCCAGCAGAGTTCTGTCACTACATAGGCAAGGCCCCATGGTAGCCCCCTTTCCTCAGCTCCAAGTCTTAACTACAAGTCCAGCGCACCTAGAGGCTATGTTCACACCACGTAAAAGTATGGCTGTTGTTGCCATCGGCAACAACGGCTGTACTTTCTTCGGAGTGGAACACTGATTCTGCTTCAATGGGATCCCGGCCGGAGCGTATACACATCGTATACTGACATGTCAGTTTTCTGCGGCCACAATTCAATGAATTGCGGGCGTGGGAAACCCTGTCAGTTCACACAGTGAAGCGAGCAGCTTCTTTGTGTGCTATGGGAAGCTCTGATGCGGGCGTGCGCTGATGCGCCCGCATCAGAGCTCTGCGGCCGGAAAGATCATCCGGCTGGTACTGAAGAACGGGCAGAGACCAGCCGTTCTGTGACTCAGCTGGGGTCACGGAACGGCCTGTCTAATACGTTGTGTGAACATAGCCAGAGACTGTAACCTATCTATTCCTATATTCACCAGTAAGAAATTTGAAATTGTTTTAAGTAATATACTACATTACCCAAGTATCCAGCTCTATTTCTATCTGATTCAACCAGCGAGAAGCTGAATATATTTGTTTGCTATTATTACTAAGAAAACTGTGATACAGACTATTGCCTGCACTGTTCTGTATTAGAGAAAAGACTGTATTTTATTTTGCACTTCAAAAGGATTCCTACAGTAAACTACACTGCGTACCAAATCTACACCTAATAATAATATTTATTTGTATAGCGCCAACATATTCCGAATCTACACCTGCTTCCAGCAGTTTGTAGTTTGATGAATTTCCCCCACTGTGTTTTCCTCACACTACACCTGCACCAGTTCTAAGTAAAAAGTGTGTGTTGGTACATCCAGGGGTGGGTACATACCACTCCTGACCTCCGTGACAAGTGCCTCAGAGGTACACCACCTTCTTGCCCAGCTATGCACATTCACATTAGCTCAGTATTCAGGTAAAATACACTTATGAACCATGCTTTACTACTGTAAAACAACAGTTGTAAGAAATGTCTATTTCAGTATAGTATGACATACATAAGGAGATGTGGCATCTGCCATGTGACACAACAGGAAATACTGAGGAGGGGTCTGTGCTATATGTCCCATCTCCTCTCACAGCCGCTCAGATACCTGATGATACAACCTGCAGTATACACAGTACAGCATGATGTGGACCAATAGCAGATCAGCCATTCCATGTCTTTTACTATTTACTCTCATTACAGGTAGGGAAATTTATCAGAAAATCAAACATTATATCCAACATCCACATAAAATTATCAAATATATTTAGATTTAACAAATATATAATTTTCCTAAAACTTTATTTTCTCTTTTCCAGATGTGCAGTCCGATTCTCAGATGACACAAGATCCTGATCTTTATGCTGCAGAAAACCAAGACATCACTCTGACCTGTAATCACAAAGTCACAGGTGCCAGGATACTGATCTGGTACAAGCAGATCCCTGGACTCGGGCTGGAGATCTGTGGTTATGGTGTTACCACAGCTACAAACTCTCATCCAAGATACTCAATGACTATAGACAAAGACTCTCTCACTACCCGACTTCTTATAAAGAATGTGAGGGGGGAAGACACAGCTGTGTATTACTGTGCAGTGGATGACACAGTGACACTGACAGACCGCAGCTCTGTACAAGAACCAAACAGCCATAATACATAGGAGAAAATAACAATATATATATATATATATATATATATATATATATATATATATATATATATATACCAAGTGCTGGTTTACTTACATGGAATCTGTCACCATTTATTTTATTTATTTTTTTCCATTTATAATCAAAAAGAAAGATTCTGTGGGATAAAAATGTGGCCGGAAAAAACAAACATTTAAATTCAGGGGACTGTAAATGACATATCTGACATTGAGTCTGCTTAATCGATACACCCTTGGTGTCTGATGTTAGTAACTTGGCACTTAAAAAAAAAAAAAAAAAAAAACACTGGAATCCTAAGTAATACCTAAACCAAAGGCAATATCTGCATAAAGTTAGTTCTTATCATGTGGTGTTGCCATAAGTAGAATTTGGTCTTCAAGAGGCAAGAGAATGATCCCCAGTAAGACAAAGAGCTTAAGCTGAAGTATCATACTGAGCAACGCACAGTATCATAATGAGGGATGATAGCCCATATTCCTTGCTCTGATGACAAGAAAGGTCTTTTGTCTATTGTTCAGCTGCTTTAGGGTGGGTCAGGCAGCAAAAAAAAAAAAAAGCTCTGGGGTTGCATATGGAATCTGCAGGCAGTATGTTGTGCAGGTATGGCTGAGGCTGCATTCACACGTTCCGTGTTCCGCACGGAACACGGACGAGGAATGCCTATAAAGGACCGTCACCCGCCCTGGCAGCATCTGAAATTAGATGCTGGGAGCTGGGGAACTGTACAGATATGTGCCATGCTGTAAAGAATCAGCCGTGCGGCACATATCTGTACAGTTCCCCTGCTTCCAGCATTTAATTACAGATGCCGCCTGGGCTAGGGAGGGTCCTTTATAGGCATTCCACGTCAGTGTTCCGTGTGGAACACAGAACATGTGAATGCAGCCTTAAACCGTACCACAGACCCAAATATTCAGACCTAGTGAACTCAATATTTACGAATCAGACCAAACTAAAGACCAGATCCCAATGTTCAGACCTCAGACAAAATCCCATAGTTCATACCCCAGACCAGACCCCATAATTTAAACCCCAGAACCCACAATTCAGATCCTATTTTCTAAACTCTAGACCATAGCCTAGACCAGTGATGGGCAACCTCTTGACCTTGATGTGTCAGCATTCGGCGAAAAAACGAGTATAACTCTAATGGTGTGTCACTTCGAGAAAAAACACCATCATTTTGTGTTTTTTAAGTAAATACGTAATTGTAATATATAACTGTACTTAATAAACCATAAAATAATTATTGTGTGAAGTAAACTAAAAATCACACACATACTACCCCAACTGACCCCCATCCCTCCCCATACACTACCCCACCTGACCCCTATCCCTCCCCATACACTACCCCACCTGACCCCCATCCCTCCCCATACACTACCCCTCCTGACCCCCATCCCTCCCCATACACTACCCTACCTGACCCCCCCCCTCCCCATACATTACCTGACCCCCATCCCTACTCTCACACTTCCCTACCTGACCCTTCCACATACACTACCCCACCCAACCCCCATCCCCCCACTCTACCTTACCTGACCCCCATCCCCACACACACTACCCCACCTGAACTCCTTACCTACATACACACTACCCAACCTGACCCCATCGCTCCCCACACATGCACACACAACCCCACCTGACCCATCCCCCGATCCCCATCCCTCCCCACACACCCTTACAATACTGCTGCTGTCCAGAATGCAGGCTGTGGCATCAGGAGACGACGCTGGAGGCAGGAGCAAGGCAGGGCTGGAAGCAGGAGCAAGACAGGGCCGTAGCGCTGTGGCCGGATGTACGCCGCTATGGTGCCGGGTGACATCACAGTAGCTGCATCCGGGTGGTACGTGGGGCGGGGAATACGTGGGGTCGGGCCGCACTGTAAGGCCGCTGGACTGCCTTGGAGCTTGTCATTGGTTTGCCATAACGGCCCTAGACCCAAATATTCTGACCCAAAATGCAGATGCTTATACTGTACCTTATACCAGGAAACCTGTCACTGGGGACGCGGGCACAGAGCCCGCCCGACCCCCTGGTGCAGCCCCCGGATACTTACCCTTTCTGACTAGTTCCGTTCCTGGAGCCGGTGCTGGGACGAAGATATCAGCACCCGAAGCCCTGTGCGCACTGCTGAGTCCGAAGCCCATAGAGAATGACGGCTCCATTCACTCTCTATGGCCGTCGGACTCATCTCAGCGGCGCACGTGCACGGCTTCGGGCACTTAAATCTTTGTCCCGGCACCGGCTCCAGGAACGGGACTCGTCGGAAAGGGTAAGTATCTGGGGGCTGCACCGGGGGTCGGGCGGGCTCTGTGCCCATGTCCCTGGTGACAGGTTCCCTTTAACCCCTTCAGAACGGAGCCAATTTTGATTTTTGCACTTCCGTTTTTTTCCTCCTTGTTCTTAGAAGGCCAAAGCAGTTGCATTTTTTCACCTAGAAACCCACATGAGCCCTTATTTTTTGCGCCACTAATTGTACTTTGCAATTTTTTCATAAAGCACACTGCGAAACCAGAAAAAAATGTAATGTGTGGTGAAATTGAAAAAAAACCTAAACGCATTCTGCTTATTTGGGGGGTATTTCTTTGTACGCCAATCGCCCTGGAGTAAAACTGACTAACTAGTCAGTTTTACCCCAGGGCGAATGGCGAACAAACAAATACAAAAATATATGTTCCTCAAGTCGTTACAATTACAACGATATGTAACATGTATAACTTTTCATTTATCTGATAGCTTGTAAAAAAAATTCAAACCATTGTTAACAAATATAAGTTCCTTAAAATTGCTCTGTTTCCAGGCTTATAGCGCTTTTATCCTTTGTGCTATGTGACCAAAAATGTGCAATTTTCCATTTTGGGATTTTTTTTTTACGCTTACGCCGATTACCGTGCGAGATCAGGAATGTGATAAATTAATAGTTCGGGCGATTACGCACACGCCGATACTAAACATGTTTATTTATTTATTTATTTATTTTTATTTATAACATGGGAAAAGGGTGGTGATTCAAACTTTTATTAGGGAAGGGGGCTTTTTATTAATAATAACATTTTTTTTCTTTTACACTTATACTAGAAGCCCCCCTGGGGGACTTCTAGTATAAGCACACTGATCTCTCATTGAGATCTATGCTGTATAGATATACAGCATAGATCAATGAGATAGGCACTGGATTGCTTCCGGCTGCAGCAGCCGGAAGCAATCGAGTGCCGAGCCCGGATCAGAGCCATTACAGCGCAGACCCCGGCCCGAGCCGGATGTGTGGATCGCTCCTCCGAGACAACGAGTTGCAGCGAGTCTCCACACCAGGGAATCGGCTGCATAAAGGATTCAGATGCAGCTGTCAACTTTGGCAGCTGCATCTGAATCCTTAATTAGCGGGCGCGGCGATCGAACCATGCCCGCTAATAGCCGCAGGCTACATGCGGCACCCGGGACCGCGGAGGTTCAGAGCGTAAATATACACCCGCGGTCATTAAGGGGTTAAGGGAGTGAGTTAAGAGGACAACCTGTGGTGTCCCACTGCTTGTGTTGCTATCCTTCACACCCCTCGTAAAAGTCTGTAATTGTTTGTGATCTTGTCATAGCTATAGTGTTACCAAAGATGACCACTAGATGTCGCTATATCGTATAACTAAAGTCTAGAAGCTGCACAGCCGGAGTGTCCTAAAGGGTTATTGTTTGTGTAAGGGCCCTTTTACACAGAAAGATTATCTGACAGATTATCTGCCAAAGATTTGAAGCCAAAAGCCAGGAATGGACTATAA
Source organism: Dendropsophus ebraccatus (assembly GCF_027789765.1). Lineage (NCBI taxonomy): Eukaryota > Metazoa > Chordata > Amphibia > Anura > Hylidae > Dendropsophus > Dendropsophus ebraccatus. The sequence continues at coordinate 43,263,072 of NC_091456.1, forward strand.
ACAGAGAGCAGGTAATAATGGAAAGCACACTTACCCCATCACACATAGCACTGCACACTTACCCCATCACACATAGCACTGCACACTTACCTCATCACACATAGCACTGCACACTTACCTCATCACACATAGCACTGCACACTTACCCCATCACACATAGCACTGCACACTTACCGAATCACACATAGCACTGCACACTTACCTCATCACACATAGCACTGCACACTTACCCCATCACACATAGCACTTCACACTTACCTCATCACACATAGCACTGCACACTTACTCCATCTTACATAGCACTGCACACTTACCTCATCACACATAGCACTGCACACTTACCTCATCACACATAGCACTGCACACTTACCTCATCACATATAGCACTGCACACTTACCTCATCACATATAGCACTGCACACTTACCTAATCACACATGGCACTGCACACTTACCTCTTGACACATAGCACTGCACACTTACCTCATCATACATAGCACTGCACACTTACCTCATCATACATAGCACTGCACACTTACCTCATCACACATAGCACTGCACACTTACCTCATCACACATAGCACTGCACACTTACCTCATCACACATAGCACTGCATACTTACTCCATCTTACATAGCACTGCAAACTTACCTCATCACACATAGCACTGCACACTTACCTCATCACACATAGCACTGCACACTTTCCACATCACACATAGCACTGCACACTTACTCCATCACACATAGCACTGCACACTTACCTCATCACACATAGCACTGCACACTTACCTCATCACACATAGCACTGCACACTTATCCCATCACACATAGCACTGCACACTTACCCCATCACACATAGCACTGCACACTTACCTCATCACACATAGCACTGCACACTTACTCCATCTTACATAGCACTGCACACTTACCTCATCACACATAGCACTGCACACTTACCTCATCACACATAGCACTGCACACTTACCTCATCACACATAGCACTGCACACTTACCTCATCATACATAGCACTGCACACTTACCTCATCACACATAGCACTGCACACTTACCTCATCATACATAGCACTGCACACTTACCTCATCACACATAGCACTGCACACTTTCCCCATCACACATAGCACTGCACACTTATCCCATCACACATAGCACTGCACACTTACCTCATCACACATAGCACTGCACACTTACCCCATCACACATAGCACTGCACACTTACCTCATCACATATAGCACTGCACACTTACCTCATCACATATAGCACTGCACACTTACCTAATCACACATGGCACTGCACACTTACCTCATCATAAATAGCACTGCACACTTACCTCATCACACATAGCACTGCACACTTACCTCATCACACATAGCACTGCACACTTACCTCATCACACATAGCACTGCACACTTACCTCATCACACATAGCACTGCACACTTACCTCATCACACATAGCACTGCATACTTACTCCATCTTACATAGCACTGCAAACTTACCTCATCACACATAGCACTGCACACTTACTCCATCACACATAGCACTGCACACTTTCCCCATCACACATAGCACTGCACACTTATCCCATCACACATAGCACTGCACACTTACCCCATCACACATAGCACTGCACACTTACCTCATCACACATAGCACTGCACACTTACTCCATCTTACATAGCACTGCACACTTACCTCATCACACATAGCACTGCACACTTACCTCATCACACATAGCACTGCACACTTACCTCATCACACATAGCACAGCACACTTACCCCATCACACATAGCACTGCACACTTACCTCATCATACATAGCACTGCACACTTACCTCATCACACATAGCACTGCACACTTACCTCATCATACATAGCACTGCACACTTACCTCATCACACATAGCACTGCACACTTTCCCCATCACACATAGCACTGCACACTTACCTCATCACACATAGCACAGCACACTTACCTCATCACACATAGCACTGCACACTTACCTCATCATACATAGCACTGCACACTTACCTCATCACACATAGCACAGCACACTTACCTCATCACATACTCAAGAACACTCCCACTCTTATGCTCCATTCCGGGTGAGGGCTTGGGGGGAGGGGCTGCTCTGATGAGTGGGGTGCAGATCACTCTACTGCCTGGGGGGTGGGGGGGTGCACAATGGTGCTCTTCTCTGCACATCACAGTCCCTGGAACAATGCAGATGGGCTGTGTGCACGGGCTAGGAGGTGGAAGAGCGGACGCAGGGCCAATTCTAGATTTTCTGCCACCTGAGGCGAGAATTGACATATAGCCACATGTACACACAGTTAGGTACATATATACAAATACAGTCACATATATACACATACAATCACATATACACACAGTCAGTCACATATATACACATACAGTCAGGTACATACTGTATATACACATACAGTCACATATAAACTCAGGTACATATATACACATACAGTCACATATACAGTTAGGTACATAATGTACACACATACAGTCACGTATATACACATACAGTCACATATACATTTAGGTACGCATATACACATACAGTCACATATACACTCAATCATGTACATATATACACATACAACCGGCCTTATTCTCTAAAAGCAGGCGTTCCATCACACCTGTGTGCCCACCAGGTGTCACATGACAAAATCCTAAGGTCTGGCTGTATCTTGGTCATCCACCACAGTAGTGGCGTCACACTTCCATCTAGCAAGTGACCGGCCGTCCCACCGCTACAACATCCTGTGGGGGCACACCACAAACCTATCTTGAGTGGTGATCCCCATTGATTACAGAAGGCAGAGTAGGATATCTTGGGGACCCCGAAAACAGTCTACCATGAAGTCTAGCAGCAGTTTCTGTGCCTTGATCATGCTGTGTAGTATTTGGTACCAAGGCTTTGCAGGCCAAACTGGGTAAACAACAACTATATTCTCCACTTGGTCCTATTTGGTCATGTGGAGAACTTGGGACGTTGAAGGGGTTATCCAGCGCTAAAAAAACATAGCCACTTTTCCCTTACTGTTGTCTCCAGATTGGGTGGGGTTTTGAAACTCAGTTCCATTGAAGCAAATGGAGCTTAATTACAAACTGCACCTGAACTGGAGACAACAGTAGGGGGAAAAGTGGCCATGTTTTTGTAGCGGTGGATAACCCCTTTAATGAAGGTGAAGGAAATGCATACAGGTTGTCCAAGAGGGTCCATGAAAGAGAAAGACCATCTGCTCTCCATGCTCCCCAACACCATGATTCACGTGTCCCATTGCTAGGGACATCCCATTGGAATAACGGGGTACATTGTGTTTGTAGGATGAGATTGTGTGTTTGAGCCCCAGACCATAGGTCTAGGGCTTCCATGCAAAGAATTCTGGACCTTGTGCCTCCCGTCCTGTTCACATAAGAGACTGTAGTCTTGTTGTCCATTCGAAGAAGGACTGTCTATTGATGGAGCATAAGGTGAACCAGCTTCTGAATCCTAATCTGGCTGCTTTCAACTCTAGAACATTTACAGTATATGAAGTCCAAGATCTGGAGTCTGCCATTTCCCCTCTCACTGCTCCTATTTGTGAGAAAGCTCTGAAGCTGCCCTGGAGGCATCCCAAATGAATGCCATGGGGCTCTGTTCGGTAAGAGAGAGTTAAGCCAAAAGTGCATTTGACATTTGGTTGGAGCTTACTATCCTTGAGGCTTGCTAAAATTCTTATTGTAAGGTTCTGGGACTTTAGAACTAGGGATGAGCGAACTTTTGAAAAGTTTGGTTTGGTTTGATCCGGCAAACTTTGGTGAACCGCACCTAAAACGAACCTTACAATAACGGCTGAATAATTGCAGCTACAATAGTGGGAGTCTGATAGGGTATAGTTTCGTTTAGTTGCAGTTGCTATTACAATGAAAAAAGTGGAAAAAATAAAAGTGCAAAAATAGTGAAAAAAAATTAGCCAAGGTTTAAGTGATTACACGGGACATAGGACACAAAGTTCCTTGGACCCAGTAGGGTGGAAAACAAATATTTGACAGTGGAACCAGCAGCAGTAATAGTACTGTATTGGACCCAGTGTGGAGAAGGGGGAGGAGGAGGCAGCAGCACTTGATTGCACCCAGCCCAGTATGGTTGAAAAGAGACAATTGGAGGAGGCGGCACCACTTGATTGCACCAAGCCCAGTATGATTGGGAACAGACTATATGAGAAGGAAGAGGAGGAGGCAGTACCTGATTGCACCCAGGCCAGTATGATTGCGAACAGACTATTCATGGAGGAGGATATTCAGCCTTGGAGTGGTGGCCTGGGATTCCTCACTGATTATGTTGTTCACTGCACTTTCAAGAACATGGATGAGTGGGATGATGTTGTTGATGCCTGCTCACAGAATCATGTCCTCAAAAGGGATCAACAATTGGCACGACATGTTCGAAAAAACCTGTGCACTATGAGGTTTATCACATGTGCCATACAAGGTGTATGACACAGCCCTCCCTGCATTGCAGAGAAAAGGTTCCTCCCTTTGTGGGCTACAACACTTTCCACTGTTAGTTGACCTTGGCTCAGCCATTCATATATCTCTTACCTGATGGAGCTCCTGCCCACTGTGGCTTCGTTCACCCAGGCTCACAAAATGGAGGACAGCCTGAGAGTATCGGGCCTGACATCGTTGGTAAGACACAGGGGCAGGTTGGACTGCAGTAAAGGCGGTGGATGGTTGCAAGCTGGTGGAGGCAGAACTTTTGCAGAAGGGATTATAGTAGTAATAACTTTTGCAGAAGGGATTATAGGAGTAATAACTTTTGCAGAAGGGATTATAGGAGTAATAACTTTTGCAGAAGGGATTATAGGAGTAATAATGCCTTGTATCCTGGTCTATTCTGTGAAAAAAGTACAATTTTGCATCGCCGTTGTTTTTTTTACCAGATTCGTAACGAACTTTCTCAAAGTTGGGTTAGGGGCCGAACCGAACTTTTTCCAAAGTTTGTAACGTTCGCTCATCCCTATTTAGAACTTTTTGGAATTGAACTACTACCTTTAACCATTTCTCTTCAAGGACCCTAAAAGACATCTATCTAAGGAGGAACCCAGAAAGTTCAGCGACTTTGTTGGGGAAAGAACAGATTTTTCTATATTTATAAAAGCCTGTGTCTGAGAGAACAGTTAAGAGATTGTCTCTGGACTGAAATTGTCTCCACATCTGAATTGAAAATAAGGTTGTCTACACTTTGTCCCTTTGTCTATATTTTATATGAGACACTATTATCTTCATAACTTGGGAGAATATATAAGGGGCAAAAGGGCATTGGAGAGACCAAACACCGTCATGCTCCAGTCAAAAAGTCTTGAAACTATAAAAGGGCTTTTTTAGGTGCCATCTTAAGCTCTAAAAGTACTTTCTATCCATGTAAAAAAAAATGTTGAGGGGTCAGAGCTGCCACTTGAAGAGGCGCTGAGGGGTTATAACTGCCATTAATGAGGCACTGGGGGGTTAGTACTGCCACTAAGAGGTGCAGAGGACTCAGTGCTGCCACTAGAAGAGAGGCTGATGGGTCAGTGCTGCCACTAGAAGAGGTTCTTGGGGTCAGGGCTGCCACTAAAATGGATGCTGATGGATGACCTGGAAGCCCCTCTTGCACCACTGACCCCTCAGTCCCTTTTGCAGCATTTACCCCTTATTGACTCTTTCTTGGTCTCATTACATTAAATAAAAAAATAGAAATTAAAAAGTGATTTAAAAAGTCCCATCTACTCAAAAATGTTACAATAAAAGTGCAGAAATACAGATCACAGATCACAGTGCCAAAAATGAGCCCCCATACAGCTCTGGGCAACAGGGGGTCAGATAATATAAGAGTGATTAGAAGGGAATCTGTCAGCACTTTATCTGCTTCAGAGGTGCTGACATTGTGAGGAAGGTGTGTGTCTGTCGTAGTGTGTGTTACCTTTCTTTTTTCTGTAGCTGCTGTACTTTTTTTCACAATCTTTTCCGTAACTTGCGGCACAAGTGCCAAAGAGTAGTAATGGTGCCGCGTTCGTGCCGCACTTTGTCCCGCCTCATAACTTCTTCCTCCTCCCAGCTTTTCATAAATATTCATTGAGGGCTGGCTCCGGCTTCCTGGCTACGTCATCTCTCTCTGCTCCTGCGCAAAGGCCGCGTGCATCTGTGTCATTCCGCGCATGCGCCCTGGCTGTGTGCGGCGCGCTCCTGACGACAACTTTGCGCATGCGCCGTACTGCGTCGGAGCGGTGCAGGCGCACTGTGTCGCAAGTTACGTAAAAGATTGTGGAAAAAGTACAGCAGCTACAGAAAAAAGAAAGGTAACACACAATGACAGACACACACCTTCCTCACAATGTCAGCACCTCTAAAGCAGATAAAGTGCTGACAGATTCCCTTGTTTGTTTGTTTTTTTCCCCTTTGTTTTCACCTCACAAATAAGTTTTTTTCAGCTTTGTAGTTTTAAATTTTATGGTAACATGAAGGGTAAAAGGAAGGAGGGAAAAATAAAAATTGACTGTGGCAATGTAATAGGCAGCTTTCTCTAGCCTTTTCTAAACGTAGACATCAAAGCACTAGAGGGCGCTATATCACTTGAATAGACAGGTGAATTTTTTTTTACCGTGCTAACATTTCTAAGACAGTCGAAAGTTTGGATTCAACTTTTTTGATAAAAAGGTTTTTCCATAAATGCTGTAACTAATAATGTGCTGTATGTATTTGAAAATATAAGTAATTGTAACATAATTTAGGTTATATATACCGTATTTTTCGCTTTATAGGACGCCTTTTGATAAAACGCACCCCTGATTTTAGGGGAGAAAAATAGAAAAAGAAATAATATTTTGCTCATTGTCACAGTTTGGAGATAGCAGCAGTGTGATCGGTGCCAATCCCCCCTATATAGTGCCCCACATAGTATCCAATCCCCCATTAAAGTGCCCCACATAGTAGCTAATCCCCCATATAGTGCCCACATAGTAGCCAATGCCCCCATATAGTGCCCCACATAGTAGCCAATGCCTCCATATAGCAGCCAATGCCCCCACATAGTGCCTTACAAAGTAGCCAATGCCCGCATATAGTAGCCAATGCCCCCATATAGTAGCCAATGCCCCCATATAGTGCCCCACATAGTAGCCAATGCCCCTATATAGTAGCCAATGCCCCCATATAGTGCCCCACAAAGTACCCAATGCCCCCATATAGTGCCCCATATAGTAGCCAATGCCACCATATAGTAGCCAATGCCCCCATATAGTAGCCAATGTCCCCATATACTGCCCCACAAAGTAGCCAATGCCCCCATATAGTGCCCCACATAGTAGCCAATACCCCCAAATAGTAGCCAATGCCCCCATATAGTGCCCCACAAAGTAGCCAATGCCCCATATAGTAGCCAATGCTCCCATATAGTGCCCCACATAGTAGCCAATGCCCCCATGTAGTAGCCAATGCCCCCATATAGTGCCCCACAAAGTAGCCAATGCCCCCATATAGTAGCCAATGCCCCCATATAGTGCCCCACAAAGTAGCCAATGCCCCCATATAGTAGCCAATGCCCCCATATAGTGCCCCACAAAGTAGCCAATGCCCCCATATAGTGTGGCCCGACCAGAAAAACAACAAACCAGTAACTCACCTATCCGCCGGCCCCAGCAGCTCCTCTCCCAGCAGAGCACGCACTCCCGTCATCCTCCGGCGCGGGCAGCGGGGTACAGAGACTGACTGTGCCGGAAGTGTCCTGCAGCCTCTATCATGAATTATAGAGGCTGCAGGCACACCCCGCACAGTCAGCGTCTCTGTACCCTGCTGCCTGTGCCGGAGGATTATAGGAGTGTGCGCTCTGCCGTGAGAGGAGCTGCTGGGACCGGCGGAAAGGTGAGTTACTGGGACACACGAGCGACCCCCTCCGCCCGCCCAGCCCGCCCCCTCCATCGCCGCTTAGCTGAAAGCCGATCAGGAGCCCAGGAAAGTGCTGCTCATTGCACTTTCCTGGGCTTCTGATCGGCTGTCAGCTGAGCGGCGATAGAAGGGGCGGGCTGGGCGGGCGGAGGAGGTCACTCAGGGCCGCTTACTATGCATATGCATAGTGAGCAGCAATGGAGGAGGTGGGTGGGACAGCTTCCTTGCAGTGCTCGGCACTGCTTGGAGCTGTCTTCGCTTTATAGGACGCACTTAGTTTTTCCTCCCACTTTGGGAGCAAAAAAAGTGTGTCTTATAAAGCGAAAAATACAGTACTTTTTATGGTGGTAATATATACAGAGTGGTCCAAAAGTAGGTGGACAGTATGTGTAATTACGTTATGAAGGGGGAAATTTATCAAACATAGTGTAAAGTGAAACTGGCTCAGTTGCCCCTGGCAACCAATCAGATTCCACCTTTCATTTTCCAAAGAGTCTGTGAGAACTGAAAGGTGGAATCTAATTGGTTGCTAGGGGCAACTGAGCCAGTTTCACTTTACACCATGTTTGATAAATCTCCCCCTTCATAACCCTATGACACATACTGTCCACCTACTTTTGGACCACCCTATATTAATATTTTATTACCTCTGGGGAGGTTATGCCACAAATGTCTGACCGAGTTGGGACACATCTCAAGTTAGGACTTGATTGAGCTGTTTCCAAGGCTCCCATAGACTTGTAATGGAATGAGCTGTGCATCTCCACATTCAATCATGTGGCAGATTATTTTCACTTCACCGTGCAGAACATTCCGCCCATAGAACCTGTGTATAAGGATGTGGTGGGAAAACCCTATTACTGTGTATCTCCTTATAGACATGTTATCAACTTTTATTTAATAATGTGAAAAAAGCATTACTTGATCTCCATTTTACTAATAGGTTGGGTCTAATGGTGCGTTTAGACAGAGAGATTTATCTGACAGATTTTTGAAGCCAAAGCCAGGAATGGATTTGAAAAGAGGAGAGATTCTTAGTCTTTCCTTTATGACCCGTCACCTGTTTATAGTCTGTTTCTGGCTTTGGCTTCAAAGATCTGTCAGATAAATCTCTCTGGGTAAACGCACCATTAGAGGCGGTAAAAGGGAAGTTTATTAACCCCTTGGTCTATTATGGTGTTCAGTGTCTTAGTGCACCACAACATGGTGATTCTATCACAGCAGCTGCGAGACTGATACTGGCGCCGATCTCGGCAGTTTAACCATATAGATGTGTGGTGTAATTTCATTGTGGCGGCCATTGCTATGGCGGCATTGTGTCTGCAGGTGGGGTGGCCAAGATCCCAGGGGGACTGTGTCTGGCAGCATTAGGGCTGCCGGGCAACTGGGCTGCTCCCTCCTGTGGCACTGTTGTTGTTGCGGTGGTGGTCGCCACGTGGGGCTGCTCCATTTTTTAAGTTAGGGACCCACACTTATGAGGAACCTTGACGTGCTGTGTAGTGACGGTGGTCGCGTTGTGATTCAAAGCGGCTGCAACTGTGACCCTACATTAGGGGTTATCAGAAGGTCCTACATGTTCTGCTATCTGACACTCCGCTTTCTCCCTCTGGCCACAGGGCGGAAGCGGATTTCTGGACAGTAGAACAGGTCAATAGTTTTTTAAAAGCATCCATGCAGTAAAATAACATGTTATGTTCTCTATAATTATGGCAGCCGTTCTATCACAGAGTATGAAGAAGCCCTCGCTCATTACAGGTATATATACATATATAATATGTCATGGAGTGTGACAGGGATCACCTTCTGTAGAGCCAGAATGACAATGTTCTGTATATGCCGCATGTAGGAAATATGGCTGTATGAATAATGTATGAGAGATGTGGCATCTGTCACATGACAGGAAAGACTGAGGTGTGTTCTGTTATATATATGTCACATCTCCTCTCACAGCCGCTCAGATACCTGATGATACAACCTGCAGTATACACAGTACAACATGATGTGGACTAATAACAGATCAGCCATACTAGCCCTCTTCCTGTGTATTCTTATTATAGGTGAGAAATATTTTATTACTCTATAGTGGTAACAAATAAAAAAAAAATAGTGCACAATATATAGAAAGTTAATAAAGGATACAATTTTCTAAATCCTACAAAGAATTAGTTAAAATAATAAAATACAGTATCCGATCAATGATATAGATTGAATTATAAGGAGTAATTTTTATTGTGTTTTCCAGCTGTGCGGCCAGATACTCAGGTGTCACAGGATCCTGAACTTCACATTACAGAAGACCAAGATATCTCTCTAAATTGCAGCCATAAAATAACTAACACTCAGCTTCTCATCTGGTACAAGCAGATCGCTGGACTCGGTCTGGAGATCTGTGGATATGGAATTACTAAAGCTACAAACCAGCATCCAAGATACTCAATGACTATAGACAGAGGCTCTCTGACTACACAACTCAATATAAAGAATGTGAGGGGGGAAGACACAGCTGTGTATTACTGTGCAGTGAGAGACACAGTGACACTGACAGACTGCAGCTCTGTACAAGAAGCCATTACACTAGTGACAGCACAGAGGGAAAGCAGTAGCTCATAGGCCAAGTCACTTGTGCAACTCCCATTAAAGTCAAAGGGAGTTACTCAAATTTTATAATCCTTCCTTTTCAGCTTTTTCCGGCTTCTAAACCACCTCTATCTCAAAATAGATGTGAATCCCACAAGTAATACCTACATCTAGGTGAAATTTATGGCATTTTCTCTAGATATGCCATTAATATCCAAGATGGGAATCCCCCTATGAATGACCAGGTAAAAAAAATTACAGATTAGACTTTTAATAGTTGCTGCTGCTACTTATAAGGGTATGACAAGTATAAACAAGTCCCTTACTGATTGTATCTGCAACATTGTAGCTTTTTCGTAATGCTGTGAGGGTTAATCTGAGGTCAAGTTGCTTATTAACTCACTGTGATTAATCCTCCCAGCATTACAAAGAAGCTATAAATCACAGCTCGATCAATATTGTAAACGAGCGTTGATCCGCTAGATTGCCACTCATTTACTGGGCCTATTACACAGCTCAATAATCACTTAGCAAGGGCTGCACAGACATCGTTAGCGATGTCCATGCAGCCCTTACTCAAACAGTTAATACATTATACCATTATATGGACATGGAGAGAAAAAGGAGCTGCTTCACCTTACACCTATGGCTGACACTAATGCCTCTCGGCTACATTAAAAAACCAAACGCCAGGATGTTGGTATATAATTTGATCAAATCATATTGCCTCATGTACCATGTGCAGGTCTGTTTTTTCTGGTTTCGCAACATATTTTATGCAAAAATTAAGTCTGCCATTGCAAAGTACAATTAGTGACACAAACAATAAGGGCTCATGTGGGTTTCTAGGTGAAAAAATGCAAGTGCTTTGGCCTTTTAAATACAAGGAGGAAAAAACGAAACCGCAAAAACGAAAATTGGCTCCGTCCTTAAGAGGTTAAACGAATCATGCTTTACTATAACAAGAGTAGGACGTTGCTAGAAAAGTATACATTTCTATTTCAGTATCACATACATAGGAGGAGTTGTGGCGTCTGTCATGTGACACAACAGGAAATACTGAGGTGGGGTCTGTGCTGTATGTCCCATCTCCTCTCACAGCCGCTCTGATGATACAACCTGCAGTATACACAGTACAGCATGATGTGGACTAAGAGCAGCTCAGCCATTCTATGTCTTTTACTATTTACTCTCATTACAGGTAGGAACCTTTATCAGACATTATCTCCAACATCCACATAAAGTTATCAAATAGATTTAGATTGAACAAAAATACAATTCTCCTAAAACTTTATTTTCTCTTTTGCAGATGTGCAGTCCGATTCTCAGATGACACAAGATCCTGATCTTTATGCTGCAGAAAACCAAGACGTCACTCTGACCTGTAATCACAAAGTCACAGGTGCCAGGACGCTGATCTGGTACAAGCAGATCCCTGGACTCGGGCTGGAGATCTGTGGTTATGGTGTTACCACAGCTACAAACTCTCATCCAAGATACTCAATGACTATAGACAAAGACTCTCTCACCACCCGACTTCTTATAAAGAATGTGAAGGGGGAAGACACAGCTGTGTATTACTGTGCAGTGGATGACACAGTGACACTGACAGACCACAGCTCTGTACAAGAACCAAACAGCCGGAATACATAAGATAAAATTTTCCTAGGTTTTCCTAAATGAAATGTATAATCAAAAAGCAAGATAAAAATAGGATAAAATGCCAATTTCTTAATCTGGCCATAAAAAAGTTGTTTAAGTACAAGGGACTTTAAAAATCACAAAGACATTGAGTCAGGCCTGAAGCTATACTTACTTTTATCACTCTCATTTCTGCTTCATTAATGTCCGATGTCAATAACCTGGCACTAAGGATGAGCAATCCGCACCGTAACAAACCAGATTCGTTATGAACTTTGAGAAAGTTCGTAACGAATCTGGTTAAAAAAACATTAACAAATAAAATCACAGAATAGACAAGTCCAAGACATCCTTAGAAAGTGATGCAAACACCTCTGGAATGCATCTGGGAAAGCAGGGAAACAGTATTACAGGAATCGGCATTATCAGGGTTAGCGATCCTCTGCAATAATGCTGATTCCTGTAATGGTTAATATTTAATTAATAAAACACATTTTCGTTCTAATAAAGCTGTGTTCGTTGTTCAATAGCTTAATTAAAACAAATAAATTTTTGCAATTAAATATACTGCTAATAAAAAATAAATAAATGTATATCTATATATATCTATATCTATCTATCTATCTATCTATCTATCTATATATATATATATATATATATATATTTATTTATTTATTTACAGTATATTTAATTGCAAAATAATTGATTTGTTTTAATTAAGCTATTGAACAACGAACATAGCTTTATTAGAACGAAAATGTGTTTTATTAATTAAATATTAAACATTACAGAAATTGGCTCTATTGCCGGCATTTAATAATAGCCGACAATAGAGTTGGATGTAATACTTAATTATTAATACTCTAATTAAAACAGTAAATGTTTTTTCTAAATATGCTATCACAATAGCAACATTAGAAGAAACATTTTGATTTATATGTCCGCTCGGCTGATTGGCTGAGTGGACATATAAAGAGCCGATCTCCAACACAGCTCAGTGTGCCGGGGACCGGCTAAGAGAGCACATCAAGACATCGGAGGGTGAGTATAAAGCTTTCCCTTTCCCCTACACTGCAGCCATCCCAGCAAGGAAGGGGGGTCGCTTAACCCCTTCCTTGCTGGGATGGGTGTAGTCTGACATCAGTCTGGCCCCCAAGGGGTTAAGTAAGGACCCTTAATTAACTCCCTGGGGGCCAGATTGTTCAGTATGGCACCCAAAAGGTTAAGGGGGATGTAATGCATCCTCCCCTAACCCCTTGGATGCCAGACTGTAAGCAGCGATCTGTAAAGATGCTGCATACTGTAAGGTGCACAACACCGCTCACAATGATGGGTGTTGTGCTCCTGTTTGTGTGTTTTTTGTGTGTTTCTCCCTTTTTGTTTTTTAGATATCAGTATCCTGTGGATTACGTCGGATTCGCTGGACTACGTCGATGACCAGCGGTTGTTTTGATTTTTTTTTTTTATAAAATGGTCAACGAGGGGTGTGTGGGTGTTTTTATTTGAATAAAAAATATTTTTCACTTGTGTCTTGTCTTTATTTCTTTACTTTATAGACTTAGTATATATCCTATAAAGACCACCAGACCTGACCCAGGTCCCTACAACAAAATCCCCCCATTATTACCCCAGTACCCCAGTACTGGGAAGAGCCGGGTGCCAGTGGTTCACGGAGCATCAGAATTGGCACTCCTGGACTGGGCGGCAGCAGGCTGGTAATATTAATGCTGGAGAGTGCCTAAACCAATGGCCCTTCCCACCCTGGTGTTACTAGGCTGCTGTTGCTTGGTTTTTAACCCGGCTGGTTATGAAAATAAGGGGGACCCTATGCGTTTTTATTTTTAAATTACTTATTTTTATTTTTTAAACGTGTAGGGTCCCCCCTATTTTCATAACCAGCCGGGTTAAAAACTAAGCAACAGCAGCCTAGTAACATAGTAACATAGTAAATAAGGTTGAAAGAAGACTAGAGTCCATCAGGTTCAACCTAGGGGAACCCTACTGTGTTGATCCAGGGAAGACAAAAACCCCTGTGAGGCAGACTACAATTGCCCCACCACAGGGAGAAAACTCCCTCCCCCCCCCCCGACTCCAATGGCAACCAGAATAATCCCTGGATCAACGTATCACCGGAAATCTAATGCCCATAACTTGTAATATTATATTGTTCAAGAAAAGCATCCAGGCCTCCCTTGAACTTATTTAATGAATCGGCCATGACAACATCATGTGGCAGAGAGTTCCACAGTTTTACCGCTCGTACAGTAAAGAATGCGCGTCGATGCTGATGATAAAACTTCTTTCCTCTAGACCAGACATGTCCAAACTTTTTTCGAAGAGTGCCAAATTTGATGAAGTGAACATGTGCGGGGGCCGACCATTTTGCTTGACATTCTTTGGACCATTAAAATGAATGCAAATAAACTTTTTTTTACAAAGTTTATTGAAAACGGCATACTTTTTATACTTAAAAAATCCCGGGGCACACCACCAACCAAAATGGCACAAAATGACACTAAAACAGTACATATTATACATATAGTTAATAACATAGATTCTAAATGTATTTATACTCACTCAGTGTGAAACCTGGGCCTGTTTCGATAAACACAAAAGGGATATCCCTGTTTCTCTCCCCATCCCCATGTTTTTCTCCCCCCTGCTTCTCTCCCGTTTCTCCCCATCCCCATGTTTCTCTCCCCCCTGTTTCTCTCCCCTGTTTCTCCCCCATCCCCATGTTTCTCTCCCCCCTGCTTCTCCCCCATCCCCATGTTTCTCTCCCCCCTGCTTCTCCCCCATCCCCATGTTTCTCTCCCCCTGCTTCTCCCCTATCCCCATGTTTCTCTCCCCCCTGCTTCTCCCCCATCCCCATGTTTCACTCCCCCCTGCTTCTCCCCATCCCCATGTTTCTCTCCCCCTGCTTCTCCCCATCCCCATGTTTCTCTCCCCCTGCTTCTCCCCATCCCCATGTTTCTCTCCCCCCTGCTTCTCCCCCATCCCCATGTTTCTCTCCCCCCTGCTTCTCCCCCATCCCCATGTTTCTCTCCCCCCTGCTTCTCCCCCATCCCCATGTTTCTCTACCCCCTGCTTCTCCCCCATCCCCATGTTTCTCTCCCACCTGCTTCTCCCCCATCCCCATGTTTCTCTCCCCCCTGCTTCTCCCCCATCCCCATGTTTCTCTCCCCCCTGCTTCTCCCCCATCCCCATGTTTCTCTCCCCCCTGCTTCTCCCCCATCCCCATGTTTCTCTCCCCCCTGCTTCTCTGTGATCTGATCGCCCCTAAGACGTCTTTTTTCTAGCGTAAATAACCCCAAGCTTGATAACCTGTCCTGGTACTGTAACCCACCCATTCCCTTAATGACCTTTGTTGCCCTCCTCTGCACCCGCTCCAGTTCAGCTGTGTCCTTCTTATATACCGGTGCCCAAAACTGTACACAGTATTCCATATGTGGTCTGACCAGTGATTTATAAAGAGGCAAAACTATATTCTCATCTTTAGCATCTATACCTTTTTTGATGCACCCCATTATTTTATTAGCCTTGCCTGGCACTGATCACTAAAGTTGAGTTTACTGTCCACCAATACCCCCAGGTCCTTTTCGAAAGTAGTTTTACCCAGTGTTTTATTATTTAGCACATAACTGTACTTATTATTTCTATGGCCCAAGTGCATAACCTTACATTTATCCGAATTAAACTTCATTTGCCATTTTACCGCCCAAGCCTCTAGCTTCTCCAAATCCCTCAGTAATATGATAATATCATCCTCTGTGCTGATTATTTTACCCATTTTAGTATCATCTGCAAAAATGGAGATTCTACTCTGTAGCCCCTCAACAAGATCATTAATAAAAATATTAAAAAGAAGTGGACCCAACACTGACCCCTGTGGTACCCCACTAGTAACTAAAACCCAATCTGAATATGTTCCATCAATGACCACCCTCTGTTTTCTATCACACAACACCAGGGTGGGAAGGGCAATTGGTTTAGGCCCTCCCCAGCCTAAATATTACCAGCCTGCTGCCGCCCCAGTCCAGGAGCTCCAATTTTGACGCTCCGGGACCACTGGCACCCGGCTCTTCCCAGTACCCCTGGTGGCATTGGGTACTGGGGTAATAATGGGGGGTTAGTGTTAGCCATTTTATACCGGCTAACACTAGGCCCTGACCTAGTAATGGATTCCGTCTATTAGACGGCTTCCACTACTAAGTCTATATAGTAAAGAAATAAAGACAAGACACAAGTGAAAAATATTTTTTATTCAAATAAAAACACCCCACACAAACAACCACTGGTCATCGACGTAGTCCTCCGAATCCACCATAATCCACAGGATACTGATATCTGAAACACACAAAAAACACACAAACAGGAGCACAACACCCATCATTGTGAGCGGTGTTGTGCACCTTACAGTATGCAGCATCTTTACAGATCGCTGCCTACAGTCTGGCTCCCAAGGGGTTAGGCGAGGATGCATTACATCCCCCTTAACCTTTTTGGTGCCATACTGAACAATCTGGCCCCCAGGGGTTAAGTAAGGGTCCTTACTTAACCCCTTGGGGGCCAGACTGATGTCAGACTGCACCCATCCCAGCAAGGGTGGGATGGGTGCAGTGCAGGGGATGGGGAGAGCTTTATACTCACCCTCCGATGTCTTGATGTGTTCTCTTCGCCGGTCCACGGCACACCAAGCTGTTTCGGGGATCGGCTCTTTATATGTCTTCTCAGCCAATCAGTTGAGCGGACATATAAATCAAAATGTTTCTTCTAATGCTGCTATTGCGATAGCATAATTAGAAGAAACATTTACTGTTTTAATTAAAGTATTAATAATTAAGTATTACATCGAACTC
Source organism: Dendropsophus ebraccatus (assembly GCF_027789765.1). Taxonomy (NCBI): domain Eukaryota; kingdom Metazoa; phylum Chordata; class Amphibia; order Anura; family Hylidae; genus Dendropsophus; species Dendropsophus ebraccatus. The sequence continues at coordinate 43,280,091 of NC_091456.1, forward strand.
TATTGTCGGCTAATATTAAATGCAGCCAATAGAGCCAATTTCTGTAAGGGGATGGGGAGAGCTTTATACTCACCCTCCGATGTCTTGATGTGTTCTCTTCGCCGGTCCACGGCACACCGAGCTGTTTCGGGGATCGGCTCTTTATATGTCTTCTCAGCCAATCAGTTGAGCGGACATATAAATCAAAATGTTTCTTCTAATGCTGCTATTGCGATAGCATAATTAGAAGAAACATTTGCTGTTTTAATTAAAGTATTAATAATTAAGTATTACATCGAACTCTATTGTCGGCTAATATTAAATGCCGCCAATAGAGCCAATTTCTGTAATAATGAATTTTTAAATAATAAAACACATTTTCGTTCTAATAAAGCTATGTTTGTTGTTCAATAGCTTAATTAAAACAAATCAATTATTTTGGAATTCAATATTCTGTAAATAAATAAATACATATATATACATTTATTGATTTTTTTATTTTTTTATTAACAGTATATTTAATTGCAAAAGAATTGATTCGTTTTAATTATGCTATTGAACAACGAAAATAGCTTTTTTAGAACAAAACTTTGTTTTATTCATTAAATATTAACTATTAGAGGAGTTGGCATTATTGGCGGCAAATTTTTTTTCACTATTTTTGCACTTTTTTCATTGTAATAGCAACTGCAACTAAACAAAACTATACCCTATCAGACTCTCACTATTGTAGCTGCAATTATTCAGCCGTTATTGCAAGGTTCGTTTTAGGTTCGGTTCGTATGAATCCAAACTTCAGGAAAGTTCGGGGGTCGAACCCGAACTGAACTTTTCAAAAGTTCGCTCATCCCTACCTGGCACTTTTGAAAATGTCTAGAATAAGCCCTGGGATCCTAAGGTTGGGTTCACACTGGGTTTTTGCAGTCTATATTTACATATATGTTTTATGGGGGGGGGGGGAGGCATTTTTTTTATATATATATTGGAATACACATTGGAATTTACATTGTCTGTTTGTAATATGCCCAAAGCCCAGTATATATGTATGTAGGAAATGTATTTATATTTATGAACTGTAATGTTTGCTATGTGATGTGATGCAATCTACCTCTATCCACCCTATGTTGGGGATTCTGAATAGGCTCCAGCTCTTATTAATATATTTTAACAAAGTTTGTTTTTTGGAACATATTCAATAAAAATATAGATCTTTTTCATATTTTGGTCTTGCATTTACTTTGGTCGGAGGGGTTCCTTGGTTTGGTTTTCCCCCCAGGCCTATGGTATCTTTTGTTGGTTTCCTTCTATATTGGAATAGTCAATGGAAAAACGGATCAAAATAGATGGACACAAATGCATCCATTTTCCATCCGTTTCTTTTGGAAAAATGTATGGAAAAAAAAAAACGGACGATAAAAAAACGGAGTGTGAACCCAGCCTAAGCTAAATATAACCAAAGGCAATATCGGCAAAAAGTAGATTATTTTCCAAGGCAATTTCTGCTTGGTTTTTCAGGATGCGGGCAGCCATGAGGCACAGTTTGTATCTTGAGTATTTTGTGTAACTACACCATTACTGTGAAGACAATATAAGACAATATGGGGGGCGCTAATCTCAGATATAGCTGTTGGTCAATTAAACAATCAACTGACAGCTATTGAAAGAGTTTGAGCACCATAAAATTGCTGTACACCTAATACCGCCATACTGAAAACACACATAGGCACATACAAGGTAAATGTATAGAGCTTATAAACATTTCAATAGACTGGGAGGAGCAAACCATTGTATACCACACATAGATGGCCCCTTAAAAAACCAACCTCAGTAAAGCCAACCAATAAGACACAAGTTAACATTTGTTGGGCAGACATCGATGCCTCCTTTGGAGCAGCTAGAGCGAGGCTTTTAGAGTAGAGGATAGGGATGTGCAAGGGTGCATGCTATTCTAGCTATATCAGGCCTATCAGGAGTTGATGGATTTTTTTCCCTTCCGTCCTGTTTCCGCCAAGGAGGACTTCTGAGCCATATGTCTGTGGCTTTTACCCCCCAATCTATATCTGGCCACAGCAACAAAAGTCTTCCCAATATTTCCACCACCTCCTTGAATGGTCAGTGCTCCTGGACCCCCCGGAATGGTGTCGGGAGTGGTAGCGATGATGACCAGCGGTTCTACTGCAATGTCCCAGAGTGGATGTTTCACTGTTGTTTGTAGCAAGTGTAGGTCGGTACTTATGTATGTTTATGCTCTGGGATGTTGTTTCGGAGCTCCAGACATCATAATTAGTAATGATGCAGGGAGCTATAAGATCCACTCCGCAAGACACCATTCATGCTATGGACAGATTGCGTAGTGTGTGTGAATATCTAAAGTCGAAACAGTATACACTAACATCTGCCCTATCTAATACCACCTGGCTCCCCTGGGTTACCACTTTAAAGCATTGACTCTTCAGCCCCTCTTGCAGCACTGACCCCTCAACCTTTCTTTTTGATTTAATTACATTCCTTAAAAACGTTAACTTTACTGTGCAATATATTTTATGGAAAATGAAGGGTTAAGGTGGGAGAATATAAATATGTATCTGTAACAGGCATCCCTCTCTAGTATTTTTTTATCAAAAGCACCAGAGGGCGCTATACCACTTGAATAGACAGGTAAACATTTCTTTACCATGCCGGAAATTTACATTCAACTATTTTGTTGTTACAGCATTTATGGAAAAACATAAATACTTTAATACATAATGTGCTGTAAGTTTTTGCAATTGTAATTATAATATAAGTCATATATACCTTGAAGGTGGTTTCCCAATATATATTTACTTATATAGCCTCTCCATAGACTTGGAATGGAATGATCTGTGCATCTCCACATTCAATCTTTGCTATGATGTGGCAGATGATTTTCACTTCACCTGGCAGAACATTCTGCCCATAGAACCTGTGGATAGGGATGTGGTGGGAGAATGCTATAACTGTGTCCCTCCTTATAGACATGTCAGAGGTTCTCAGCAGTGGAGGTCTACTTGTAATTGTTCCTTGAGTAGCAAGAACCATGAGTCTGGTCACTTCAAATGTTATTGACTTTCAAAACATGTGCAAACAACTTTATTAAATGTCCATTCTAGGGTCTTAGAGGTGGCTAAGAGGTAGTCTCATGTCAGAAAATCACTTTACAGTGACATTGTACCCACAATCTGACCCACCCAAACCACTTGTACCTTCAGATAGCTGCTTTTAATCCAAGATCTGTCTTGGGGTCCGTTCGGCAGGTGATGCAGTTATTGTCCTAAAAAACAACTTTTAAACCTGTAGCCCTGTGCCAAACGGCCGTGGCTTGATATATCTGTGCCCTAACTTTGCACCACCCCTCCGTGTCTCCTCCCCACCCTCTTCATCATTAGGAATGCCCCTAGAACATTTTCTCCTGTCTGAACATTGCACAGGTGCCTTAACGATCCAGCCCATGTGACGTGCTGACACAGGTGATGAATAGTAGAAAATCTGCCTGGAGCATTCCTAATGATGAGGAGGGCGGGAAGGAGGGACAGAGAGGGTGTGCCAGCCTAATGCATATACAATGTAGGCCACGGTTATTTGGAACAGGGCTGAAAGTTTAAAAGTTGTTTTTTAGGACAATAACTGCATCACCTGCTGAACGGACCCCAGGACAGATCTTGGATTAATAGCAGCTATCCGAAGTTACAAGTGGTTTGGGGGGGTCAGATTGTGGGTACAGGGTCGCTTTAAATAGGCTGTCTTGACCACTAGGGCAGTTTATTAACCCCTAGGTGCACTATAGTGTACCTGTACATCATGGTCTGCAGTGTCTAAGAGCACCATGGCATACAGGTACATCATGGCAATTCTATGGTAGAGTGCCGGGAATAGTTGTGGAATCTTGCTGTCAATCACATCCCTGCTCCCACTGCAGCTGCGAGTCTGTTCCTGATCTCAACAACCTTTCCTAATAGTTATATTACACATGCAGCAATACCTGTAAGGATCTGTTTTTTATTTTTTGTAGCAACCTGTACTAATAATCGATAATAATTTTATACTGCTCTGTCAAAAAAAAAAAATGCCAGAATGACTAATTCGTCTGCAATTAAATAAAATAAAATCGATCAAAAGGAGCACATGTATTGCAAGTTTGGTGTTGATGAAACGTACAGCTCATCCTAAAAAATAAGCCCTCATAACAACTCAATTGGCTGAAAAGAAATTATAGCTGTCAAAATATAGCACAAAAAAATAAAAAAAGAGCCATTGATAGCTAAGCTAATAGAGCGGAGGACTGTAGTGAAAACATTAGCAATCCTTAGGTCACCAATTCAATTCCAGCTCAAAGGACCTTTGCCATAATATAGGAAAATAAAAAAAAGTCTATTTTTATTTAAAGTGATTATTAGAGATGAGGGAAAATCGAGCATGCTGAGGTCCGTCCAACCTAAATGTGCGGCATTTGATTACCTGTGGGTGTACCAAGGCTGCCTGGAAAACATGAATCCAGCCATGGGGTGTATCCATGTTTTCTAGGACTCTGGAGTTTAATATATTGGTTTAGCCCCTTTAAGAAATATTTTAGGCCTTTAGGGCATAGCTTTTTTTTAATCTTTGTATTTGAAGAACCGTAAGTTTTTGTTTGCAGAATAAGGAATATATGGCACCATTAGGCTATGTTCCCATTTCGGGAACATAATGTGGGAAAGGTGGCTGTCTTGTAATGTAAAAGACCACTAATAATAATGATTATGATCATTAATAGTGTCCGTCTACAGTTTACAGTGGTCCCTTAACATATGATATTAACCCTTAGAGGACCGGGCCAATATCAATTTTTGCGTTTTCGTTTTTCCCTCCTTGTGCTTAAAAGGTCATAGCACTTGTATTTTTTCACCTAGAAATCCACATGAGCCCTTATTTTTTGCGCCACTAATTGTACTTATAATGACAGGCTGAATTTTTTCATAAAGTACACTGCGAAACCAGAAAAAAATGCAATGTGTTTTTTTTGTTTTTACGCCGTTCGCCCTGGGGTAAAACTGACCTGTTATTTATGTTCCTCAAGTCGTTACGATTACAATGATATGTAACATGTATAACTTTCATTGGCCTGTAAAAAATTCAAACCATTGTTAACAAATATATGTTCCTTAAAATCGCTCTATTCCCATGCTTATAGCGCTTTTATCCTTTGGTCTATGGGGCTGTGCGAGGTGTTATTTTTTGCACCATGATGTTTTCTTTCTATTGGTACCTTGATTGCGCATATGCGACTTTTTGATCGCTTTTTATTACAATTTTTCTGAATTTGATGCGACCAAAAATGCGCAATTTTGCACTTTGGGATTTTTTTACGCTTACGCCATTTACCGTGCGAGATAAGGAATGGAATTAATTAATAGTTCGGGCGATTACGCACGCGGCGATACCAAACATGTTTATTTATTTATTTTTATTTATAACATGGGAAAAGGGGGGTGATTCACACTTTTATTAGAGAAGGGAGCTTTTTATTAATAACACTTTTTATTTTACTTTTAGGCTATGTTCACACTATGTATGTGTACGGCTGTATACGTAGGCTGTATTTTTTATGTGGCCGGAAATGTGCGCCTGAAACTACGGCCGTGTGAAAAAATAGACATGCGGCTGAAAACATACGGTTATTTACTTGGAAATCTGGTTCAAATAAAAATAACAAATAAAATCTTTACAAAGTGATGCAAACACCTCTGGATGCATCTGGGAAAGCAGGGAACACAGTTTACAGGAATCGCTATTACCGGGGTTTGCGATCCTCTGCAGTATGCCGATGCCTCTCCTGGTTAATATATTTAATTAATAAAACACATTTTCGTTGTAATAAAATCAGTTTCGTTGTTCAATAATTTCATTTAAACGAATCCATCATTGTGCAATTAAATATACTGTAAAAAAATAAATATATATATAAATATACTTTTATTTATATATATATATATATATATATATATATATATATATTTATTTTAACAGTATATTTATTTGCACAATGATGGATTCGTTTAAATTTAATTATTGAACAACGAAACTGATTTTATTACAACGAAAATGTGTTTTATTAATTTAATATATTAACCATTAGAGGCATCGGGAATGGCATTATTGCCGATTTGCCGGCTTTTTTTACACTATTTTTGCACTTTGAGTTTTTCCACTTTTTTCATTGTAATAGCAACTGCAACTACACAAAGGTTTCAAAAGTTCATTCATTCCTACTTTTAATATAAAAATCAAGTTGGATTTTGCTGAAATAAGTACTATGTACGGGACCGCATGTAAATCCACGGCCGTGAGTTTGAGCAGTTCCAGCTGCAAACAATGGTCTTGTTTATTTTTCACGGCTCCATATACGATGGGGCCGTAGGCTCATACATAGTGTGCACTGTGCAGCCATAAATCCTATACTTTCCATTGTTCCCACCAACCTCAAAACTACGGGCGTATATTCGCCGTTCGCACTACGGCCGTACATATACGTAGTGTGAACATAGCCTTACACTTATACTAGAAGCCCCCCTGGGGGACTTCTAGTATAAGCACACTGATCTCTCATTGAGATCTATGCTGCATAGATATGCAGCATAGATCAATGCTGCAGCTGGAAGCAATCAAGTGTCGAGCCGGGATCAGCGCCATTACGGCGCTGAGCCCGGATGGAGGAGGATGTGTGGATCGCTCCTCCAGGGAGCAATCCTCCCCACTAGACACCAGGGACGGCTGCTTTGAAGTAATCGGATGCAGCTGTCAACGTTGACAGCTACCTCCGATTACTTTATTAGCGCACACAGCAATTGGACCGTGCCCGCTAATAGCCGCGGTCCCGGGTGCCGCCTCGCGGCACCGCTCTGAACAAATGTAGGCGGCCCTGGACGTAGGGGTACGTCCAGGGTCGCCTAAGGGTTAATTGGTTCCAGGACGACTATTGTATGTTGAAACCCTTGTATGTTTAGACCAAAATTCTATCAAGAATTTGCCCAGGTAAAGAGCAGCACAGGACATGTAATATCACACTGTACTCAGAGAATCACTACTAGACAGCCAACCAGTGCATGCATTACACTAATACTGGGGGTTTACCAGTAAAATGGCCAGTTTCATTGGTTGATGAGCTAGTTATTGACATGTGCTGCAGATCCTGACTGTCTGTAGCATTGTATGTTATATGTTGAGTCTGGTCTCAAGTTACAATGGTCTAGAAAGGACCATTGTATGTCGAAAATACTGTATCCTGAGGCCATTGTAAGTTAAGGGATCACTGTATTACGACATGGCCAGCTTTCATTGTTATGTTCCTGAAGTGAGAACATATGGGGGAGATTTATCAAACATGGTGTAAAGTGAAACTGTCTCAGTTGCCCCTAGCAACCAATCAGATTCCACTTTTCATTCCTTACAGGCTCTTTGGAAAATGAGAGGTGGAATCTGATTGGTTTCTAGGGGCAACTGAGACAGTTTCACTTTACACCATGTTTGATAAATCTCCCCCATAGCCTTATAAATTACCGCATTTTTTTAGGTTTTATTTTTAAAGCATTTACCATGCAGTAGAAATAGCATGTCATCTTCACTATAATCATGGCAACATATAGCTTTGTTTTGTAAAAATAAGTAAAATAAATCATTTGATTTTGTGTTGCCATATTCTAAAATAGCCATTCCATCACAGAATATGAAAAGCCCTCGCTCATTACAGGTATATATATATTTTTAATGGAGTGTGACAGGGATCACCTTCTGTAGAGCCAGAATGACAATGTTCTGTATATTCTGCATATAGGGAATATGGCTGTGTGACTAATGTATGAGAGATGTGGTATCTGTCACATGACAGGAAAGACTGAGGTGTGTTCTGTTATATATATGTCACATCTCCTCTCACAGCCACTCAGATACCTGATGATACAACCTGCAGTATACACAGTACAGCATGATGTGGACTAATAGCAGATCAGCCATACTAGCCCTCTTCCTGTGTATTCTTATTATAGGTGAGAATTGTTTTTATAATTCTATACAAGTTATGTTAAACCCTTGATAAATAATACACAGCTAGTTACTTATATATTTTACCAAACCCTTTATAGAGTAAAAATAAAATGACCAATAGATGATGTATCATTTTTATTGTGTTTTCCAGCTGTGCGGCCAGATACTCAGGTGTCACAGGATCCTGAACTTCACGTTACAGAAGACCAAGATATCTCTCTAAATTGCAGCCATAAAATAACTAACACGCAGCTTCTCATCTGGTACAAGCAGATCGCTGGACGTGGCCTAGAGATCTGTGACTATGGCGTGACCTCAGGGGCAAACCAGCATCCGAGATACTCACTGACTATAGACAGAGGCTCACTGACTACACAACTCCATATAAAGAATGTGAGGGGGGAAGACACAGCTGTGTATTACTGTGCAGTGACTGACACAGTGACACTGACAGACTGCAGCTCTGTACAAGAAGCTATTACACTAGTGACAGCACAGAGGGAAAGCAGGCAGGCTCAGTAGAAACAGAGATGGGCAGCAGAAAAAGACCATTTAGTCCATGTGTCCTTTTAACATTTCATTTTATATTATGTTGGGATATATATGTTTATCACAGACATTTTTAAAATTCAGTTACTGTCATTTTACCAACCACATCTGCTGGAAGTTTGTTCTAAGCATCTACTACTTTTTCAGTAAATTAACATTTTCTCATGTTGCTTCTGATCTACCCCCAACAATTTCACATTGTGTGCCCTTGTTTTTGTTTTCTTATTAAAAAAACGCTTCTCTGCTGATCCCCATTTAGGCTTTTTAGTAGCAGGGGAACATCTGTGGTGGGACTGGAAGGCTATTGGCGTGTTTACACAGACAGATTTATCTGGCAGATTTTGAAAGCCAAAGCCAGGAATGGATTTGAAAAGAGGGAAAATCTCAGTCTTTCCTTTATGACCTGTTCCCTGTTTATAGTCTGTTCCTGGTTTTGGCTTAAAAAATCTGTCACCATTATGCTACGTTTACACGGAACGATTATCGGGCAAATTTTCGCAAAAACGATTGCATTTAGCGATAATCGTTCCATGTAAACACAGCAAACGATCAAGCGATGAGTGAAAAATCGTTCATTTTGATCTTTTAACATGTTCTTAAATCATCGTTCGTTGTTCGCTAAAAATTCGCAGATCACTTCGTGTAAACAGTCTTTCAAAGATTCACCCTATGTAAAAGATGGGCTTAAACGATCTTAAAAAGATTTTTCTTACAAATTTTCTAACGATTTATTTGTCTAAACGCTGATCGTTATGAAAACCAAATCTTTGCTAAGAAATCGTTAAACGATCGATTGGGCGAATTATCACTTCATGTAAACGTAAACATAGCATAAGTTCACACACTGTTGAAATGATGGCTGTCCAATAAAAATGGCAAAACATACTAAAAAAAATATTTATAAACAATTTATCAAGGCAAATTAGTGCCAGGAGACGGGGTTGGTTTTGGATTAGCTACATTTTTTATGTATTTCATTATTGTGTAGCTGTTTTAGGCAACAATTGCACAAAAATGATCAATGCATGTGTGCCCGATAGTACATTTTGTGCAAGAATATGCACAGTGTGTAATAATTAACACGCTTTCAATTTTTCTTCTACAGGCCCATATGAAGTCTTTTTTTGCAACAAATCTGGGAGGGTCTTATCCAATTTTAATGCGTCTGTTAAGAGATTAAGCTACAGTTTTCTCAGTATCCTATGTAAAAGCACAGACGGGGGGACAGGCAAATACCCAGTTTCTCCAAAAATAATCCAGTACCCTGAACATAAACCTTAGCTTGATTTTTCAAGGTGTTTGTAGTAGGCCTTAAATATAAGCCCTACTCTAAAAATAAAAAACTACTCCATAGAGTACAAGAAAGGAATCCTGCATACTGTGTGATTGTTATTCATGGAATAAATATCACCTAACCCCCAAAACAAGGCTTTTTACAGCAAAAAAAAAAAAAAAAAAAAAATTTTATATATATATATATATATATATATATATATATATATATATATACCCCTGTCTGATTTTCAGAAACATGCAGGGGTGTAGTGCATAATAACATGGATATCCCTTTCAACTTCTAATGAAACAAAGTTAGTACAATATTCCAACATACTGGTCCTAGCAGGCCGCAACTCACACCACCAACCACTAGGTGGCCACAAGTAAACATCTCTGAGAGAATTTTAACACTACTTACAACAGAAAACTTTGCAAAGTTGCAGACTTGCTCTTAATTTTTGTGCAAAACATTAAAATGTGCTACTTTTTTTTTTTTTTACAAGCCTTGATAAATTCCCCAGAGAGCCTGAAAATTGAACAAATTTATCACAGCTGTTCAAGATCTATGTCAAAATTTGGCACTTTAACTTTAACAAAATATTCATGCCAGAGCGCACTCACACCTGCTTAAAGAAGAGGTAAACTGAAGCAGAGGAGCTAGCATGACACATGATGGGGCACATGGGGGTACGGGTAAGAATGACTTCTTTATTATATTTTCTTTTAATATACTGTAACAGTATATTAGTCTGTTCTATCTGGGTTACTTAATGACACTTAGTAATCCAAACTGACAACAACCTGGAAAACCTAAAACATAAAAGTTTATAAGATTTAGTTACCCTAAGATCTTCTCTCTTTAGAATATCAGAGATCAGTGCAGGGATAAGGATAGCAAGGGCTGTTCAGCTGTAATAGCACAGTAGGGTTATACTATAGGTAAAACTTGATGGACTCTTGTCTGTTTTCAACTTTATTAAAGGGGTTTTCCAAGTTATGTTTTTATTTTACTAACAAACATGCTTTGCTGCAATATGAATTTTCTTAATTCGCCAGGCTTCTATTACTTTGAAAGCCGATCACGTCACTGACCTGGCCAGGTGACTGGCCCAGCTGTGAAAGGCCAGCCCCATACACAGAGCTACCAATGACATTCTGTGTATGGGGCATGTCTAAGGGCCTCTCTGCCTGTCCAATGCTTGTAGTTGCAGAGCGCTCTGCCTGTGCAGAGATGGGTGCTTACTGCTGCCGCTGCTCTTGGACTCCTGCAGGCTGGATCTGAGAGCGGTGCCCTGCTGTTCTCTCAGTAGGCCTCTAGTGCTGATGCTGATTGGCTTCCATGTTGCATACCCGCCAGGTATTGTGAGACAGATCAGCAGAGTTCTGTTAATACAAATATTGCTTTTAAAGTGTACCTGTCATTATAAAAAAAAAATTTGACATCATAGAGACATGTCAAAAGTTTTGATCAGTCAGGGTCCCAGTGCTCAGACCCGTACCAATCGAGTCTGCAGCACATCACATCCTCTCCCCGCTCTGAGTTAAAAAAAAAAAAAAAAAAAAAAGAGTTGAGCGCCATAGGAGCCCATTATAAATCCAGCACTTTTTTTAAATTCAGAGTGGAGAGTAGTCTTCTCCCCGCTTTATCTCCCAATTGGTATGGGTCTGAACACTCAATTTTTTTTTTTATACCAACAGGTACACTTTAACAACTATCAGCCAAGCTCTGAAGATCTCTCCTCTTCTCCCTTTGAGAATTATCCTTCATAGTTTAGCTCTACTGTGACCCTACTGCAACACAAAAAATGGTTAACAAGCAGAAGATAAAGATCTCTGCAACACTGCACTGATAACCTTTGACCTCTGTTCTCCAGCTGCGCAATCAAGCAGGAAAGAAAAATGTGCACAACTCTATGCAGAGGACAGAGATATCTCCTTGTCTTCTAAACATTGGGTCACTTACACACTGCAGTACATAAGGGGTTACGCAGTAGGTAGTCCACTCCTGCACCAATGTATTTAACCATAAGGGCTCCTAATGTGCCCTTATAGGTAAAAACTGTGGACTGTCATAGCAAGCAGCCATTGGCTCTCTGCTCTGCCAGTCACTCTTGAGGCTGCCGTCAGGATTCTGCCTCTGGCCACAGGGAAGAGGGCCCCTTAAAATTTTTTGCTATGGGGCCCCGTGTATCCTAGCTACACCCCTGTTCAGTACCACTTCTGGGTCCAACCTATCCATATTATATTCTTCCTTCATTATTATGTTTTTCTGTCTCATGTTAGACTACCCCACCTCTGTCATGTATCTAAGCCAAGAGAAGGCGACTCTTACACCTATTGCCTATTTCCCATCCCATCTGGCTTGGGCTCCATAATTGTGTTTTAACTGTACTACATTTTTATGTGTGTTCTGAACATCTGATCATGTTTCTAAATCAGTTATCATATGCAATGAGTACATAACTGTGTATCTCATCATAGTGTCATATAGATGGGATGATGCTCTCAATACCACATCATAGGGGAAGTGGGAGTGGTCTGTGCTATAGATTTCTTCTCGCTCTTCACAGTCCCTCAGACACTTGATCATACAACTTGTAGAATACACAGTACAACATGATGTGGACTGATGTTAGATCAATGATTCCAGGGCTCCTACTAATTATTTATATTACAGGTAAGCAAGCTATTATTAGAATTTACTGCTCTTTTCACACCTACAGTAGGTACAGCATTTAACTAAACAAAACAGTATAATATATTTTGGATGAACCCTAATAGATTCAACAAACCTAGTTATTGATTTAATAAGGGAAATATTAAATGTTTTCTTATTTATTTCTAGATGTGCGGTCAGATACTCAGGTGTCCCAGGATCCTGATCTTCATACTACGGAAGACCAAGCTATCACTCTGACCTGTACTCACACAATATCAAACTATGACCTTTTGGCCTGGTACAAGCAGATCCCAGGACTTGGCCTAGTGATCGTTGCTCACGGTGTGAACTCAGCTACAAATCTGCTGCCAAGATGCTCAATGACTATGGACAGAGGCTCTCTCACTACCCGACTTCTTATAGAGAATGTGAAGGGGGAAGACACAGCTGTGTATTACTGTGCAGTGAGAGACACAGTGACACTGACTGACTGCAGCTCTGTACAAGAATGAACCACCCACCAAGCACAGTGCATTATACAGTATGAAATACATGACAACTCTATGTTTAGCCTTGTGCCTCTTCTATTTATGTAGAACATGCACCCAATACAGAGTTTGAATTAAAAATATTGCATATGACTAGAGATGAGTGAACCGGGTTCGGGTTCGAGTCGATCCGAACCCGAACGATCGGTATTTGATTAGCGGGGGCTGCTGAACTTGGATAAAGCCCTAAGGTTGTCTGGAAAACATGGATACAGCCAATCACTATATCCATGTTTTCCACATAGCCTTAGGGCTTTATCCAAGTTCAGCAGCCACCGCTAATCAAATGACGATCGTTCGGGTTCAGATCGACTCAAACCCGAACCCGGTTCGCTTATCTCTACATATGACCCCATAACTCCCCACCCCCCAAATAAATAAAATAAACCTCTTTATACAGATATGATTTAGGCTGCCATTAATATGGGCCCCACACAAGTCAACCAGATACTCACCTCTCCTGGTTCCTTCACCCTCTTCACTCTTTAGTAAAGGTCAGTAAGAAAACAAGGATAGGGGATAGTAATTGAACTCTCATTCAGCTTCTCCTGTCGCAGTGTGAGTGTACGGGGAGCTTCTTGTGATCAGCAGCAGCAGCTCCTACATGATCTGTAAAGGGAAACTTTAATCTGGGATGAGATTCAAACTGTCAACAACATATTCCCTACTATACTATACAAATAAATGTTGTTGTTATTATTATTATTATTATTATTATTATTATTATTATTATTAATATAAGAGATACCCGCGGTGTAACATGTCACAGGATTTCATTGGAATTGTCAGTTTAGTGTGCTCCACAAGTAAAACTACAGCAACCAAGGTGACCTGAACAATAGTAAAGGTGTGCTGGGAGTTGTTTTTGCAGGCTAATAAGATTTATCAAACATGGTGTAAAGTGAAACTGGCTCAGTTGCCCCTAGCAACCAACCAGATTCCACCTTTCTTTTTCCAAAGAGTCTGTGAGGAATGAAAGGTGGAATCTGATAGGTTGCTAGGGGCAACTGAGCCAGTTTCACTTTACACCATGTTGGATAAAACTCCCCCACTGTAGTCACAGAATAGTAACTCACAGTTGATATCTCTGGGGCTGTTCCTTTCCTTCTTGATTTAGTGCAAATATCCATGACTTCTTACATCTCACCTGTGTGAACCCCTCAAACTCATAATTCCCCTTTAAATTCAATATAACACACATGATTCCACCTAAGATTATTATTATTATTATTATTATACACATAGATCCCCCTAAAAAATGAAGGCCGCGTTTACATTAACCCGGCGGCATTTCCCTCCGGAGCAGTAGAAAACTGCAGGGAAACGCATCATTGAACTGATCCCATTCATTTGAATGAGATACTTCAAAGCATCCGGTGTGTTAATAGTGCTTTATTACAATCAGTCGTCGTCAAGCATACATAAACTGTGACTCAGCACAGCCCAAGTAAATAAGACAATAAAAAATTAGCACACGGGCACCACTATTAGGTGTGCTAATAGTGTTGCCGGATCGCTGGACCGGTTGCCTGTTGGTAGAAAGCTGGATGACAACTGATGCTTTTTTGAAAAGCAGATCACTGATCTCAGGGAGACCAGCCAAAGATAACACTGTTGGCTGTTGGTAAAAGCGCTCAATGCAGTGAAATCCTAGGTGCATTGCCCCCTGGGAACATGAATATGCAAAAAAAGAGCCTGTGGAGCCTCATTTAAGAGTCTCAAAACATAGGACTAGCCAAATATTCCAAAAACGGAAGCGGATGCAACTCTTCAGCCTTAGCGTTGAGGAGTCCATTTTGTGCATCTTGGTCTCCTACAATAGCAGTGGGAAGTAGGCTAGACTGCAGACTGTAATTGGAACATCAGGAAGTATTTAATAAATCAATAACTTTATGTACAGACTATGCGTTTTATAAACATGTCTATACTTCATCATAACCTTAAAAATACAATGTACATTCCACATTTACATTAGAAACATACACCTAAAAGTGAGCGCTACCACTATGAAATACAATGACGTATACACAATGCAAAATGTCTAAAAATAGTAAGAACAAATAGAACAAAGAGGGTGCATTGCCACTTTTTAGTCATTAGATGTCAGCATGGTACATAAAAGGTATGGATATGTATACATGGGAGCTTGTAATAACTATTTTTTACCATAGGATGTCATCATGGTAGAGGCCAATAAAGGTAAAGCATGTGATAACTGCTATTGTCGTGAAAATGTTTTTTAAATCTTACTGGAACTTACATTGTTTTGTTTTGTAATGTTTGTTTAAAAAAAAAAATATATATATATATATTAAAATGTGTGTCACCTGACTAAAGGTGAGTATAGAAACAAAGGCAATTAGACAAATTAAATAGTTCTCAAGATAATATGTACAAAAAGATAGTAAAATTAAAAATAATCTATGGGAACATACTTGTCTTATGATATGCGGACATAGCGGAATCGCAGCCAATTTCAAGCTGCGAGCTTGCAGTGAAATCCGCTGTCAGTTTCAATAGGATTACATACTTTCGCTGCGAGTATATAAACGCTGTGGCCTGGTGAATACTTTACCAGTCCGCGCTCCGGCCTGCTTCTGGGGCTCCTGGCTCCATAATGTCCCCCTCAGCCAATCAGTGGCTGCGGCGGGACAGTGCACTGATTGGCTGAGCGGGACGTCAGGGAACTGGAAGCCCCAGAAACAAGCTGGAGCGCAGACTGTAAAAGTATTTATTGGGCCGCTGCGGGTGAAGGAGGGTGGAGTTTACATACTCACAGTGGAATAAAACCCATTGAAACTGACAGTTCAGCGAATGTGTGAACCCACCCTTACAGGGAATCTGTCAGCACCCGGACCCTACCACTGGTGCTGACAGAGTGCTGTAGTTAGAAGAGAAATATTAAATGCACACATTAGATTGCCACCATTTTTTGAGGATTTTATTTTTGTACTTTAAGTTTGCACTTACAGTTAACGTGTACCTGTCGTTTGATTTATTTATTTATTTTTATTTTTTTGCAGAAATTAATAGTCCAGGCGATTTTAAGAAACTTTGTAATTGGGTTTATTAGCCAAAAATGCATTTTTATTATGAGAAAGCAGTTTGAAGCTCTCCCCCTGTCTTCATTGTTCTCTATGGAGAGGGGAGGGGTGGAGGGAGATGAGGCACCAAAACAGGACAACAAAGAATTAATTTACAGCTACATCACTAGGCTATCTTTTCTTAAGCCAGCACTGACCTCTCTGACCTCTGAATAGAGGCTTTCACATAGCTCCCGACTAATCTTCCTCCTCCCTCCCCTCTCCATAGAACAGACAGGGGCATGTCTGATACAACGAGACATAATTTCCTGGTAATGAGCCGTGAAGGGAAGAGAGGAGTTTAATAAACCCAATTACAAAGTTTCTAAAATCGCCTATACTATTGATTTCTGCAAAAAAATTAAATAACAGTGACACTTTAACATAGGTATTATTGCATTCAAAGCAGGTTTTTAGTATACCATATTACTGCTGGACGTTTTGGTCAAAACAAGACCTTTATCAACAGGGTATACTAGTTGCATGAATAAAGAATAGACCATGTTGTAATCAGAGGTATGAGTGATGATGACGGACGGATTTCCTATAATCAAATCTTATGAACAGGATAGATGATAAGTATCTGATTTGTGGAAGACCTTCTGATTATGTGAGAAGTTTTACCAAATGCCCCTTTTAATTATGTGGCATTAAACATGTCCACTGCTGCTTTATTCAGAGTCCTATAGGAGTCCTACATATATTTCTGCAGCTCCCTTCAAACTCTATAGGACTTCTATTAAAGGGGTATTCACCTACAAGCTAAAAAAGCTAGCTGTTCTTACTCACCAAGTCCCCCTGAGTATTTTGAGCCAATCTATAACCAAGATGTTACCGACCAGGAAACTACATTTGCCATCATGCATTCCCCGTCCTTGCCCCCTTAGCTTTCTTTCTGGCCACTGCTGTCATTACTATTGCACATTAAACACAAGACTGTCTTCACTGATTTTGCATCACATCACCCCAATATGTATTCCATACTAGCTGATGATGTAGCAAAGCTGACGCGCACATGGTGTAGCAGAGCTGACTTGCCCATGGTGTAGCTATGTGCTGCATAACGGGCATCTGTTTACCTGGGGTTGTAGTTTAGGTTTACATCTCTATGATCTGTGGTGTACCCCCTCTGGCTATCCCCTATCCTCTAGGCCAGTGTTTCCTAACCTTTTTTTCCCTAACCTTACATCAGGGCACTCCTACCAGATAACGTTCTACAAAATGCGAAAACCTCATTCAGTGACTCACAGGTGACGTCTTCTTTGATCTGAGATATTCTTTTTTCCTCTCCATCTGGCCCAGGCCTGCATGATGATTTCTTCTCTTCGTCTCTTCAGAACCTGCCAGACAAACATCCTTCAACTTCCTTCCCTTTCCCCTCCTATAGCATCCCATACAGTAGCAATTCCACTGTTTGGTGCCAGGCACAGTAAAGTGAGTAGGTGAGTAGGCTGCCCCATGTAAGTAGGATCCCCTGCTGTGCAACCCCATATAGTAATAATGTCTCCTGGTGTGCAACCCCATATAGTAATAATGTCTCCTGCTGTGCCCCCATATAGTAATAATGTCTCCTGCTGTGCCCCTATATAGTAATAATGTCTCCTGCTGTGCCTCCATATAGTAATAATGCCTCCTGCTGTGCCCCCACATATAGTAATAATGTCCAGTGCTCTGCCCCCCTACATGGTAATAATGCGCCTGCTGTATCCACCTGCATTTAACCTGACCCCTCTACACACACACTCCCCCACCTGACCCCCCACACACTCCCCCACCTGACCCCCCACACACTACCCCACCTGACCCCCCCAGACCCCCACTACTCCACCTGACCCCCAACCCACACACACTACCCCACCTAACCCCCCCACACACTATACCACCTGACCTCCCCACACACACTTCCCCACCTGACCCCCTTCCCCTCAAACACACAGACTCCCCCACCCACACACACTCCCCCACCCGAGCCCCATCCCCACACACACACTCCCCCACCTGATCTCACACACACACTATCCTAGCAGACCGCCATCCCGGCCCCAAACACACACAGTAACCTTAGATTACAATAGTCACCCCCGTGCAGCAGTCTGAGGTGGAGGAGCGCGGCGGGGGAGAAGCTTTGCGCCACTACGGCCGGCTGTAGCGCACTAGTGGAGGAGCCCTTCGTTCAAAGAAGAGCGGGGTGTTGTCACTGGAGTGGCGTCCGGGAGTATGTTGGGCACTAAGTGGTGCTGACAAGGTTAAGCTGATCCCGCACCCGCGGGCCGCCAGTGCTGAAGTAACAGCAGCCTGGGCTGCTGTTATTTCGGTGCTGGCGGGATCAAAAAAACTTTCAGAGCTAGGTTGAATTAATTCTGGGCTTGGGCCCTGAATGTTTATGCCTAGCAATGCCACTGATCATAGGAGCAGCCAGTCACTGCTAGGTGGTGAGGTGTGACTCCACGCCGGAGGTGGTTGGGCGAGATACAGCTGGACCTTGGTTACTTTGTGATGCCAGTGCCTTGGAGGCACACAGGTGTGATGGCATGGCTGCTTTTAGTTGACAAGGCTGGTTGTACCTTTTTCCCCTGTGGTCAGTGTCCTGCCGGGTTGCTACTGGGTCCCTTGGGTTAGTCTAATCACGGATGGCCAGAGTGGTGTAGTGACCCTCCCAGGCTATCGGAACCGCCACCCACAGAAAGGCGAAGTGTCGCAAGATTAGGTGGTGTACTGTGTCAGTGGAAAGTGAGAAACCACAGAGTCTCTTTAACTTAAATAAGCTTAGTTTACTGAGAAGATACATGCTTGAGTCAAGGTTACATGATTATGAGGTTTCTCTTAATAAAGCACTTGATAATACACTTGACAATTGTTCCAAACACTTGAGAATACTGCAACCGAATCTGTAGTAGGAATGCAGGATAGGATACAGTTGTGCCGACTGAATAGTGTACTGAGTGATACAAAGAAGCAGAGTAGTGGAGAGGAGGATGCCGTGAGAATCCCAACCCTGGTAGTACTGTGCTCTGCCGGGATGTTGGAGGATGAAGTAGAAGAAGAAGAACACCTGCGATGCCCTGGCCCCTGGGGGCCACTTCCGCAGTGCTGGTGTTATGAGCGGGCAATGACCGGGGCAGCTGCAGGGGTTATACTTGTCACGGTATAGGCCTGAGGGCGGCACAGCTGTAGGGCCGGTCTGTGAAATCTGCGGGTGATGATGGGCATGCGATTCTTCGCTGCACCTAGTCAGGGCATTAGTTAGTGGACACCAATGCCAGGGTTCAGTAACAGCGGTTTTATTATAGATGAGGTAACTAGTAGCAACAGTTCTGTCTGGATGCAACCGGGTATATAGCAGGCTTTGACAAATAAAGCAGGAGTGGTGCTGCATAGGCTGTGAGAATACGTGCCGGATGATGGGAGTAGGAGTATGAGAGAAATAGCGTTGCTGGGTGGATTAGCTTGAGAGTAATACTTGCTGTGAATCCTTGCAGCGATGAGGAGAGATAACGGAATGACACCCAGATGAGAGAGAAGACTCCGGACACTTGAGCAGGCAGATACAGCCGAAGACTTGAATATAGCAGAGCACCTGATCCACACTTCTAGTGGTGAAGTGGGAGCTGCAGAGAAGAAGCCCAACTCCTCTGAGGCAGGAGAGGGACGACACACATCCTCCTTGCTTGGAAGCAGGGGGAAGACTAACTTGTTAGGAGGAAGTGGGAGGTCACATGGTTGCTCCTGGCCAGAGCTAGTCTGCCATTGGAGGAACCATGGTTACAGGTCACGTGATCAACAGCCTTGCATACCACTGTACAATGCAATAATACACAGGAATACATGAGAATACACATGAGAATGCACATTACCAGAGAATACTAGGGGAAAACCAGCAGCAGTTGCAGTGCAAACACTTACCAGAACAGGCATTGACACAGCAAGAGAAATGGCCATAATAGGAGTAGTAGTCTGCATGTTCTGGGACACTGCACACCTGTGTCCATGTATTGACCTTGAATAGTCTTCACACTAACTTAAGCCCACTAGACTTGGCTGAACCTTCCTAGAGGGTGACACAGGCCCAGATGAGAGAGAAGACTCCGGACACTTGAGCAGGCAGATACAGCCGAAGACTTGAATATAGCAGAGCACCTGATCCACACTTCTAGTGGTGAAGTGGGAGCTGCAGAGAAGAAGCCCAACTCCTCTGAGGCAGGAGAGGGACGACACACATCCTCCTTGCTTGGAAGCAGGGGGAAGACTAACTTGTTAGGAGGAAGTGGGAGGTCACATGGTTGCTCCTGGCCAGAGCTAGTCTGCCATTGGAGGAACCATGGTTACAGGTCACGTGATCAACAGCCTTGCATACCACTGTACAATGCAATAATACACAGGAATACATGAGAATACACATGAGAATGCACATTACCAGAGAATACTAGGGGAAAACCAGCAGCAGTTGCAGTGCAAACACTTACCAGAACAGGCATTGACACAGCAAGAGAAATGGCCATAATAGGAGTAGTAGTCTGCATGTTCTGGGACACTGCACACCTGTGTCCATGTATTGACCTTGAATAGTCTTCACACTAACTTAAGCCCACTAGACTTGGCTGAACCTTCCTAGAGGGTGACACAGGCCCCAGACCTTGTTACCTGGGATGAGTGGAATGTTGAGGGTTCCCTGCTGACAGCCGCTCTGTAAAATAGAGTTCATAGGCTTGCTGCAACTTTGCTATATCTAAATCAGTTCCTAGCTTATGTGGCTTTTGTGGATACTGTCCTGCTCTGTTAATTCTCCTTGTCCACGGCGTGGGTTGAGGTTGTCTTTGGCTTGTCCTCTCCTAAGAGCACTAGCACTGCATAGTGTTGTGTAGCATCAGAGAGAAGAAAACTGAGTACTGTCCTACGTTCCTCCAATTTCAGGGCCATTTTTCTGAAAACATTAAATATCAACAGTTCAAGTGATTTTAAGAAACTCTGTAATAGGTTTTATGTACTAAAAGAGTTTCCTTCTGTACTGAAAAAGCAATCTCCCAGCCTCCCCCCTCACATGAAATGAAGCAGGATTTCTGTCTCCATTATGTGGCTATGGAGAGGGGAGGGGCTGTTAGGAGTGACTGAGCACGGAGGATTTCTGCAAAGCACAACACACTGCAATCTTCTCTCAGTAAGTTCATAGATAAGCACTGATCTTTCTGACACCTGAATTTAGTGTTTTAGGTGCCCAGACAGTCTACAAACCTTCATGTCACCTCTTCCTGCTCCCTCATCTCCCTCAGCCCCTCCCCCTTCATAGGCTTACAATGGAGAGAGCAGAGCCCGTCTTCACTGGCTTCTCTGTAATGAAGACGTGTTTGCCTGATAATGCACAGATAAGAAGTCGGGGGGGGGGGAGGCTGGGAGATTGCTTCTTGAGTACAGAAGGAGGCTTTTTTGGCTGATGAAACCTATTACAGAGTTTCTTAAAATCGCTTATACTACTGATTTCTGCAATAAAAAAAAAACATGACCGTTACGCTTTAACTTTTCATATTACACACATTTACACAGACAGGTTTGTCTGACAGATTTTTTTTTAAGCCAAAGCCAGGAACAGACTATAGACAGAGAACAGGTCATAAAGGAAAGACTGAGATTTCTCCTTGCTTCAAATCCATTCCTGGCTTTGGTTTCGATAATCTGTCAGGTAGATCTGTCTGTGGGGTAATGCACCATAAGTCTATGGAAGTTGAACTTTGACTAGCAGTGATCAGGTGCAGATGATGTAGACACAGAGGGAGGGGGTAGAGGGAGCAGCATGTTGTCAGAGTGGGCACAGACAAGAGGATTTTAGACATTCAGAGTTGTTAAATATGAGGGGAAAAAAACAAGGAAAGCGTGAAAGATAGGTTATACATGTATGTTAGACATAGGGTGGTATTGGGAAGGGGGATCATTTAGAATATTGTTTTTGTTACCCGGATAACCCCTTTAACTGCTGCTCCACTCAACTGGGGATCTTTTCTGGACCCCCTTTCTCATGATCTGTAGGGGTTCCAGTGGTTAGACCGCCACCAATCAGACCCATATTATCTATATGATGGAAAACCCATTGACAGGGTGAAGAAGAGGGTGAGCAGGGTTTCATTACCAGTTTTTCGCCTCTCATCCCAGGCTCCCGATATTCTGCAGTCTTCATTGACCTATCCTATGCACTGCCACAGATACTCTGACATGCATGCTTTCTGACTCTAACATTGGAAGTCAGTACATCTGACCTAATCAAGGCAAATGGCTGTGTATGATGTTTATGATTTAGGTACCATATGTAATAAGTACATGACCATGCATTTCAGCAGAGTATTACATAGATGAGAAGGCGTTCTCCATACTGTATGTTATACCACATCATAAAGGAAATGGTGGTGTGGTCTATGCTATGTATGTAGTCTCGCTCTTCACAGTCTCTCAGACACCTGATGATACAACTTGTAGTGTACAAAGTACATCATGATGTGGACTGTTGTTAAATCAGTAATTCCAGGCCTTTTGCTTTGTACTTTTATTACAGGTAAGATTTTATTTCAATTTACAGTTCTTTTCACACATCACAACAATATATTTTGCGCACAACCTAATACATTTAGTTTGATGGTTTATATAAAGTATTTATTGAGAACGTGGTGACAACTTACTAATTTATTTATTTCCAGATGTGCAGTCAGATTCTCAAGTATCACAGGATCCTGATCTTCATACTACAGAAGACCAAGCTATCACTCTGACCTGTACTCACAAAATATCCAACTATTATCTTCTGATCTGGTACAAGCAGATCCCTGGACGTGGCCTAGAAATCTGTGATTACGGTGTGACATTAGGATCAAACCAGCATCCAAGATACTCAATGACTGTAGACAGAGACTCTCTCACTACACAACTCAATATAAAAAATGTGAGGGGGGAAGACACAGCTGTGTATTACTGTGCAGTGACTGACACAGTGACACTGACAGACTGCAGCTCTGTACAAGAATGAACCATCCACCATGCACAGATAAACAGATAAAACCAAATGCTGTGGCCCGGGGTTGCTAGGTGGTAAGAGCAGTGGGCTTGCTGGTGTTTTTGGATGGGCACTTGTCACGGTGGCCAGGAGTGGTGATACCCTCCCCTGGACACACTGGCACTTTGTATGGATAGCACAATGTGTTTTAGCAGGTACGGAGGAGAGTAATGAGAGAGTCCAGCACTTAACCAGAATGGTGTTTACTTAGGGTGCGTTTGCACAGACAGATTTATCTGTCAGATTTTTTAAGCCAAAACCAAGAACAGACTATAAACAGAGAACAGGTCATAAAGGAAAGACTGAGATATCTCCTGTTTTCAAATCCATTCCTTGCTTTTGCTTCAAAAATCTGTCAGATAAATCTGCCTGTGTAAACGCACCATTAGGATCTTCAATGCAATACAAAACAGGTGAAATGAGTGCAAAAGATAATCACAGAAGATGTAACATAACAATATCCTTTCTCTTGATGGACAACGCAGAGCGTTTAACTTGGGTGCTTGAGGTAGATAGATAATAGGTAGGTAGATAGTAAGAAGAATAGCTGAGTTGAGTAGTTTAAAGAAGTGTAGCTGAGTTGAGTAGGTTAGGGGGCTGTCTTGGGGAGCTTGCCTATGTAGTGCAGTACTCTACCTGGATGTTTTCTATTGACTTTGTGTAGAAGAAGAAGACTCTCTTACTCACGGTTGAGAATAAGAGGTGCCATTTGACAAACAAGTCAAGCAAGTGTCAGGTTTGGTAGTATGAATCCTAGGCTAACCTCTCAAGATTTCCCGAGTACGCCGAGCAAGATCCAATGGAGTACTTCTTCAGCTTTGTGCGTTTTGCTCCACTGCAGACTTGACTGGGTATTATTGAGTCCTTACTTACCACCCTCACCTCAAATAAAGACACAACACCATGTGGATTTTAATCGGCCACAGCAGCCGAGTTTATTACAAACAAACATTTAAATTAAATAACTCAACAACCTGAACCTATATCCCAACCATATAAAACGGCGGAGGTGGTCCTCGAAGCCCAAAATAACCAAGGCGGTCACCCACAATTAATCCCACCCACAGGTTGGCCTTCCAGCCAGTCTGCACAGGCTGAGAGGCATACAGTTAACAACTGTGGGCACCCAACTTCCTTTTACCCCCTAAAGGGTTAACTTCCACGAGCCACCAGGTAATTTTCCGTGACCGCCAACTCCATAAAGTTTGTTAAGGGAGACCGGAACCCACCTATGGTTCCCTCCCCTATTTTCTACCATTCCCAATAATCACCACCAACTCCGAGGACCCCCCCCACGCCACAGCTGCTGCGACAAGACAACCGCCCCCCAGCTGCGCCAATCAAAATACCACCTGCCCCCAACCCCATACACCGATCCTAAACAACAGGAAAAAACCAGGGTGGGTGGGTGGGGTTGTCAGCTCGACTTTCTAACCACAAGTGGCTAACACTCCCCCCCTCCCCTCACAATTTATAACATAACCCCCTTATCAAAAACAACCCTCCATATATGGTACCCCACATGACCTCCGGCCAATGCCCGAGGCTTAACCCCCCAGTAACCCCCCACCCCTTTTCCTCTAACCAAAACCCCCCCCCACCTAAACCACCTTACATGTAAACTCTCCTCACCATGCTTAATATTTGTCCCCCTCCCCCAGTCCCAATAAACCCCAGTCATGCTGGCCTCCCCTCATGCATTCTGCTACTGTCCGGCCATTACTTGACTGGGTATTATTGAGTCCTTACTTACCACCCTCACCTCAAATAAAGACACAACACCATGTGGATTTTAATCGGCCACAGCAGCCGAGTTTATTACAAACAAACATTTAAATTAAATAACTCAACAACCTGAACCTATATCCCAACCATATAAAACGGCGGAGGTGGTCCTCGAAGCCCAAAATAACCAAGGCGGTCACCCACAATTAATCCCACCCACAGGTTGGCCTTCCAGCCGGTCTGCACAGGCTGAGAGGCATACAGTTAACACCTGTGGGCACCCAACTTCCTTTTACCCCCTAAAGGGTTAACTTCCACGAGCCACCAGGTAATTTTCCGTGACCGCCAACTCCATAAAGTTTGTTAAGGGAGACCGGAACCCACCTATGGTTCCCTCCCCTATTTTCCACCATTCCCAATAATCACCACCAACTCCGAGGACCCCCCCCCCCACGCCACAGGGCAAACGTGGAACACCTACGCGGTTGCACCCCGCCACACCTCAACCGCTACTTCCAAACCACCCTGCAACGCCAGGCACCACATGTCCACCCCCACCGCGTTGAGATGGACACCATCTTTTCTCCAGTAGTCCCCCTCCCCTTTCTCCAGATCCACATGACGCACCACCACTGCCCCATTCCGTGCCATAAACTTAGATACCGCCTTATTCACCTTTACGCGGGCCTTATTAATCCGAGCCACCGATCTAGCCCCCTTCCACGTCTTCCTTGGAACAATGTCCGACCAGACCACTACCGTCTTCGGGAACAGGGACCAGAAGCGAAGCAAATCGAACTGAATGTCCTTTATCAGTTCCCTGAATGGACGTGCACCCAAATCATTTCCCCCCAGATGCACTAACAGTACATCTGGTGGACGATCATACCTGGCAAATTTGTGAACTTCCGGCAACAGCTCGCGCCACGTCATCCCCCCTTTTCCGATCCAACGCACTACCGCCTCCCGTCGATCAAACCCCAGCTGCCTCCCATTCGGACGAACACCAGCCTGCACAGCTCCCCAAAACACGTATGAGTGACCGACAATCCAAATCAAACACGGGGGATCACCTGAAATAAAAAAGGGGATAACATAACAACAGGACAACCAACCCCAAAGTCCACTCACCCCCAAGACCCCACTCCATCCAGTCAATCACCACTATAGATTACCTCACCCGTCCAGCCGCACATACGACCTGAACCGGATAGACTCCCAGCGGCCAATACGGCGTATCACATCATCCCCCAATCCTAAGCGAGCCGCCTCCGTAGCTGCCCCAATACGAAACGAGTGACCACTGTAAACACCGGGATCCAGGCCCAAACTCTGCACACACCTCTTAAACACTGCAATAAACTGGTACCGTGACAAATAAGACCCATCCTGATGTACCAGCAGAGGACCCTCCACCGCCACACCTCCCTGCCAGAAATTCCTCAAAAGGGACACCGGGCACATAGCCGCCCCTGTCACTGCAAACAAGACCACCCTCCTACCTCTGCCCACCTGATCCGTCTTGGATCTCCGCAACCGAAACTCAACCCTATCTTCAAACAGATCAACATCCCCGGCTAACAGCCCCCCCAACGTCACAACAGAAGGACAAACCAGCTCGCCCAATCGCAAGGCCCCGAAAAATGCTAAAGAAAATGCAAGTTGGAACAGAACCGTCTCAGCTGTGGACACACAAATCACTGCCAACTGCAACCCCAGCTGCTGAAGCAAACCAAAAGAAACCGGCCTCCTCTTATCCAACACCCGGACACCCCGCCGATAACCCCTCAGCGCCTGGCGTGCCAGGAAAGATTTTGTCACGTCCTCCACACCCCGAGCCTTACACCCAAACGATACCCCTGCTACCAGCTTATTAATACGGCCCACTGACCAACCCCCGTCCAAACAATGCCCCACAGGCAGGTCCCACAATTCCACCGGACAGTGTTCTCCCGCCTCCTCGGCCGATGGCGCCAGCTCCCGAAACCGTTGCCACTGCGAACGAGAAATGGCGTCAGCAATACCATTGTGCACCCCCGGAACATGCACCGCCACCACCCATATGTTTGCTGACAAGCAGAGCAGCACCAAGTGTTGCAACAAGCGCACCACCGGAGGTGACAAAGCCGTCACCTGATTGATCGCTGACACCACCCCCATGTTATCGCAGTGAAAACGGAGCTTCTTATTCCTGAACCTGTCCCCCCACATCTCCAAGGCCACCACAATAGGGAACAGCTCGAGACAAACCAAGTTCTTTACCAATCCTGCTTCCTTCCAAAACTCAGGCCAAGTCTCCCCACACCACCGCCCCTGACAGTAAATACCAAAACCCACACTTCCCGCCGCGTCCGTGAATAACTCGAAATCCGCCGCATCCCTCCCAGGTTCGATAAACAACGACCTGCCATTGTAGCGAGACAAAAACTCCTCCCACACCCCCAAATCCTCTTTTAGCTTTGCTGACAACCGAATGTGATGATGTGGGGCCCTCACCCCCGCCGTCGCCATTGCCAACCGCCGACTAAACACTCTCCCCATCGGCAGGATGCGGCAAGCAAAATTGAGCTTACCCAACAATGATTGCAAATCACGCAGCCTGACTTTCTTAGACCCCCTCACCAACTGTACCGAAGCCCTCAAATCCTTGAGCTTATCCTCAGGCAGCCGACACTCCATCCTGACCGTGTCTATCACAATCCCCAGAAAACACAATTCTGTACACGGCCCCTCCGTCTTCTCCTCTGCCAGAGGCACTCCAAACCGACCCATGACCTGCCTCAGGGTATGTAGCAAAACCGAACAACAGTTCGATCCCGCCGGCACGATACAAAGGAAGTCATCCAGATAATGGATGACCGACCTTGCACCTGCCAAGTCCCTGATGACCCATTCCAAAAATGTACTGAAAGTCTCAAAGTACGAGCAGGACAAGGAACACCCCATAGGCAGGCACCTATCCACAAAATAACCCCCTTGCCAAAAACACCCCAACAAAGGCTGACTATCCGGATGTACCGGCAATAGCCTGAATGCCGACTCCACATCAGTCTTAGCCAAAAGGGACCCGGCCCCAAACTTCTGTACCCACTGCACTGCCGCGTCAAACGAAATGTAGCGAACAGAGCAGATCTCAGGATCAATGCCGTCGTTGACCGAGTCCCCTTTTGGAAATGACAGATGATGGATAAGCCGAAATTTATTCGGCTCCTTCTTCGGCACTACCCCCATCGGCGACACCCGCAAACAAGTTACCGGCGGGCACGAAAACGGCCCCGCCATCCTGCCCAACGAAACTTCCTTCAGCAACTTGTCAGATATAACCGCCGCGTGCTCCGATGCGGACTTCAAATTCTTCCCCACACCCCTCACCGTCCCCACAACACCGGGGATCCGAAAGCCATCCCGAAACCCCCGCTCCAACAATTCTGCCGCCGCTCTATCCCCATATCTATTTAGAAACGGGACCATCTCGTCCACCCGCACCGGTGTCTCCCCCTTTTGCAGCACCGTCGCTACCACCTCTCCCTCTATCAGCCTTAAAGCACCTGGATGCGCCGTGAGACCCCCCTCCACATCCAGAACATTCGTGTTTAAACTTGCATTTTGCCCCGTATTTGCAAAACCCGTCATTGTACATGAAGCACAGCCCTTTGTGGACCGCCGTTGAATGACCCGACTGTGAAGAGCCACCGGCGCTCCCGAGAAAGGGCTGATTCGTTCCCCCCGGACGCACCGGCGCCGTGACCCGTAACCAAAGACTAATGTCTTTGTGATCCCACCGAATACCCGGCCGCAACGCTTTCCGCTGACGAAACTGTTCGTCATAGCGGAGCCAACCTTGCCCCCCGTACACCCTGTACGCTTCCCCGATAGCGTCCAGATAACAAAACAAGCCCGAGCAATTCTCAGGAGCCTTCTCCCCTATTACACTGGCCAGTATAGCGAACGCTTGTAACCAGTTGGTAAACGTCCGCGGGATCAACTTATACCTCCGCCTCTCCTCCTTCTCTGTTTTTTCCAACACCGCCATACCCCTATCCAAATTAAATTTTTCAAGCGGTAGCAGGGAGAAGATTTCCACATACTCCCCCCTCCATATTTGCTCCCGCACCTCTTTCTTCAGATGGGCCCCTAAGGGTCCCTCAAAGCAAACATAAACCTCCGACTTTGCCGCATCATCCAATCTAATCACCTCCCCCTCACTAGATCCAACAGCCGCCTGCACCAGACCTCCCGCAACCTCAGTACCACCCCCAGCACCACCACAAACAGACCCCACAACAGCTGCACCAGCCGCCCCTGGCACCACCAATCCAGCACTCCCACTCCCACTCTGCAGCAACCCGCCGTCCCGCGGCACCCCCACGTTAGCCACAGAAGGCCCCGCCGGGCCAGCACCAACCGGCACCAGCCCAGCAGGCCGGACATCCCCCGCTGCTGTACCCATGCTGGACAGCCAGGCCGCAGCAGGGCCCTGCGTCCCCAGAGACGCCTCCAACCCCTTCACAAGACCCTGCAAGCCCACCAACAATGCCCCCAACGAGCCCTGCTGCCCCACTCCCCCACCTCCAAATGCCAGCACTATGTGTCCCAGCCCCCCCCCCAGCCCCCAGTGTAGTGTCCATCTCACCTGGCCGCCTGGGTGCTGTGTCCCCAGCAGCCGATGCTCCGGCCTCTCGACGCTCTCCTCCAGCTTCCGGCTCGGCTCCAGACTCGGGATCCCCGGCATCCCGGCCGCTTCCGGAATCGACGTTGCGCATGACGTCATCACGCTCCCTCCCGGCGGAACCGGAAGGGGCGCGTTCTTCCAAGACAGCTGGGCAGAAGCCGAAGGAAGCAGAAGCCCGATTCCCGCACCTGATGGCCGCTCCGGCAGCCTCCGACTCCCGGCCACACGAACTCCCCCACTACGCCGGGTCCGGCCGCTCCGGCCTGGGACCGTACCTGCTCCCGCCACCACCGCCGATCTCACCGCAGCACGGGGAGGGGACTCCTCCCCCGGTCGTAGGCCACGCCTTCCAGCGGGATTCCTCTCGGGCCGCGACCGGCGAGCTGCAGCAGTTCTGGTTACGGCCGGGCCCGGAGGGTCCCTTGAGGGGCTCCCTATGCGGCATCTGGCCCTGGGAGTCGCTTCTGGGCTTAGGCGCGCAGGAGGCCTGGTCCTCCTCGGCCGGCGACTTGACGAGGACGCCTCGGCAGTAGGCGCCTCCGACCCCCCCAGCAGACTTTGGAACTGAGTCTGCATCCATTCTGCACCTCTGTCAGCGGCAGTCCTGCGAAACAGCTCCACCATCTCCTCAATAGAAGCCATTGCTCAGAGTCTGGTAAGTTGTTGTCAGCTCGACTTTCTAACCACAAGTGGCTAACACTCCCCCCCTCCCCTCACAATTTATAACATAACCCCCTTATCAAAAACAACCCTCCATATATGGTACCCCACATGACCTCCGGCCAATGCCCGAGGCTTAACCCCCCAGTAACCCCCCACCCCTTTTCCTCTAACCAAAACACACACCCCCCCCCCCACCTAAACCACCTTACATGTAAACTCTCCTCACCATGCTTAATATTTGTCCCCCTCCCCCAGTCCCAATAAACCCCAGTCATGCTGGCCTCCCCTCATGCATTCTGCTACTGTCCGGCCATTACTAATTCTATCTTTGGCGTAGGCAAGGTTGAACCCAGGTGACAGTTACTCCACCTTTGGGTTTAGCACTGCATAGTTGTTCTTTGAAAGTCTCTCATCAGAAATCTGTAAGCTGTGGTTCCTGAAAAGGGCCTGGCCCTAGACCAGGCCTGGTTATAGGCTTCAGCAAGAGCTCTTTCTCTGTCTATCTCTCTCCATACACTAGACAAAAGACCCTCCTACCTCGGAATTACTAAATAGGGGTGACAGGGACTAACCTCCTATTGGTGGGGAAAGTGCTAGAAAGAGTGAGGTGTAGGAGTGTGATAGGGTGAAGAGTTTGAGTCACCCAAGCTAATTGGTTAATTGGCTAATATAAAACAGTAAAACACCCAAGTTAACCCTTCCATACAGTCAGCTGTGCACAAAGACAGGGGAGAGTGAGACACTAAAGGCCCTATTCCACGGAACGATTATCGTCCGTATTCGGCCGATATCAGCCGCATACAGACGATAATCGTCCCGTGGAATAGATTGCAACGATCAGCCGACATCGTTCATGTCGGCTGATCATTGCAGTCGCTTGTTTTTCAACATGTTGAAAAACAAGCAACTGATATAGCAGCGATCTGCTGCAGTTGCTCCGTTGAATAGGAGCGTCGGCAGCAGACGCTGCTATATCCTATGGGCTGCCAGGATGATCAGCGATCACCTGGGCAGCCCCCCCGCAGGTCCCCGCCGCCCCCTCCCGCACTCACCCGCTCGCTGAGCATAAGGAAATGCTGGTCCATTTGTCCGCATGCTGTGCAGCATGGGAATACTGTGAGGAAACTTAAGTGTTAGGTTTGTCAGATATGGTCTCAGCCTTCTAGATCTCCTTAAAGGGGTTATCCAGCGCTACAAAAACATGTCCACTTTCTTTCAGAGACAACACGACACTTGTCTCCAGTTCAGGTGCAGTTTGCAATTAAGCTCCATTCACTTCAATGGAACTGAGTAGCAAAATCCCCCCCAAGCTGGAGACAAGAGTGGGGATGTATCTTGAAGAAAGTGGCCATGTTTTTGTAGCGCTGGATAACCCCTTTAAAGGGATAGTCTGGCAGTCGGCCTTTGTTAATATATTGCTGCTGGTAAAAATAAAACTATAAACATGTTATCTTTACTGGTCCGCACTCCTCCGTGCCAAACACTGACTGAGACGACACAGCCCCACGGCCAGTGATTGGCTGAGCGGGCTGTCTCTGTTGTTCTACTGACATCTGCCTGTACCTTGGATTTCCCTTTTCCTTATGATTTTTTTTGTCGTTCTTCTCCTGGATATCCTGACTTTGGCTTGGTGTATTGACTTTGTCCCTGTTTTGTGTTCCTAGTGTATTCTCCTGGTTTAACCTGGCTAATCTGACTTTATTGTTCTGTCCTTTTCCCAAACCCTCATATTATCATAAGAAGGAACCGTTACCCAGTTAGGGGCCACCATTTAAGGTGTCATCTAGTAGGGAGGAGCAGTAGAAGGGTTTAGTTCCAGGGCTGCATTTACCCATTACCTCTCCTGACATCACACATATAGGATATTTCTAAAAGTCTTAGTGGGCCAATAACTACATTGTGTTATAAATAAATACAACAAATACATTGTGTTCTCTTTCAACACTCGGATTGAAATAGAATATTGGGGTGTAGTACAGTGTTGATGTTGGTAACACTTGGCCAGTGATGTTGTTTGTCGTGACGCCAGTGCTAGTTCAGCACACAGGTGTGATGGTATTACCTGCTTTAGGTTGGCCAGTGCGTACTATTCCCCAGATGAACGGTGACCTGCCGGGCTGTGATGAGTCCCTTAGGCTGTTGTCATGGTAGTCCTAAGTGGCTATTTACCCACCCGGATTAGCGGTACCGTCACCCGCCGAAAAGCGGAGAGTAAACCCAAGGTTGTTAGGCTGTAAGTATACAGGTGCTGAGAAAAAGATGACTGAGTCCCAGTACGTTAAAAATAGAACAATCTTTACTGTGCAGATCTCTTGAATAATGTACAACACTTTGGCAGAATAAATAATCATTGGCATAGACTCTTAATGCTTTAGTTTGACTAAACTTGTGCTGCAGAGATACTGGAGAATTAAGACTAAAGTAGAGCAGACGTATCAAACTCAGGTCCTCCAGCTGTTTTAAAACTACAATTCCCATCATGCCTGGACAGCCAAAGCTAAAGCTTTGGCTGTCCAGGCATGACGGGACTTGTAGTTTTGCAACAGCTTTAGGGCCTGAGTTTGACACCCCTGCAGTAGAGTATAGCTTAGCCGGCAGTGCTCAATGTAGAAGAGTGCAGCTTAGTCGAAAGGAGTCTGTCTGGAGGGTCCCAACCCAAATTAGTAATGTGCTCTGACGGAACTTTAGAGAGAATACTTGAGAGATACTTGTGCTTGTGTTTCAACTAAACTGTCGCTGACCATCTTTTACCCTTCAGTGTCGTGGTAGCCGTCCTACCAGGGTGACACAAGCCCCAGTCTTGGTTACCTGGGTGTAGCTAAGTGCCTGAAATTATCCGATATCATCTACGCTGCGACATAGAGTACGTCGACCTTCGTTACGGTATCTTTGCTCTTTCCGGGTCAATTCCTCTGTCCTAGGATACCACCCTGCACTGTGTTGAGAGGTTCTTGGCGTGGGTTGGGGTTATCTCTGACTTGTCCTCCCTCTAGTAGTGCTTAAAGCTGCATAGTGGCTTTAGGAAGTAGACTGAAGAAAGTAAGTGTCTCTGGTTGCTCCATACTCATGTGTCTTGGCTAACACGGCTGGACTGTCCCGGCCCTGGCTAACTTCAGCAGGGATGTCTACTCTGTGTGTGTCCTTTTCCCACAAGAATCAGGATAAGACTCACTGAAGACTGATGCTACATTTCCTCCCACCAAGTGACTACTTCCCCAGGGGTGTGTAAGAGTCCCTGTGAGTGGTGAAAAGAATGTGTGCAAGAAGAAAGGAGAGCAATGATAGGCAAAAGGAAAAAGGATACTGTATCTCCATTGGTCAGCAAAATGTACAATACATACAGGACAGTAACCCTTTTCTCACTTCATCTGTGTGACAATAAAGAGCTTACATAGAAAATACTGACATCTAGTGGCGAAATAAAAAAATGCTACCTTAATCACCAACTAGCTCTGAGAAAAAGGCTTTTGCGAGAGGCGTGACGCATACAACACCTCGTGGTAGGAAACCACAACAAATCCAAAAGAATTAAAACGTTTAAATTCCGCCTCCATTTCACCTTAATTTCTGTGAACTATCTAAAGGTTAACAAGTTTCCTAAATGTCCTTTTTAATACTGGGTGCAGTTCTTTAAATGAGGTGATTTATGGGGGTTTCTAATATACAGGTCCCTCAAATCTATTTCCAAACTTAATCAATCCCTACAAAAAATCTTTTAACCTTTTAACCCCTTCACGTCAGCAATCTGTATATATATGTTCCTATTGCACATGCCCGTGCAGTAGGAATGTACATATACGTTCCTGACTTGATGGGGCTTTGTGATGAGAGTGGGATCGCTGCAGGGACAGCGATCCCGCTCTCATCTGTGTACAGCCCCGGGGGTAATGAGAGTCAGCTGCGATCCCGCAGCTGACCCCCATTAACCCCTTAGTGACTGCCGAAACGGTGCCGGTGCCCCGGCCAGTGCCGCAGAGGCAAGGTGCGGTGGTCAGAGGCAAGGTGCGGTGGTCAAGACTGTCCGTAACCACGCCAGACTGTCCGTAACCACCCCACATTACCTGTAATCTAATTTTTTTTATTTTATGTTAGTAACTGCGCTATTCTAATAACTATTACTAGCTGCGGTTTTGCTCCAGCAAATTGGCGCTCTTTCCCTTCTGAGCCCTGCTGTGTGCCCATACAGTGGTTTATGCCCACATATGGGGTACCGTTGTACTCAGGACAACCTGCGTTACAGATTTTGGGGTACATTTTTTCTCCTGTTCCTTGTGAAATTTAGAAATTTCAAACTAAACCAACATAGTATTGGAAAAATTCAAGTTTTTCATTTTTACTGGCCAATTTTAAATACTTTCCTCTAACATCTGTGGGGCCAAAATGCTCATCCTACCCCAAGATGAATTCTTTGAGTGGTGTACTTTCCGAAATAGGGTGACCTTTGGGGGGATTCTATTCTGTAGACATTACAGGGGCTCTGCAAACGCACCTGGTGCTCAGAAACTTCTTCAGAAAAATCTACACTGAAAATGCTAATTGGCGCTCCTTCCCTTCTGAGCCCCGCTGTGTGCCCATACAGTGGTTTATGCCCACATATGGGATACTGTTCTACTCAGGAGAATCTGCGTTACAGATTTTGGGGTGAATTTTCTCTCCTGTTCCTCGTGAAATTGAGAAATTTCAAACTGAAGGAACATATTATTGGAAAAATTCGAGTTTTTCATTTTTACTGTCTACTTTTGAATACTTTCCTCTAATACCTGTGGAGTCAAAATGCTCACCACACACCAAGATGAATTCTTTCAGGGGTGCAATTTCCAAAATGGGGTGACTTATGGCGAGATTTTACTCCGCTGGCACTACAGGGGCACTGCAAACGCACCTGGCGCTCAGAAACTTCTTCAGCAAAATCTGCATTGAAAAAGCTAATTGGCGCTCCTTCCCTTCTGAGCCCAGCTGTGTGCCCATACAGTGGTTTATACCGACATATGAGGTACCTTTTTACTCAGGAGAACCTGCGTTACAAATTTTGGGGTACTTTTTTTCTCTTGTTCCTCGTGAAATTGAGAAATTTCAAACTAAAGAACTTATTATTGGAAAAATTTGAGTTTTTCATTTTTACTGTCTACTTTTGAATACTTTCCTCTAATACCTGTGGGGTCAAAATGCTCACCACACACCAAGATGAATTCTTTGAGGGGGGCACTTTCCAAAATGGGGTGACTTATGGCGAGATTTTACTTCGCTGGCACTACAGAGGCACTGCAAACGCACCTGGCGCTCAGAATCTTCTTCAGCAAAATCTGCATTGAAAAAGCTAATTGGCACTCTTTCCCTTCTGAGCCCGGCTGTGTGCCCATACAGTGGTTTATACCGACATATGAGGTACCTTTTTACTCAGGAGAACCTGCGTTACAAATTTTGGGGTACTTTTTTTCTCTTGTTCCTCGTGAAATTGAGAAATTTCAAACTAAAGAAACATATTATTGGAAAAATTTGAGTTTTTCATTTTTACTAATTTTGAATACTTTCCTCTAACATCTGTGGGGTCAAAATGCTCATCCTACCCCAAGATGAATTCTTTGAGGGGTGTACTTTCCAAAATGGGCTGACTTATGTTTTTTTTTCTCTCTGCTGACACTACAGGGGCTCTGCAAATGCATCTGGCGCTCGGAAACTTCTTCAGCAAAATCTGCAATGGAAAAGCTAATTGGCGCTCCCTTCCTTCTGAGCCCCGCTGTGTGCCCATACAGTGGTTTACGTCCACATATGGGGTACCGTAGTACTCAAGAGAACCTTCGTTACAAATTTTGGGGTGCTTTTTCTCTCATGTTCCTTTTGAAAATGAGAAACTTTAATCTAAACGTATATATTATTGGAAAATTTTAATTTTTCATTTTTTTACGGCATAATGGTGAATACTTTCCTTCAGCCCCTATAGGGTTAAAATGCTCATTATACCCCTAGATAAATTCTTTAAGGTGCCTAGTTTGCAAAATGGGGTCACTTATGGGGGTTTCCAGTATACAAATCTCCTAAATCAACTTAAAAAAAGAACTGGTCCCTAAAAAAATCCGTTTTGGAAACCTTCACGAAAATGTGGTAATTTGCTGATAAATTTCTAAGCCCCGTCACACCCTAAAAAAGTAAAATATGTTTATGAAATGAAGCCAGAATAAAGAGGACGTATCGGTACTGTGACTTAGTAACTAATTTATGTGATACGACTTTCTTTTTTTAGAAGCAGAGAATTTCAAAGTTCATAAAATGCAAATTCTTTTAATTTTTCATAATATTTTGATGTTTTTCACAAAAAACACACAAAGTAGTGACCAAATTTTGCCACTAATATAAAGTGCCATATGTGACGAAAAAACTGTCTCAGAATCGCTAGCATACGTTAAAGCATCACTGAGCTATAAGCGCATAAAATGAGACAGGTCAGATTTTGAAAAATGAGCCTGGTCTTTTAGGTGCAAATAGGCTTGGTCTTGAAGGGGTTAATGTCTTACAAACGTAAATGGATGTTAACCAAATGATTTAAGCCTACAAAAGACATATTGTAAATAAGAATTATCAACTAATTTTTGTGGTGTTACGGTTTCGCTTGCAAGCAGAGAAGTTTGCATTTTGGGGAAAAAATACTATAATAAATAATAAATAAAGTTTTTGATAGGTAAATGATAAATGTATCAAATTATTTACCCCTAACATACAAGAACGTACAAGAAGCAATGTCAGAATAAGGCCCCGTTCCCACTGAGGAAAGGTAGCGGAATTCCGCGACGGAATTGTCCGCCGCGGAATGCCGTTAGCCTCCCTTTCATAACGGGAGTCTATGGGAGGCGCGCGCTCCTGCCCTGTCCGCGCTGAAGAATGAACATGTTCATTCTTCAGCGCGGACAGGGCAGGAGCGCGCGCCTCCCATAGACTCCCATTATGAGCGGGAGGCTAACGGCATTCCGCGGCGGACAATTCCGTCGCGGAATTCCGCTACCTTTCCTCAGTGGGAACGGGGCCTAAAGAAAGGCAAATGCATACCAAAGTTATAACTTTTTAAGGCATTTGTCAGATTTGCAAAATGGTCCTTGGTCCTGAAGGGGTTAAGGACAGGCCATCAATAGTATTATATTGATAAACCCTTTAAATCCTTGGGCTTTTTCCCTCAAAACTCTGAATCTCGGTGTCAGTTTATATGATTATATCAAATTGAGGTGACGCCATCTGGTGGCTGATGCAGCTGTGATATTTTGGTTTTACTCTTACTGTTCTCTTGATTATACATGAAGCACAGTATCTCCACCTGATGATCTTTAAATGCTGAATTTCAACCCCTAAAAGCCATAACTCTTATTTTTCATTTCCATAAAATATACAACAAAACAAAAAATAAAATAAACTGCCTTGTTATCTTTATTCTGTGGTCAGTCTCTGTTGATTTTTTAATTCTATATATGATCTATTAGTAGTGTGAACTGAAGGCTCCAGGCTGCCATGTTACCAGATCGGCACCCCATCATTGCATTGTAAGTATACCAACCAGAGGTCTGACAGGGTGAGCAGCAAACAAATAACCCTCTAAATGCTGTTGTCCGTACATCTGACCTTATTATGGCAAATAGCTATGTATGATGTTTATAACTCAGGTACCATATGTAATAAGTACATGACCATGCATTTCAACAGAGTATTACATAGATGAGAAGGCGCTCTTCATACTGTATGTTATACCACATCATAAAGGAAATGGTGGTGTGGTCTATGCTATGTATGTAGTCTCGCTCTTCACAGTCTCTCAGACACCTGATGATACAACTCGTAGTGTACACAGTGCATCATGATGTGGACTGTTGTTACATCAGTAATTCCAGGCCTTTTGCTTTGTACTTTTATTACAGGTAAGCAAGATTTTACTACAATTTACAGTTCTTTTCACACATCCCTGGTGTATAGCATCCTGATGGATTCTAAACAATGTATTTTGCACAAAACCTAATAGATTTAGCACAATGGTTTGTATAAAATACTTAATAAGATAATAGTGACAGCTTACTCATTTATTTATTTCCAGATGTGCGGTCAGATACTCAAGTGTCACAGGATCCTGATCTTCATACTACAGAAGACCAATCTATCTCTCTGAACTGTACTCACACAATATCAAACTATAACTTTCTGGCCTGGTACAAGCAGATCCCTGGACGTGGCCTAGAGATCTGTGATCATGGTGTATCATCAGGAACGAACCAGCATCCAAGATATTACATGACTATAGACAGAGGCTCTCTCACTACCCGACTTCTTATAAAGAATGTGAAGGGGGAAGACACAGCTGTGTATTACTGTGCAGTGAGAGACACAGTGACACTGACAGACTGCAGCTCTGTACAAGAATGAACCATCCACCATGCACAGATAAACACTGAGCTCTGACAAATTATTTTATAGAAACATAGAAGATTGTCGACAGAAAAAGACCACTGGGTCCATCGAGTCTGCCCTTTTAGTATTTCTCTTCTTATTATCTTAGGATAGATATATGTTTATCCCAGGTTTAAATTCTGATATTGTAGATTTACCAACCACGTCTGCTGGAAGTTTGTTCCAAGCATCTACTACTCTTTCAGTAAAGTAACATTTTCTCATGTGGCTTCTTATCTTTCCCCAACTAACCTTTCACTGTGTCCTCTTGTTCTTGAGTTCAGTTTCTTACTAAAAACACTTCTCCTGAACCTCATTTAGTCCTTCAACATACTTTAAGGTTTTGATCATGTTCCCCATTTACCTTCTTTCCTCCAGACTATACAGATTCAAATACTTATAACCAATACTATGCATAATATTATAGTATATTATAATACTATGTACGATTACTGTATGATATGTGTGTATATGCCATAGTAAGGAAAAAGAAGAAAGAAGTCTATGTTCTGGCCACAATAAAAGTTATTTTCTCAAATAAATGTAATAAAAGTCATTTTGAGGTGGTCAGGAAACTACCATGACAAGGCGATAGAGCCAATCGAAAGGGGAAGGGGGGTTCAAATCTGGCACTTTTGGGCTCATACAGTATGGGTGGTCCCTAAGGTTAGGTAAATGACCATCTGCCTGACCCTGGCTGACACCTCCCATGGACCGCTCCCTTCTTATCACTTAACAGACAGTATCTACCAACGAACCTGGATAATAAAATAACTCCTTAAGAACAGAGCCCAAAAAGGCCTTAAAGTGACGCTGTCACCCCCTTTTTGCATTATGACCCCTCTACATAGGTGTAAATGGTATATTTAGCAGTTTTCATAACTTATTTTATCATACGTCATGGTGCTTGCATGAGCTACCGGGGGGAGGGGGGGGGGGGCTGGGTTCACAGCCAAAGTGCCACTTAGCCCAGCCCATAATGTCACCATTGGCCCTGCCCCGTGATGTAATCGCCGTATAGGCCCGTCCCTCGGCAGTCATTGGAACAGGCCAGCCTAAAGTTCTACAGCCCACCCCCTCTAGATCGACTCATACCAATGGGCTCTAAAAGGTGTGGCCTATGTGGCAACAACGTAGCCGGGCGGGGCCAACAGACCAATCGCACGGCTCCAGGGGGTTACCATAGCAACCCAGACGCTGCCCAATGCGTCTGGGCTGCTATGGTATATACCGATCAGGCCCCTGCACTGAGGCAGGGGTTTGATTGTGTGAATGAGCTGTCAGTGTACTGACAGCTCATTTATTATATAATGCATTACAGCACTGATCATGTGCTGTAATGTATTGTAGATCTATCTGTAAAAGTTAGTTAAAACACACAAATACATAATTAAATAAATAAGTTAAATTAATTAATTAATTAAATAAGCAAATAAATAAATATAAATAAATATACACATTGCCATCCCCCTTTATAATTGATCCCCTATAAATAAGATACATATATCTTATAACCGTCTATTAACCTGTTACATTAATTATGCCACCCCATTAACGCCGTAAAAAAAAAAAATAAAAAAATGAACTCTATTGTCGAAAAATGTAAAATACTACTGCTCTTACAATATGCAAGACACAAACAGTTTTTATAGTATAAATGCCATAAACTATAACAAAAGCTATACAAAATGGCTATCGATTTAATCGACGTGACGAATAATGATAACATGTCATATGTGACGTATAGTAAACGGCGAACAAAAAAATTATGAATAACAGCTGCTAAATTGTGTAATTTATTCATACCACCTCATAAAAAATTTAATAAAAAATGCTCAGGGTGTCACATATCCCCCAGATGGTACAGATGGAAACGTCAACTTGTCTTACACAAATATTTTGGCACCACAAGGCCTCTGTGACATGGTATAATGGCTAAAAAAAAGGCCCCATAACTCACCAGGCCTCTGTCATGTCTGAGATCTGTGGTTAAGTCAAGTGACACACTGCAGCCACATATGGGGGATTTCTAGAAACAGTGGAATAAATATTGAGTTCCATTTCTCAGTTAGTGTTTGCTGTGTTAGAGGAAAAAATGGATTAAAATGAAATATCAGCAAAAAAATTTAAAATTTCCAACTTACTTAAATTTCTGTGAAACACCTAAAGGGTTAATAAACTTATGAAATGTTACTTTGAAAACTTTGAGGGGTGCAGTTTTTACAATGGAGGGATTTATGTGGGTAACATAAACCCTCTAACATCCTAAAAAGTAAAAGGACGTTCACCAAATGATGTCACTATAAAGTAGAAATGTTGTAGATGTTGCAGTAATAATTAATTCATGTGACATGACTATCTTCCTTAGGAAATGAGAATTTTGAATATAAAGAAACATAAATTTTTATTCACTACATAAAGAGAGACAGGTCAGATTTGAAAAATAGGCCCTGGGCATTAAGGCCAAAACAGGCTGCAGAGGCAAGGGGTTAAAGGGGATATCCAGCATTAGCAAACATGGCCACTTTCTTCCAAAGATGACATGACTCTTGTCTCCAGTTTTGATGGAGTCATGTTGTCTTTGGAAGAAAGTGGCCATGGTTTTATTCTGCTGGATGAACCCTTTAATACACCAGGAGGAGGACACCAAATGAGTGCGGACAGGTAAGGATAACATGTTTATTGTCAGGGGCATAGCTACCACTGTAGCAGCCATAGCGCCTGCTATGGGGCCCACCACATCAGGGGCCCCCGTTACCTGCCCCTGCAATACACTGGGCCTTCTAAGCGGTCATCATTTGCAGCACCAGTTGGCCAAAACGGGTCTCTCGATATCTGACGATTGCTAGTAATTATGCAGTTTTGACTTGACTTGACAGCTTATAGAGATGACCGAACAGCGCTGAGATCCATACTAATTCGAACCATTGGTATTTGACTCCCGCAGTCTTCCCGTCCCATGGGGAAGGTGGAGACAGCCCGAGTCCCGCCTGGAGAACAGGAATACAGACTGGGCCATAGGTCTCGGACTGTCTCCACCTTCCCCACGGAACGGGAAGACTGCGGGAGTCAAATACTGATGGTTCGAGATCGTACAAACCTAAACATCAGCTCTGTTCGATCATCTCTAATGGCTTAGTGGTTAGTCGGGAAGGGAGTGGGGGCCCACTCAAAAAATTGCTATGGGGCCCAGCCATTTCTAGTTACGCCCCTGTTTATTGTTTTATATGCACCAGCAGCAATATATTAAAGAAGGCCGACCGCCAGACAATCCCTTTAATCTTGTCTTCCAGGTCAATAAAGCATCTCAGCTGCTGACAGGAGGCGCCTGTAATTTGGTCTCTTAGCGACACACACATTTATCTGCTGGAATCTGTTGTTCTACTGACATCTGCCTGTACCTTGGATTTCCATTCTGCTTGTGATCTTGTTTTGGCATGTTCCTCCTGAATATTCTGACCTCAGCTTGGTGTATTTACTTTGTCCCTGTTTTTTGTTCTTGGTGTATTTTCCTGGTTTAACCTGGCTAGTCTGACTTTGTTTTTCTGTCCTTTTGGCCATTTCCTCACAATATCATAGGAAGGGGCCGTCTCCCAGTTAGGGGCCACCGTTTAATTTGGTCATCTAGTAGGAAGGGACAGTAGGAGGGTTAAGTTCCAGGGCTGCACTCACCCGTTACCCCTCCTGGCATTACACATATAGGATAGTTCCAAAAGCCTTAAGGCCCTATTCCACGGGTCGTTTAGAGGAGCAATATCGTTCGTATTCGGCCGATATCGGCCGCTACGAACGATATTCGTCCCGTGGAATAGAGTGCAACGATCAGCCGACATCGTTCATGTCGGCTGATCGTTGCAGTCGCTTGTTTTTCAACATGTTGAAAAACAAGCGACTGATATAGCAGCGATCTGCTGCCGTCGCTCCGTTGAATAGGAGCATCGGCAGCAGATGCTGCTATATCCTATGGGCTGCCCGGACGATCAGCGATCCCCCGGGCAGCCCCCCCAGCAGCTCCCCGCCGCCCCTCCCGCACTCACCCGCTCGCTGATGCCGCGTTGAATAGCGGCGGCAGCGAGCGGGGAACGAGGAGCAAACGAGCGCTAATAGTGCTCGTTTGCTCCTCCAAACGACTCGTGTAATAGGGGCATTAGAAGTGGGACAATAACTACATTGTGTTATAAATAAATACAATAGGTTGTGTTTCTCTGGCAACACTTGCTGTGTTTCAGAAAAAAATGGATCAAAATGGAATATCTCCATAAAAATTTAAAGTTTTAAGTTCCACCTGTTACTTTGCAT
Source organism: Dendropsophus ebraccatus (assembly GCF_027789765.1). Lineage (NCBI taxonomy): Eukaryota > Metazoa > Chordata > Amphibia > Anura > Hylidae > Dendropsophus > Dendropsophus ebraccatus. The sequence goes on from NC_091456.1 coordinate 43,323,037, forward strand.
TAATCTCTAAAGGTTAACAAATGTCCTAAATGTAATTTTTAATACTTTGAGGGGTGCAGTTATTTAAATGAGCTGATTTATGGGGGTTTCTAATATACAGGGCCAGCAAATCTATTTACAAACAGAACCGATCCCTACAAAAAAATCTTTAAAATTGTCTTTAAAATATGGAAAATTGCTGCTAAACTTTTAACCTTCTATTGTCCTACAAACATAAATGGATATTAACCAAATGATTTAAGCCTACAGTAGACATATTGTAAATGAATTGAATTGAAATGAATTGAATTATCAACTAACTTTCACGTTTTGGGGAAAAAAATGCTAAAATAAATAAATAGTTTTTGACAGATAAAAAGTTTTTGACAGATAAATGATAAATGTATCAACCAAAACTATTTACTCCTAACATAAAGTACAGCGTGTCACAAGAAGCAATGTCAGCATCAAGATAAGCAAATCATCCCAAAGTTATAACCTTATAAGAAGACACATCAGATTGCAAAATGGTCATTGGTGCTGAAGGTGTTAGGCCATAGGCCATCAATAGTTTTATATTGATAAACCCTTTAAATCCTTGAGCTTTCCCCATTAGGGCCAGTTCACACTGAGCAAGATCGTCGGAATTCCGCGGCAGAGATTTCCACCGCGGACTCCCGTCGAGCTCAGTGTGCTGCTGTAAGTGAATGGGGAGGGCGCGTGCTCGTCCACTGCCGCCGCTCTTCACTCAAAGAACTAACATGTTAGTTCTTTGAGCAGAGAGGAGAGGGAGCGGACGAGCGCGCGCCCTCTCCATTCACTTATAGCATCATACTGAGCACGGCGGGATTCCGCCGCGGAAATCTCCGCCGTGGAATTCCGACGATCTTGCTCAGTGTGAACTGGCCCTTAAACCTCTTCGGTGTTAGATAATATGATTACATTTACCAAGTATGCCTTTATTATGTCAACATCATCATATCAAATTGAAGTGACGCCATCTGGTGGCTGATGCAGCTGTGATCTTTGGGTTTTACTCTTACTGTTCTCTTCATTATGCATGGAGCACAAAATCGCAACTTGATGACCTTTAAAATGTTAAAATTGTAACCTCTAAAAGCCATAGCTCTTATTTTCAATTCCCATAAAATATACAACAAAACAAAACAAAAACCTGCCATGTTATTTTAATTCTGTGGTCAGTTAATAAAATTTCCCCAAAGCATTGAGAAGAAGCCGAATCTCTGTTGGTTGATTTATTTATTCTTTATGTAATCTATTAGTAGTGTGAACAGAAGGCCCTAGGCTGCCATGTTACCAGATCAGCACCCATCACTGCATTGTAAGCGTACCAACCAAAGGTGTGACAGGGTGAGCAGCAAACACACAACCCCCTAAATGTAAGTCAAATCACTATTGATCGTAGCTAGAGATGAGCGAGTAGTGAAATCTTTGACTTTCGAGAATTCAAATCAAATAGGCACCGAAATTCAACTATTCGAACGAATACTCAATCCCATTATAGTCTATGGGAAAAAAATTTGCGGCCTTTGGAAATCAAAATTCGACCACTTGGAGGTCACCAAGTCCCCCATGAAACTTCCCTAAACGATGAAAACACCTCCGGAATGACACTGGGACATTAGGGGGAGCATGCCTGGGTGCACCCAACACCCCAAAATCGCAGTATAATGCCACTCTCCGCAGTTGCGAAGGAAAAATATTTGCGAACGCTTTACGAACGTTTAGGCAATGTTCACACATTTCGTTCGTATTTCTTGTGCAGCGTTACATACATTATTCCAATGTGCGTCTGTAGAGCGTCATGCTATTCGCGCGTATCACGCATCAAGCTGTACGAACGTTACTGGAACAATATGTATCACAAGCCTTTTACTGGGCTACTGAAACAGTATGTATGATGTGCCTTTTTCTGGACTGCTGGAACAATATGTATCACGTGCCTTTTACTGGGCTACCAGAACAGTATATATCAGGTGCCCATAGTGGGCTACTGGAACAGTATGTATAACGTTAACGTGCCCTTAGTGGGCTAAACCAGGGACACTATAAGTCACTTAGTACACAGGGTACTGGAATGAATACAGCTGCTGCAGAGATGACTTTTTCGCTAGATCTTAGCCCTGAAAAGGACTTTTGGGTTCTGTAGTAAGCCTGCTTAACCAAATCGCTACTAAAACCTATCTCTCCTGCTGCAAGATCTTTCCCTGGCTAGGTTGAGTATTCTCCTCTTTCTCAAGTATTCTCTTCAAGTATTTTACTTTTTCTAAAGTTCCTGCAGAGCACAGTACTACATTGGTTTGGGACTCTCACTACCTACTCCTCTCCACTGCTCTGAACTCTCTCTACTCTTCTCAGCACACAACCAAGCCAGCACTGCTTTTCCACTTTCTACCTCCACAGTTCTCTGTGCAGACTTAGTCAAGTCAGGATTGTATTATACTGCTCACTTGTTTTAAAAGATTCTTCGGTAAAAAAAAAAGTTTAATTATTCTATTGGGACTCACTGATTATTGCAGTAGCACCTACACACAAGCCACACCATGCTTGGGTCATCTCCTCTTTCTGTGGGTGGCGGTACTGACAGTCTGGGTGGGTCATAACTCCACTTCGGACCACTGTGATAAGAGCCCAAGGGACCCATCACAACCCGACAGGTTACCGACCATTGGGGAAGGCTATAGCCAGCCACAAAGAACTAAAAGCAGGTGTGTCTCCATACCTGTGTGCTAAGTTAGCACTGGCATCACAATAACATACCACCTGGCTGAGCTATACTCCACCCACCAACCACCACAGTAGTGGAGTAACACAGTACCATCTAGCAGGTGACCGGTCGAGCAAACACCACACATGTACCATAAGCAATGAGTACATGACCATGCATTTCAACAGAGTATTACATAGATGAGAAGGCGCTCTCCATACTGTATGTTATACCACATCATAAAGGAAATGGTGGTGTGGTCTATGCTATGTATGTAGTCTCGCTCTTCACAGTCTCTCAGACACCTGATGATACAACTCGTAGTGTACACAGTGCATCATGATGTGGACTGTTGTTACATCAGTAATGCTAGGCCTTTTGCTATGTACTCTTATTACAGGTAAGGAAGATTTATTACCATTTACTGTTCTTTTCACTCATCCTTAGTATATAGCATCCTGATGGATTCTAAACAATATATTTTGCACAAAACCTAATACATTTAGCACAATGGTTTGTATAAAATACTTAATAAGATAATAGTGACAGCTTACTCATTTATTTATTTCCAGATGTGCGGTCAGATACTCAAGTGTCACAGGATCCTGATCTTCATACTACAGAAGACCAAGATATCTCTCTGAACTGTACTCACAAAATATCAAACTATAACTTTCTGGCCTGGTACAAGCAGATCCCTGGACGTGGCCTAGAGCTCTGTGGTTATGGTGTATCATCAGGAACGAACCAGCATTCAAGATACTCAATGACTATAGACAGAGGCTCTCTCACTACACAACTCAATATAAAGAATGTGAAGGGGGAAGACACAGCTGTGTATTACTGTGCAGTGACTGACACAGTGACACTGACAGACTGCAGCTCTGTACAAGAATGAACCACCCACCAAGCACAGATAAAACCTGAGCTCTGACAAAATCACTTTATAAGAACCCAATACTATGTGTTACTGTATATTATATGTATAAATGTCATAGTAAGGAAAAAGAAGAAATATGTCTATGTTCTGGCAACATTAAAAGTTAATTTCTCAAAAAAAATGTTATAAAAGTCATTTTGAGGTGGTCAGGAAACGACCATTTCAAGGCGATAGAGAGAATCAAAAAGGGAAGGGGGTCTCTTATCTGACACTTTTGGCCTTGTACAGTATGGGTGGTCTCTAAGGTTGGGTAAATGACCATTTGCCTAACCCTGGCTGACAGCCCCATGGATCTCTCCCCTCTTGTTACTTAACAGCCAATATCTACCAAAGAACCTGGATAATAAATTAAAGGGAAATTAGGAAGTATCTAACTTGTTGTTATTGTTTCCATAGAGTAGGAGACATGAGGAAGAAGGTTGTGTTTCTTCATTCATGCCTGGAAGAACTCCTTTTGAGATGTAGTTTCCAAAACAGGGTCATGTGTGTGGGGTTTCCTCTGTACTGGTGTGGTGTCCCACTATTGAGTGCCTTATGCACCTGTTACAAAGTTCTCTCTTAAGGTTAAAGTGGTGATGAGGTATTCTACAGTTTCACCACTAGGTGTCAGTGTTTTATATTTGGTTGTATTGCACAGATGAAGTCAGTATTGGGTTAATGTTGTTCTTGTACCATGTGTTTGTTATTGACCAATAAGAGGTGCTCTCTCCTTCTCAACCTATAGTATCCTTGATCAAGGAACAACCTAACCCACGCCAAGAACACGTCTACACAGAGCAGGACAGTATCTGCAGCACAAAAGGAACTAGCCTCAATAAGACAAAGCAGCCAGTACTGAAAGCCTACGTATCCCACTGTGCAGTGCAGGTAACTGGGAAAGCCCCGGACACTTATCTACACCAAGAAAACCACAACTGGGGCTTGTATTACCCTTACGGGACGGGTAGCTTGCAACTGTAGGGCAAGAGGTGGTCAGACCAATGTCTAAAAACAAATTCAAGTAAATACTTCTCTACAAAGTATATCTTCAAATTCTGAGTACACAGCTACATTGGGTTGGGGCTCCTCTGACTCACTCCTCTACTCTACTCTAATCTACTCACTCCTCTACTCTACCGCTACAACTACCTCCCTTCTATTCTACTCTCAAGCACCTCCTTACGCACAACAAGGTCAACCACTAAAAGTCTGTGTGAAGATTTATCTATTCTTTAAAAGTGTATTGTTATAGTGAAGAACTTGACAGTAAAACTGTTCTATTTTTACATCACTCACTAATTGACTAATTGGTCTAGAAAGTTAAAGTGTACCTGTCGTTCTAACTTTTAAAACCAAAATTAACAGTAGATGTGAGATAAAGCAAGTTTGCAATATACATTCTTTTTTTTTTTCTTTTTTTCTTTTTACTTATCATGGATAACACGGCCCTTCCTGTGTTCTGACCCTTTTTTTTAATGAAAGATTTAGTTATCAAAGGGTGTAAATATACACTTGCTGTAAACTGCCCACAGCAACCAATCACAGCTCCTCTTATATTGCTGTGGGCAGTTTACACCAGGTGTATATTTACATACTTTCATAAATCTCCCCAAGGAAGTCCAGTGTTTCCCAGGTTATAAACTTGCCTCGCTGTATGTAAGTTGTCCCCAAGTAGTCATCTGGGCAGTGAGCCGCCTGCAAGTACTCACTGTCCCCTGAGCGTTACTGCGCTGTAATCACGCCCCTCTGGGCAAAATTGCTGTGACATTATTGAGGGTTATGACGTCAAGATGCCCTCAATACTGTATGTTATACAACATCATAAAGGAAATGGTGGTGTGGTCTATGCTATGTATGTATTCTCGCTCTTCACAGTCTCTCAGACACCTGACGACACAACTAGTAGTGTACACAGTGCATCATGATGTGGACTGTTGTTAAATTGGTAATTCTAGGCATTTTGCTATGTACTTTTATTACAGGTAAGCAACATTTTATTACAATATACTGCTCTTCTCACACATCCTTTTTGCACAATGCCTAATACATTTAGCATGATGGTTTGTATAAAATATTTAATAAGAAAATAGTGACAGCTTACTCATTTATTTCTAGATGTGCGGTCAGATACTCAGGTGTCACAGGATCCTGATCTTCATACTACGGAAGACCAAGATATCACTTTGAACTGTACTAATACAATATCTAACTATAACTTTCTGGCCTGGTATAAGCAGATCCCTGGACGTGGCCTAGAGATCATTGACTATGGTGTATCATCAGGAACTAACCAGCATCCAAGATACTCAATGACTATAGGCAGAGGCTCTCTCACTACCCGACTTCTTATAAAGAACGTGAAGGTGGAAGACACAGCTGTGTATTACTGTGCAGTGAGAGACACAGGGACACTGACAGGCCGCAGCTCTATGCAAGAATGAACCACCCACCATGCACAGATAAATATTGAGCTCTGAAGAAATCACTTTATAACCAAATACTTTGCATTACTGTATAGTATCTATATATATGCCACAGTAAGGAAAAAAGAAGATATATTTCTATGTTCTGGCCACAATAAAAGTTAATTTTGAGGTGACCAGGACTATTGTAACGTCCCAGCACAGGTGTGCCACTAAGTTCTCTATGCACCTGGGCAAAGTAACTCCCTAAGGTTCTCACTGTGGGATGAAGGAAAAGTGTATTATGTGTTTTTTCCCACTAGGTGTCACTACTGTATTTCTTGTACTGTATGTCCTATATTATGCAGAGCTGAAGGAAGCATTAGGTTAACTGTGTTATTTCACGTTTGTACTCATCCTATCACAGGTGCAGGTACTTTTCCTCCTTTCTTTCACCTATCCTGGCTCTTCTTTCTCTCGCACACACAGCCCCACCAATCACCAGTAGGTTTAGTTTGCCCCTATAAAAAAAAAAGGTTAGTTCCTGGTAGGAGGAGTTCATGTGTTCTCTAGTCAGGAGTTGGAGAGAGCTTGTCATTTCTCTGCTGTTAAAGGGGTAGTGCGGCGGTAAACAATTATTCACAGAATAACACACATTACAAAGTTATACAACTTTGTAATGTATGTTATGTCTGTGAATGGCCCCCTTCCCCGTGTCCCACCACCCCCACCCGTGTACCCGGAAGTGTGGTGCGCTATACATACCTGTCACGTGCCGACTCGTCTCCAATCTTCAGTCTGCGATGTCGTCTTCGGATGGCCTGGCCGAATCCCTCCGAGCGTCCTGAGTGCTGGCCGCCCTCTTCAGCGTCATTAGATGCTCACCCACGATTGGCTGAGCACAGTTATGCTCAGCCAATCGCGGCTGAGCAGCCAATGACGCTGAAGAGGGCGGCCGGCACTCAGGACGCTCGGAGGGATTCGGCCGGGCCATCCGAAGACGACATCGCAGACTGAAGATTGGAGACGAGTCGGCACGTGACAGGTATGTATAGCGCACCACACTTCCGGGTACACGGGTGGGGGTGGTGGGACACGGGGAAGGGGGCCATTCACAGACATAACATACATTACAAAGTTGTATAACTTTGTAATGTGTGTTATTCTGTGAATAATTGTTTACCGCCGCACTACCCCTTTAACCACCGCTAGCATGTAGTGCTAGACCCCCTTAGGAGGAAGGATGTCCTCTGAGGATCACCTCGTCCATGCCAGTGATACTCTATTAACGACACAGGGCAGAGTTAGGTACTGACCTCAGTAGGACAAAGCTGCAGTTCAAGCCTATGTATCCTACTGTAATGCATGGCTATTCTAGGAAGTCTGGGAAGTCTGCTCAATCCAGTACAGGGACCTGGGACCTCATACTACCCTAGCAAGATGGGTATCCCGACACTATAGGGCATAAGGCGGTCAGATCAAAGATACCTATACTTGAGTATGAGTATCTTCTTTTTCTTTTACTGTTCTACAACGCTATCCCGGCAGAGTAAACAGCTACATTGGACAGGACTCTCAAGACACTCCTCTACTCCATTTTCCTCTCTCAAAGCCTCCTCCTGATGCCCCTGCATGAAGGGGAACCAGGCAGTTAACCCCATAAGTGCTGCGGTCCGTGGGACAGCAGTGTCTATGGGGCATCTGGAGAGAGATCCGCTCCCTCCGACCTGCAAGCGATCACAGGGCTCCAAGGGGAACCATGGCAACCCAGACGCTGCCCAGTGAGTCTTGGCTGCTATGGTTAGACTGAACAGGCCCCTGCACTGAGGCAGGGGTCTGATCGTTAACATAAAGCTGACATGTTGTAGATGCTGCAGTAATAATTAGTTTATGTTGCATGACTTTCTTTCTTAGGAAAAGAATATAAAAAAGCGTAAATTTTTAAAATTTTTGCACAAATGTGTTTTTTTTTTTACAAAAAACTACTGAGTGTTTCAACCAAAGGATACCACTTACATAAAGCGGAATATGTCACGAAAAAACTTTCTCAGAATAACCACGATAGTTAAAAGCACCGCAGAGTTATAACTACATAAAGAGCGACAGGTCAAATTTAAAAAATAGGCCCTGGGCATTAAGGCCAAAACAGGCTGCTGAGGCGAGAGGTTAAAGAACGTCTCCAGTCTCTTTAGTCCCCTGACCACCCACCCTCTCCATGCACACTTAAGGGTTGCGGTCACCGGAGCATGTGTTAATGGACGCTCTGCTCCTAGTTGCTTTTGCTAAGTTCAGTGAACCTCCGATACAGGCAGCCTAATACACAGCCACCTTCATTAGAAGCTCACTGCTCCAGTACCGTGGGGCCTGCACTCTTCTCTCCTGCTTAGCTCATATGCTGCTGATGTCACACGTCTGGAGCCAAGCAGGAGAGGGGAGGAGAGTGCAATTGTCGCAGGGCACCAATGTCACTGCACCCCACTCCGGCCTCCATAGGCAGCTTTGGGCCCTGGACGGCTGCTGCAACCACAGCCTAGTAGTGAGGCTGTTGCATCCCGGCACAGGAAGGTGACGTCATCACCCACTTCCTGCACCAGGCACATTAGACAGAAGGAGCGCTTAAGCATGGGAGCCAGGGAAGGCAAGTAAGTGGCTTGGGGAAGTGGGGAGCTTGGAGAATCAAAACTATGTGTAAGCGCTGCGGAATCTGTTGGCGCTATACAAATAAAATTATTATTATTATTATTATTATTATTAGTGGTTAATAATGGTGGTACTATTGGGGATGTAGCATATGGGACAGTATTGGGAGGGATTGGCTACTATGTGGGACAGTATTGGCGGCCTAAGTATTATATGGGACACTATTGGTGGGAATAACTAGTATATGAGCTGTTACTCCATGGAGTTAGCTAATATATGGGTCACTTTTGTGAAGGGATTAACTACTATATGAGGCACGACTGCAAATTAACTAGTTTATGGGACAGTACTGAAAGGGATCACTATTCTATATGGAGCAATTTTGGGGAATAAGAACTATTTGGGACACTATTTTAGTATTACATACCACATGGGGGAAATAATGGGGTAGCTACTGTGTGGGAGCACTATTAAGGGGTACTTTTGTTAAGGGAAATAATACTGCATGGGTTACAAAAGGGAGCATCATTATTATTATTTGGGACACTATGGATGGAGAGCTTGTATAGAGGTGGGTAAGTGGTATTATAAAACTGCAGAGCCTAAGATGTGTGTCTGACAGATTCTGTGGAGATGAATGGTGACCAGAAGAAGTCATCATGACGGTCTGGGCCAAGTGAGGAAGACAACAAAAGAGAAAAAACTCCAACCAGAGAAGACGTCACTTGTGAGTCACTGGATGTACAGTAACTGTGCTGTAATATGATCACTGTATAGAGATATAAATGGTCCGAATATATTGTATTGTATACAGTATGATGGTATTAGTCATGAGTCTCAGTTATCTCTTCTGGCCGCCTTCTGCCAATCAGTGTCGGGTTTCCATCCTGATTGGTAATATCCAGGCCGTAAAGAGTGGCTAAACTTGCACTGTGCTCTACTGCAGTACAGTCCCATTTATCTCTCCTACTTTAGGTGGTGGCTGTCCTGAGATTAAAAACAGTGTAGACAAGGGGGGTTGCTGCCTTATCTTTGGCTACCCTGGGTCAGGGGTGTATCTACCATAGAGGCAGGGTAGGCGGCTGCTATGGGGCCCATGGGGGAGGGGGGCCCAAGGATGCACAGGGAAAATAAGAGCTGTCCTGTGTCTTTCTGCTTAAAGCCTTATGTAGTGCAGGGTATAGGTGACCCAGTGTTCACTTACATGCTGCAACTCTTCACTGCTCTTATACCCCCTGACCTCTTATGTCCAGCTGCTGCAATCAAGTAGGAAAATGTGCAGAGCTCCATCCAGAGGTCAGGGGTTATCAGTGCAGGAGCAGTGAAACAGAGATCTTGTCTCCAAATGGGCTTAGAGTTTAAATACAGTGGACTGACAGAACAAGCAGCCCCTGGCTCTCTGCTCTGCCAGTAACTTTTGTAGCTGCAGGCAGGATTCTGCCTCTGGTCACAAGAGATTAATTTTTTTGTTGTGCAAAGGGGAGGGGGGGCTCTTACAGTTTTTTGCTATGGGGCCCCATGAATCCATGCTACGCCCCTGCCCTGGGTGTTTGAGTCTAGCAACACATGATGGTGGGGGTTACCATTTCTGGAGAAAGGTGTTCCCACATTCTTCCTGGCCTAAAGCCAGACACCACCTCCCTAGCTATAGGAAGTGCACAGTAGAAGAAAGGGGGGTGTAGCTAGACCTTCCTGGTGAACTGCTGCTGTGCTCAGGGAGAGTGTGACACCTAGTGGTTGGAGTAGGGCACAGCAGTTAACTGCACTATTACACCTGATAGACACTTTTACCTAGGTTTAAGAAAAGAAGAAAACACATAGTGGGATACTACAGATCCTCAGTGCCGTCTTAATGCAATCTTCGGTTTTATTAAGGATAGGCCATCAATAGTTGTATATTGATAAATCCTTTAAATCCTTGAGTTTTCTCCGTCAAACCTTTGTAGTTCAATTTTAGATTATGGGGAGATATATGAAAGGGTGTAAAATATAGACTGGTGTTAACTGCCCACAGCAACCAATCACAGCTCAGCCTTCAGCTCTGTTAAAATGAGAGAAGCTGTGATTGGTTGTTGCAGGCAGTTGACAGCAGTCTATATTTTACACCTTTTCATAAATCTGGGCCTGTATCTTTACATTTACTTTACAAGTATGCCTTTATTATGTCAACATCATCATATCAAATTGTGGTGACGCCATCTGGTGGCTGATGCAGCTGTAATCTTTGGGTTTTACTCTTACTGTTCTCTTTATAATACATGGAGCACAATATCTCCACCTGATGACCTTTAAAAAACCATAACTCTTATAAAATGTGAAGCAAAATGAAACATAATAATAATAATAATAATAATAATAATAATAATAACAATAAACCGCCATGTTATTTTTATTCTGTGGTCTATATATTAGTAGTGTGAACAGGTAGGCGAGGAGGCACTCAGAAGGCCCCATAAAGTTAACAGATCAGCACCCCATGATTGCATTGCAAGCGTCAATCAGTGGCAGTTTGTTATTTTTAATCATCAACCTGATTGCACTTTATCCCTTAAAGTGTCACTGTCGTTTTAACTTCCAAAATCTAAATCAATAGTAGATGTGATATAAAGCAAGTTTGCAATGCACATTCATTATTTATTTTGTATTTATCATGGAAAAAACGGCACTTCCTGTTTTCTGACTATTTTTTTTCTCAAAAAACAGGAAACAGTCAGAAAACAGGAATTCCTACGTGTCCCAGGCCATTTGAGTGCTCACAAAGAGAAGGCAGTCATGTAACTGATGGACACATTGAGCTGTGACTCTCTGTACTTGCCGGAATTCCTGTGTTTAGTCTCTTTTTTTCAGTCAGAAAATTGGCCTTCAGGAGACTGGACCTGGATTTCTGGTAAGTTCAGCTATGTTTTACAGCATGATAACAATAAAAAAATAATGAATGTATATTGCAAAGTTGCTTTATATCACATCTACTGTTGATTTAGATTTTGAAAGTGATAACGACAGTGACACTTTAAGTCCATATTAGATGGCCCGACCTGCTGCGTAAACAAGCACTGATCTGCTAGATTGTTACTCGCTTGCAGCGCCTATTAAAAGTCATGATTATTGTGTGGCCAGGGTTGTACTAACATCATTGGCGATGTTCATTTAGCCCTTTTCTTTTTTTTTTTTTCCAAACAAGTTTTATTAAACAGAAAATTATACACCGTGACACAGAGCATGACATTTTCTTTGATCAGTCGTTGTTGCTAATTGATGTTAAATTCTCTGTTTGGCTATGTTCTTATTTAAAAAAACTGATGTTTGTGCCGCAAATTAACTGACTGCAAAGGCAATGCATTGAAGTCAAGGGAAGACAGACCTCCAATGCACACAATGCATGGAATAACGGACGTTTTTACCACGGACGTCAAAATAATGAACATGATCATTATTTTCGGACTTTTTTTGCAAACAGCGGGCGTTTTTTATTAGTTGTTCACACAGTTTATTTTTTCCCTCCATTCTTTCTCCGTTTTAACTATTAAATTGAATGGAGTTTTCAATTAAGACGCACCTAAAGTCCAACTAGTAACCCCAAGCTACAGATTTTTTCACTTTTCTAGTGCTGTCTCCATCTTGCTTATTGAATTTTCTGGCCATTGAGCCCACTCTAGTGAAGCGTGCATTTTTCTACCTTATATCTACTATTTTGCTGGTGCCGTTACTCTCTATATATTGGCTGAGCCAATCCCTGCCCATGGTGCTGTCCCTTATCAGTCAGTGAGTGGACTGATGAAACAGAAAAAGACTCAGGGGGAGTGTGGACAGGTTTTTTTTTTTTTTTTGCGCACAAACTTTCTTAACAAATTTAGCAAAAATTCACCTCCTTAACTAATCAAATGTTTGCTCAATTTGCTGCTCTGCTGTATTTGCTTCGCTCATCATTAGTCAAGATCCATAATCTTGTTACTTTTCCATCACTGTAGCTCTGTGAACTTTTTTTTTTTTGGTGGAATAAGTATTTTTCAATGGAACCATTTTGAAGTACATATACTGTATTTGGTTATAATCTATGGGTCAATATGGGTAGGATGTACCCAGTGTTTGGGTGGGTTCACACTGAGAAATTCTCGCGGATAAACTCCGTGGAATTCTGCCGGCTGTACACGCTCACGGACGCGCGCCTTTCTGCCGGCTCTATAGACACCATTCAATGGGCCGGCTGATTCCGCATTCCGCCGAAAGAACTGACATGTCAATTCTTTCGGCGGAATGCGGAATCAGCCGACCCTTAGAATGGTGTCTATGGAGCAGGCGGAAAGGCGTGCGTCCGTGAGGGCGTACAGCTAATTGCAAACCACACCTCAAGTGGAGACAAGAGTGGTGCTGTCTCTGGAAGAAAGTGGCCATGTTTTTCTAACGCTGGATTACCCCTTTAATGTTTGTTCTTTGTTGGATAAATTGAGGGTGCACCTCCCTCTGTTAAACACTTCAGATAGCACTATCATATATATGAGAATGATATCTAAGGCAGAAATGGGGAACCTGCAGCCCTCTAGCTGTTGCATTGCAAAACTACAATTCCCTTAATGCCTAGACAGCCAAAGCTCTGTAAGCTAAAAACATCAGCAGTAGCTGCATGCAAATTTCTGGTTATTTGGTATAATGGAGCCCGGAGTCCCAGATGTTTCGCTCACATAGTAGTGTTTAGACAGTATAGAGTTATAGGGGGAGATTTATCAAACATGAAAGTGAAACTGGCTTAGTTGCCCCTAGTAACCAATCAGATTCCACCTTTCATTCCTCACAAACTCTTTGTAAAATGAAAGGTGGAATCTGATTGGTTGCTAGGGACAACTGAGCCAGTATCACTTTACACCAGGTTTGATAAATCTCCCCCCTTGACTGTAAATATATTTCTTAAAATGGAGAAAGTAACATACTGTATTGTGTATGAAAAAATGCTAAATGTATAGGCGACGGCTCCTCTTTACGTTAAATTTTTTTCACTATGTTCAAGTGCAAACCTGATGTAACAGATTAGTGTACTATACCCTCTTATGAAGTGTTGTCACCACAATAATGGGTGTGTCCTACTGTGAGTTATCTAGCTCCTCAGACTCACAGAGACATCCTGTAGATACAACTCACATCTCTTAAAAGCATGGCGTGGCACAATAGTGTGATACTTGCAATCTTCCTAACTTTTGCTATTTTTGAAGGTAACAATTTTACTATTTATATCGTAATTTGACTTTAATAGTGATACATAGTGACATTAGCGCAGTATATATAAAAATTAAGTGAATGGTAAATAGGAGATACTATGTTAAATATATATTGTACTTGTATGTTCAATAAAAAGAATAATTATTTCAGTGTAATAATATTCATACTTCATTTTTTTCCCTTCTTTTTCAGATGTACAATCAAATACTCAGGTGTACCAGGATAAGGAGCGTGTAACTACAGAAAGCCAAAATGTCACCTTGAAGTGCAATCACACTTTACAAAATTACGATAATCTGATCTGGTACAAGCACATTTCTGGATTTGCCCTGGAGATCGGTGCTTATGGCTATATCCAGACCACTAACCTGAACCCAAGATATGTAATGACTATAGACAAAACCTCTCTTAGTAGTCATCTTCATATACTGAATGTGAGGGGGGAAGACACAGCTGTGTATTACTGTGCAGTCAGGGACACAGTGACACTGACAGACTGCAGCTCTGTACAAGAACCAAAAACCCTCCAACTGCAGATAAGAGCAGCCAGCAATGTTACAAACTATGGTACTACTCATCAGGGAACAAACAGGGAAGAGACAGACAGTGGACCCTGCACTTGCCCCAGCCCACTGTCCCTGCCTACTTGCCATTATCAGCCCTAGGTGGCTGCAGACAACTGAGTGACCATCATTGACCCTGTCCCTGACACAGACAGAACAGACAAACAAGTAGGGAAGGTAAAACAGGACAAGGTCAAAACCTCTGTGCAGCAAAGGTACTAAAAAGAGATCCAGAGAACAAAGGCAAACAGGTCAGGGCAGGTGAGAAATATGGACAGTCAGAGATTAAGAGCAGCGGTCAGAAAAGCCATAAAACCAACACAGGGAATAATATAAGGAACGCTTAGCTTGTTAGTCAATTAGACTTAATAGCCAGCAAAGGGTTAATACACAGGAGATGCTTTATAGAAGGTCAGGGGTCTGGTGCAGATGTGATTGGACCACACACACAGAAACAGACACAGGGGGAATGGAGAAATCTGATATCAATCACCAAAGCAAAACAGAGTTAACTATGAAGTGACCAGAGGGAACTATGCAGGGAACACATGGGTGTGGTAAGCAAATCAATTAGCAGAACCAAAGTAGTAAGACATTGTTCAGACAGAGCTCAGAATGCAAATAACACAGAATAAACACAAATTCATCGGTCTTATCTTATGAACTGAGGACCCTACCAAGGTGCACAGTAGACAGATTTAATAAATAGCAAGATACACATTGATACATCTGGTATGTTCTTACACTGTCTAAACTAAGTTTATGCTGTCTAAGAATTAGATAATTTAGTAAATCTATGCCCATATTTTAAACAAACAGTAGTAAATATAAGAAACTTGGTAATATAACTTATCAGAGAAAAATGCCTCACTCTCCACTTATGATACTATCCACTTCTTTGCCTTTTCTATTGATCATTCACCTTCATTTCACTGTATAATTAATCTTCAGAGACAAGAAGGACTATCATCTCACTGAGGGATCCAATGATGTGCTGCTTATAAAAGTCTATGAAAAGGGAAATTGAAGGAGGAGTGAGGTGCTAGAGAGGGACAGTAGAGAGATACACAGAGAGGTGTGAGAAGGCATGTAAGGAGGGTGAAACTTGAACTATTTAAGATCCCCCTGTGCCTCTGTGTTTGTGTTTATTGTGGTTTGGCAATATGGTGATGGGGTTTTATGTATACTACCAACAAGGGGGGATACCTACATGGGGGCCTACCTACAGGGGAATACCTACATGAGGGATACTCTTTACTTGGGAGGGGGCTAACTACCAGGGAGGATGCCTATATGGGAATAAAGGCCCCCCTATAGTCACTGGATGCAAGTTACTGTTAACATATGTACGGTCTGCAGAGACAGTGTAGAACTAGTATCTACCAATATATAGTCACTGTATAGGGGAATATTGGTCTTAGTACAATATAGCATATTATTCAGTAACAATATGGTGGTAATGACAGTGGTCATGGTGCAATAATAATATAAGCAAACTAATGGTTGGTCTAAAGTCTAGAGCAGACAGTCTTTAGGTGCAACAAATTTGCCTTTGCAGTGTCCCCCATTTCACCAGTTTAGTGGAAACCCCCTAGAAGTGATTTTGAAAAGAATTCATCTAGTGTGAGTATATGGGCCCACAGGTGTTTGAAGAAAGTTTTTAGCATTTGGCCATATTTTTTTTTTTTCAGTAAAATTCATATTTGGATTAAATTGTCTAATTTCCACAGGGAATGTAAGGGAATAAGCACCTAAAATGTGTTACTCAATTTCTCTGAATACAGTAACCCATATTGGGTCATAAAGGGCAGTTTGGCATACAGTACAGCTCAGAAGGGAAGGCGACTCGGTTGGATATTTTGATAAAGCCCTTTTTGGGACTATGGGCATTTGCTGACAGTAAACTAAACCTCTTATAAAGTTCATTAAGGGGTGCAATAAGCATTTATACCCCACAAGTCTTCAAGAAAAGTGTTTATCATTGAGCCTTGAAAATTAAAAAAAATTTCAAATAAAATTCAATTTAGCTTCAAAACTTATAATGTTCACAGGAAACATAGGGGTATAAATTCTCCCGAATGCTTTACCCTGTGCAACCTAGTATTGCAATACCTCATACGTGACCATAAAGTACCGGTTGGGCACACAGCAGGGTTCAGAAAGGGAGGAGCACCATTTTTGAGCTGATTTTATAGAAATGGTTTTAGGGAACAATGTACATTTGTTAGCTTATTGTATGCATAGCTGAAGTCTTCCAAGGGTTAACTATTGTGTGTTATATGTTGTCTTTTGCCCACTCACAGGTGCAGGTGCTTTCCCTCCTTTCTCTAGCCTATCTTCTACTTTCTCTCTCTCTCTGCGTGCACACAGCCCATCAATCACAGACAGGGTTAGATGGACTCCTGTAGAAAGGACTTATTTCCTGGTGGGAGGAGTCAGTTCAGTCGTAGTCTGGATTCAGTGTGAGAGAGAGCACAACAGACAAGTCTCTGCAGGAGCCAAGCCAGGGCCTGGCTTTGGGCAGGTCCTCTGACAGGGACGCAACCAACTAGGCAAGCAAGACGCAATTCTTTCCTGTGAGCAACAGAACCACTATGCAGTGCTAGAACTCTACAAGGGTAGAAACCGCATAGGGAACACTTTGTCCACACCAGGACCAAGTGCAGGGCAGTTACCTCAGCAGTCATAAAAACTGACCACAGTGGAACAAAGGTACAAAAAGTCTACGTATTCCATTGTGCAGTGCAGGAAAACTGGGAAGTCTCTGGAGTCTGAGTATTCTCTATTTTTCTTCTACACAACTCCACTGTTCCGGCAGAGTTCATTTCTACATCGGACAATGCCCCCTTGGCCACCCCTCTCCTCTATGCTCTCTACTGCAAAGCACTCTCTTCTCCAAAGCACCCTATCTCTTCCTCAACTACAGGCACCTATGTAACTTGCAAGATTGTACTTTTCTGTATTGCACTGGACTGTATTACTACCAAGGCACCTTTCTTGTATTGCACTAAGTAAACTGTTCTGTTTTTATTGTTTGCATTGGACTCTGGCCTATTCTTTGTGCACTTGTGCCCACACACACCTGTACACTTAGGTTAGATCTTTTGGGGTGTTGGTGGGGTGTCAGCTGTCAGGGATGGGTACTACACCACTTCGGGCCACTGTGACAAGTGACCCTAGACCCACTCAGCTACCACACCCCTGTACCTGCTGACACCCACTCACCGCTATTGTGTTGATTGTGCTGATCCCTGCAGCAGTGTATAGAGCTACTGTGCAGCTCGCGGGATGTACCCACCACAGCAGTAGTTTTGCTGAGGAGACATTGAGGTTTAATGCAGCCATACGAGGCAGGGAGAGGGACGGCAACTATTCATCTGGGCAGGGAGCCGCCCGGGACTAGTCATGGCTCCCTCACTGTAGGCGCGCAGTGCGGGATGATTGACAGACAGAGAGGCTTGTTAATGGATTAAACTTCTTTTTCTCTCCAGCAAAGCTACTGGTACGTGCCGCAAGCTGCTTAGTAGCTCTATACACTGCTGCAGGGAACCACAATCAGCTGATTGGTTCCCTTTAAAGTGATTGGAAGTGATTGAACTGCTGTCCCTACCAATCACAGGAACAGCTATGAGATTCATCAATCTTTACTAAAACACAGATAATATTGTGTTTTTCATGATTTATGTATTCTAATATTATTAAAAGATGATTGCTAAAAATAAAAGCACCAATATTAAAGGCATTTATCAGAAACTTACACCACCTTGTTCTAATAAGGCGCAATTCTCCTTGTGTATGGTGAGAGAGGCGGATGTCTGTTGCTATGGATGCCTGGCTGTCACTGGGGCGGCTAGGCAGCCAGTCACAGCCCAATGGTTATGTTAGGCATGCTGGAGCACCGAGTCAATCATGAGTGACCCCACTCACAGCAGACACAAGTGATTATTTCTGCATTGCCCTTACATCCACAGTGTCATCCTGAGTATTGATTGTGTTCCTGAATGAGGCTTTATTTTCTGACTGCATCCCTGATCCTGACCCATATAAGCTTCAAGTGAGGGCCAGTCAGGAGGACAGGTGACAATGAAGGTTGCCTGTGGTGGCCTTGATTGAGTCAGAGGGAGGCAGCGGCTCAAATGGTTCTGCATCACCTTGGCTGTTGTCTAGAACCATTTAGGGTAGGGGTACTCAACAACTTTTAGTGAAGGTCCACTTACCAGGGTCTATTGTCAGGTTTAGGTCCAAGTTGAACATCAGTGGTAAACGTGTTGTTTTGTTAACGTTTCACAAACATTGTTGAACTATTTACATACAGAATTGATGCTTATTAGTGGAAAAACTGGCATTTTTTCTCTATCACCAGTCCCTATATAGCCCCCCTGTGCGCTCCCCCAGTTGTATATAGCCCCCCTGTGCATTCCCCCAGTTGTATGTAGCCCCTCTGTGCGCTCCCCCAGTAGTATATAGTCCCCCTGTGCACTCTTTCAGTAGTATATAGCCCCCCTGTGCGCTCCCCAGTAGTATATAGCCCTCTGTGCGCTCCCCCAGTAGTATATAGCTTCCATATGTGCTCCCCAAGTAGTATTTAGCCCCCTGCTTTGTACTCCCCAGTAGTATATAGCCCCCCTGTGTGCTCCCCCTCCCATATAGCCCCTCTGTGCGCTCCCTTAGTTGTATAAAGCCCCCTCTGCACTCCCCCCAGTTTTATATAGCCCCTTTGTGCGCTCCCCCAGTAGTATATAGTCCCCCTGTGCACTCTTCCAGTAGTATATAGCCCCTCTGTGCACTCCCCCAGTAGTATATAGCTTCCATATGTGCTTCCCCAGTAGTATATAGCCACCCGCTTTGTACTCCCTAGTAGTATATAGACCCCCTGTGTTTTCCCTCTCCCATATAGCCCCCCTGTGCGCTCCTCCAGTAGAATATAGACCCCCTGTGTGCTCCCCCGATCACAATTACAGTCATAATCACGATCACTTGTGTACTCTCGTATAGGAACGATCGTAATAACGAATAATGTGTACATACTCCGAAAGATTTGTGAAAGATTTTATGGTCAGCTCAAAAGATGCGATCAACGAACATAAGAACAAATTATTATTAGTTGTTTGATCGTTGCCTGCATACACACGGACACAGGATCAACAAAATTTGAACAATATAACATTTTTCGCACGATAATCTTATATGGTACAATAGGTGTGGTATATTTAAGAGAAAAAGGCATCCAAAAGAAATGCACAAGAACTGTTAGCTGTTGGTCCTAGACAGGACTGAGGGCCTGTGCTAAAGGCAATAATTGTCAGTCAAAAATAGGATTTCCCTGAAATACTACAGTAACAGCAACCCATTTTTTTCTACATGCAGATCTAAGTTTTACAGGCTAGAGGAATCAATTATTTCATGCAAGAATTTTATTCTTTACAGATCTAAGGGACTAACCTTCACTAGGTGGCGCTATGGAGTTAGTAGTGTGTATGTCTACATCTCTCTGAAGACCAGAGGGTGGGATCATTATATGTTTATAACTGAAGAGAAGAGAGGAAACACTTCATACATCACATACAGCACATTACCATCATTCAGCACTCATATTACATGTCATACATTCACAGATCTTCTAACAATACCTACAATAAATATGTTTTCTTTCAAGGCCACATTAATATTTATTTCATGTAAGTATATTTCCTTTAGGATGTATTCTGTTGATTTTTTTAAATGTTTAATTATTCTCTAGTGGTTTCTAATCTGGATCTCCAGCAACTCTCCAACTGGTCAGACATGATGGGAGTTATAGTTCTACAACATCTAGAGAAATACAATTTGGCGCAAACAGCTGCTCTTTGCTATATTGTATTTTGTAATTATATTAAAGAATTGTTATTTACTTATCATCTGTATGTTTTTCAGGCATTTCATGCAGTTGTAATGTTATACAAGTGGCCAGACAAGAAAGCTTAGCAGGAGAAGATATAAATCTCAAATGTGACCATGCCGGTATAACTACTAATGACTACATCCACTGGTACAGAATGTTTCCTGGTCAACGACCAGTATTTATAATCGGTGGCTACCGGGACACTGACCTGCAAAAAAAGATTAAACTGACCTTTGGTGAAGGAAGAAAGTCCAGTGTTCTCTATATACCGGATGTCAATCCTGAAGACAGTGCCATGTATCTCTGTGCTCAGAGTGACACACAGATACACATGTATTTCCTGCCTGTACAAAATAACTATAGCTACATACATCACTACTCTAAGGGCCCTTTTCCATGGGACGATTATCGCGCGAAAAATCGTTAAATCGTTCGAATTTAAACGATAATAGTTCTGTGTAATTGCAGGCAACGATCGAAAAAACCTTCGTATGTTTTTGATCGTTGATTTAGATCTGAACCTAAAATCAACGTTAATCGTTCGCTAATCGTTCGCTGTAATTCCACATTCGTTCGCTCAAGTTCCGCATTTGTTCACTAATCGTTCAGTGTAATTGCACATTGTTCATTTTTTTCCTGGGATCAGAAGGAATAAACAATCATAGTAATGATCGCAATAACTATCATAGTAACAATCGTAACTAACGACTATCGTTCTGAGTAACATGGTGAGCGATTTAAGGTTAACGATAAACAATCTTGTTTGCGATTGTTTATCGGTAGTCATTAATCGTGTAATAGGACCCTAACTGTAAATTCCCTATATTCATGTCTAAATTACCTCTCCACAACACATAGTAAATGCCCCCTGGTCCTTGGAAAGGATAAAACTTCTTTTTTTTTCCTTGTGGCATTTTTTTTTTTTTTTTTTTTAATGTTGAGCACACCTAATTTTAATTGTAAAAGAGAGCTTCTATCCTATATGATAATCTGGTAATGTGAAGGTCAAAACAGAATCATGTATTTAAGTGTGGTTTTCCCAAGGATTTAAAGAACATTGTAAGTTTTTTTAGTATTTTTTTTTTTCTTCAATTTTATACATCCTAAAATATTACTCACAGGGTAAGGGTATGTGCACACTACTAAATCCGCACGGATAACTTACAGGCAGATTCTACAGTCCGCCAAAGGAACTGACATGAAACTTCTTAAAGGTGAATTCTAGTCTAAAAAAAATAATAGAAAAAGTGATACTAACCTATGCCGGCGCTGCAGGGACACCATGCTGGGTAAAGTATTAGAGATGAGCATAAAATTTGCGAACATGCAAACCGAACCTTAACGAACTGCACAAAAACAGGTAAACAAGGTATAGGTGTTTATCTGTTCTGGTGTTTATCGGTTCAGCTGTTCACTCATCACTACTTACCTTTCCATGCTCCCATTGTGTCCTTGGTCTCTGATGTCTCCCACAGCCAAAATCCCCCACATAATTGAGGATTGTTTTTTGTTGTTTCTGCTGTGTGATTTCCATTCCAGGCTGTACTTCCTGGCTTATGAAGATATGGGGCTCCTTCCATATGCTGGGTCAGCTATGCAGTGGTGTGGGTGATGCGTGTGTGTAGGGTCACTTGGGCACTTGTCCCATTGGCCAGGAGTGATGTTGTAACCCACCCTCGGACAAATGGGCACTGCGCTTGAGGTTTAAGTAACCCAAATGTGATCAGGTGATTGTGTGCGGCTGCAAAAGAATAGACCAGTGTCCAAAGACTTAACCAGGAGAACTTGGTTTACTGATAAGAACTTCAGTGCAATATACAGTAAATACACTCTGGTAACTGCAGGTGCAGGCAGGAGGTAGTAGCATAAGTTGTAACAGCAGGGTAGAGTAGAGGAACGTCTTGAAGGCCCTTTCCAATGTACAGTAGCAATGACCTCTGCCAGGATAGCGTAGTGGAGAACAGAAGTTGAAGAAGAAGAAGATACTCATATTCACGTATAGATTTTCTAATCTGGTCGCCTTTTGCCCTACAGTGACGGCTTCCCGTCCTAAGACGGTAGTACATTCTCCCAGGACCCTGCGCTGGGTTAAGCAGACTTTTCTAAACTTCCCAGAATAACCATGTGTTACAGTAGGATACGTCAGCTTCCTTAACGCTTTGTGTCCTACTGGGGTCAGGTTGCTGCCCTTTGTGTTGTACAGTAGAAGGTATCCCTGGCATGAACAAGGTTTTTCTCAGAGGACATCACTCCCTCCTAGGTTCTCTAGCACTGCATGCTAGCGGGAGTAAGTGACAGGAAACAAGTAGCTTGCTTAAGTCCCTCTCCACCTCTACTGACAAAAGACAAAGACCCTCCCACCAGGAACTAGCTCCTTCTTATAGGTGTAACTTTGTGTGTAAGGTCTAACTGTGTGTGTAAGAGAGAAGAAAGGTGATAAGGAGAAAAGTGAGGGAAAAGAGCCTGAACCTGTGATTGGAGGAAACATAGCAGGTGACATAAAACAACCCATAGAACTGCGGTGCGTAGTCCAGTGTATATATAATAAATACAACAGTGACACCTAGTGAGGAAAACACCTCTGCTAGGACACTACACTCCTCCATACAGCTCTATGATTAGCTGAGTGAGAAGCGAGCCATCATGGGAAGCTATCAGAGAAGAAATGCTGTGTTTCAGGATCAGAAGATTGCACTGCTGGAGCAGTGGGAAAGTGGGGGTGAGGGGAAATTGAGTTTAAATTGGTTTTCCCACTTGCCGAATATGCTGAATGAGCTTGTCATTAATAATTAATGTGTACGAGGTTATACATCTTCAGAAATAATCCAAGTCCTGGAGAAAACAGCGGAATGGGATAAAGTATACTTACTGCTCTCCATGGTCCTGGCCTGATGTCTCAGCCCAGCCACCACTCTTATGGTCAGTTCACACTGAAATTCTGCGTAGAATATCCGTTGCAGACTCCACTCAGAATTCCGCTTTCCTAAGCGCCTCAATGTAAGGTATAGGGCACCTCCGCTCTCCGTGGCTATCCGCTCAAAGAATTAAGAAGGGACAAACTTTAAAAGAAACCAATTTTGCTAATGCAAGACATTTGCAATGCATTTGCTTTCTTATGGATTATCTAGCACCTTTAAAAGTTTGGGTAATGGGAATATTTTACTGCATAGTGAGGCAGTAGGCATAGTTTTATATTTCTTTTTAAAGGAGAAGTCCAGTGGGGGGATCGTTATGGGTAGGGGGAGATCAGAAAAGAAAATATGCTCACTTGTCCCCATGCCCTTGCTGCGTCTCATCACATGGCTTCCTTACCTTGCCACATGTCCTCTTCTCCCGGTTTCCAGGTTTGTCAGGACCCTGGTTAAACGTTACATGTGGGTAGGATTACACACGCTCAGCCAACCAGTAACTGCAGCCTTGTCCCATTCCAGTCACTGACTGGCTGAACAGGGTATCTGTCAACCAGGTCGTGACATAGCCACAGGGGAATTAAGAAGACAGCCTGGGGTCCAGGAGCGGGACACAGCGCTGTGTGGGCATCAGAACAGGTCAATATGTCTTCTTTTTTATGTTTCCCCATGCCCAGTACGGACTGCGCCGGACTTCCCCTTTAAGTGTGTGAATGTGTTCAAGGCATTTGCTACAGTGAACTGTGCATCACTAGGTGGCAGTATGGTTTTTATGGTAAAGGCATCTATAGTTATAGAAGCCAGTAACTCATCTTTTTTTTTTTTTTTTTATAGAGGATGTGACTTTCTACTTTTGTAGAGTGACAAGATACAGAAATTACTACTATTCACACACATGCAGTGAGCACAGTGCATACAAGATGTGTTGGCTCAGAGCTTCATTCCTCTTCTTTCTCTGTGAGTAGAAATCTGATAGAACCTTGTATTACATAAGTATAAAGAATTCCTCCCTGATCTTTTTTTATTGCTTTGCAGGTTCTCCCTGTATATGTGATATTATACAGACACCCAACAAAGAATGCTCGGCAGGACAGAACTGTAGCCTTACCTGTGGCCATGAGTCTTCTGCTGCAAGTTACTACACCCATTGGTACAGAATGATTCCTGGCCAGGGACTGACCTTCTTAATCAAAGATCACAAGAGCACCGACCTACAAGGAGACAAGTTCATGCTAACCTTCAGCGATGACAGAAAGTCCAGCGACCTCTACATAAAGAGTGTAAATCCAGGAGACAGCGCAGTGTATCTCTGTGCTCAGGCTGACACAGAAGTACAGACACATTTCCTTCCTGTACAATATGTCACTGCACTGTTATACTGATACAGTATAGTATATGTTATTATGTAACTGTGTAAAGTTTGTGACGTGACTGATGTGGCTTTCAATTATTTATATAACAGTTTATATCACCTATTGTCTCAATATACTGTGAGATTCATCATGATGTATGAATTTCTAAATATGTAAGTATTGCCCTGTGTAAAAGAAAAAGCAAACTAACAAACAAAAAAACCTAACGGTATTTAGGGAGGGGATCCTGTATGATAAAGTACCCAACCACCACCATATACTATTCAGGGTCTTGTGAACAGTATGCAGGGAGGGTGAGGGAATCCTGTCTGATCCCCACTCCCCATATACTGTTTATATATAGTTGGGTTAATGGATAATTAAGCACCCTTCTCCCCTGCGACTGGGTCTACTGGACATTAACAAGTCAGGAGAATTTCCCGACCACCAGCTTTAGGACGTATTTATCTACCCGATACACCTACATACGATACCTTACCTGACCTATATGAGGACAGATTAGGAAACACACTTATAGACATATCCACACACGCAGGAGCACAATTGATGAAGAAGCCGATCAGCACCTAATAAGAGAACGACAATGTCAGGGGGCGCATGAGCACATTTCCCAACCCTGGACTAGAAGAAATTTGTTGACGAATGTAGAGCTTCATCCTTGCAGCATAGGCTTGTAGCAGGAGAGAAAATATTCTCCTTGAACTTGACTTTTACTTTAGGATCATGTAGAGCTAAGAGGAAATTTCAGGAGCAGAAACTTGTTTTGGGACATATCCCTATTTGTTTGTTTCATCTTTTATACACTGTTACAGAGGGCCCTGACAAAACTTTGAGCTTATCAGCTGACTAATTGGTCTGACTGGCAAGAGCTGAGCCAGCAAACGTGCATTGGCCAAAAGCCAGACTCAGACAGGTTTG
This sequence comes from Dendropsophus ebraccatus, assembly GCF_027789765.1. Lineage (NCBI taxonomy): Eukaryota > Metazoa > Chordata > Amphibia > Anura > Hylidae > Dendropsophus > Dendropsophus ebraccatus. The sequence goes on from NC_091456.1 coordinate 43,348,560, forward strand.
TTTAGACTGGTTTAGGTCCACCTTTTTCTAGGTTAACAGGAACTGGACCAGGAACTGCTCTCATTGGTTGAGAGGCATCATGTGACCAAAACATCTTAATCCCTTACATGTGAGTGGCTGTGGTAAGAACACAGGAGAAATATAAACCATTGTACTGACAATACCCCACAGTGTATGCTGTTGAGTAAAATATCAGTACAATGAACAGACTATACAATACCCAAACTGTTTAGAATGCAAAGCAAAGTATATGTATTATAAGATAACCTTATAAATACAGCAGCTGGGTAATGGGTACCTGGAAACTGCAATAATATGTAAGGATTATTAATCTATGTATACAGTATAGCCGTGTTTTTCAGTCACTATGTAGTGGTAATGGTAGTGGGTATGGTGCGGCAGAAATATATGTCCCTTGTATAGTGGAATTATTGGTGACGTTTGTCTGTGTGTAGTACAACTATTTTCACTATGCAGATGCACGCTGCCATGGCTGAAATACAAACACCCTGGAAAAAAAGTGCTGCAGCACACTGGAAATGCAAAGATATAAGCATAGCATAGACATTTTAAATTGCAATACTGCTATAAAATGAGATTCTTGGGATGCCATTTGATCAAATAGTGTGTACTGTCCCACCAGAGTAAGATGACGACAGAAAGGGATACACCCTGTATACATCCGTGGTGCTTAGCGATAGGGGCCTTCCCCTGGGAGCTGGCAACCCACCTTATGCCACTGCCCACATACCTACATAGATCAGGCCACACAGGTATTTTAGCATGTAAATCATATTAGTAAAATTGTATGTACAGTTGTGCTCAAAAGTTTAAATACCCTGGCAGAATTTCTGCTTTCTTGTCTTTTTTTTTCAGAGAATATGAATGATAACACAAAAGCTTTTTTCCCGCACATGGCTTTAGTGGTTGGGGGAAGCTATTTATTGTCAAACTACTGTGTTTTCTCTTTTTTAAATCATAATGACAACCAAAAACATCCATATGACTCTGATCAAAAGGTTACATTCCTCAGTTGTTAATACTGTACCATCAATGAAGTCTTGAAGTCTTTTGTGGTAGTTGTGGATGAGGCTCTTTATTTTCTTAGATGGTAAAGCTGCCCATTCTTCTTGGCAAAAATCATCCAGTTCCTGTAAATTCCTGAGCTGTCTTTCATGAACTGCATGCTTCAGATCTCCCCAGAGTGGTTCAATGATATGGAGGTCAGGAGACTGAGATGGCCACTCTAGAACCTTCACTTTGTTCTGCTGTAGCTAATGACAGGTTGACTTGGCCTTGTGTTTTGAATTGTTGTCAGGTTAGAACATCCAAGTATGTCCCATGCACAGCTTTCAGGCTGATGAGGGCGAATAAACTGCTGCATTCATCTTTCCTTGACCAAGTTTCCTGTACCTTTGTAGCTCACACATCACCAAAACATCAGCAATCCACCTCAGTGCTTTACAGTGGGAATGGTGTACTTTTCATGATAGGCCTTGTTGTCACATCTCTAAATGTAACGAATATAGTTGTTGCCAAAAAGTTCGATTTTGGTCTCATCACTCCAAATGACCTTGTTCCAGAAGTTTTGAGGCTGGTCTCAGTGCTGTGTGGTACATTGTAGGCAAGATACGTTGTTGCATTTGTGCAGTAATGGCTTTCCTCTGGCGACTCAATCAAGCAGCCAATTTTTCTTTAAGTGTCTCCTTATTAAGCTTCTTGAAACAACCACAAAGCATATTATTTTGGGGCTTTTCTTTGCATGCCAAACAATTTTCCAAGCAGTTTTGGTTGCAATTTTTGCCAATTTGTGTCAACTTCTGTGCATGTTATCAGGCAAAAATTACCAGGGTATGTGAACTTTTGATCAGGGTCATTTGGATGTTTTTGGTTGTCATGATCGACCTGTCATTGGCTACAGCAGAACAAATTGAAGTTTCTGGAGTGGCCATCTCAGTCTCCTGACCTCCATATTATTAAGCCACTCTGGGGAATTCTCAAGCGCGCAGTTCATGCATGACAGACCAGGAATTTACAGGAACTGGAGGCTTTTTGCCAAGAAGAATGAGCAGCTTTAACAGCTGAGAAAATAAAGAGCCTCATCCACAACTACCACAAAAGACTTTAAACTCATTGATGTTAGAGGGGGCAATGCACAGTATTAAGAACTGGACTCGTGCTAGCCAACTTCTAGGTATCCCTCTAAGCATATTTGGGGCATGATGGCTACTTCTATGTAGGAGATTGTTGCAATCAATTTAAATAAATTATAGTCTTGTGACCAATCTCTTCTGAGACAACGTCAGTTCCATATATATATATATATATATATATCTTTTATTCATCAGCCTTAACTGTAAATTCTAATAAATCATGTCCTTGGTTTAAGAGACTTATTTATTAGTCTAGTTGTCCTCTACTCCCTCTCCAAAATAGAAATATATAGTCAATATACCTGAACCAGATATGTTGGTATTCCTTGATTCCTGAGGCTGAACCCTTAGTTTTGCCCTGAACTCCTTCTAAGAAGCTTTACTTTTTCATTTTATAAACTATGGATTGTTATTGTTACCTTTACTATGTTAGCGAAGTGTACATCACTAGGTGGCACTGTGGTTTATATGGTAAATGCAGCTATAGTTATAAAAGCCGATAACTTTCCTTTTCTATTTTTTTTTCTTATTTTACAGTGGGTGTGACTTTCTGCTTACTGAATGACAACATCCATACAGACATTAGCACCAGTCACATCTCACACTCATGCAGTGAGCACAGTACATGCAAGATGTGTTGGCTCAGAGCTTCATTCTTCTTCTTTCTCTGTGAGTAGAAATCTGATAGAACCTTGTATTACATATGTATAAAGAATTACTCCCTGATCTCTTCTATTGCTTTGCAGGCTCTCCCTGTATATGTGATATTATACAGACACCCAACAAAGAATGCTTGGCAGGACAGAGCTGTAGCCTTACCTGTGGCCATGAGTTTTCAACTACAAATTACTACACGTATTGGTACAGAATGATTCCTGGCCAGGGACTGACTGTCTTAGTTCGAGATTTCAAGAGCACCGACCTACAAGGAGACAAGTTCATGCTAACCTTCAGCGATGACAGAAAGTCCAGCGACCTCTACATAAAGAGTGTAAATCCAGGAGACAGCGCAGTGTATCTCTGTGCTCAGGCTGACACAGAAGTACAGACACATTTCCTGCCTGCACAATATGTCACTGCACTGTTATACTGACACAATATAGTATAATATGTAACTGTGTAAAGTGTGTGACGTGACTGATGTAGCTTTCAATTGTTTATATAACACAGTATACATCACCTATTGTCTCCATATACTGTGAGATACAACATGACTGAAACATGCATCAAATGTAGGATATTCTGATCATATCAGTAGATTGCCATGTACTGCACAGATCATAGGTTACATAGGTGAAGGCAGGGATGGACTTGCCATAGGGAACTTCTGGCAAATGCAGTACCGTGCTTCTCCTGACCAGACGACTCCTTTCCCCTACCGTAGGGAAAAGGAGTCACTAGGCCAGGAGAAAGACAGGATCGTCTGGCTTGTACTGGCCCCCGGATGATGCTCGGTTGTCAAGGGTGTCCATCCTATCCCCGTGTGCGTGCATCAGAGAACTCCCTATGCACCTGTGGCAGTGACTTCCGGTACAGGGAATGTACATTAGAGATGCTCCCTGTTCCAGAAGTCCCAGACCCGGTGCACAGGCATGCTGCCTGGGGATAGGACGGGACACCCCTGGCAGCCGTGCATCATCCGGGGGCTAGACAGAGCCTGGAGGAGGAGAAAGGCTCGACAGGGGAGCGGGTTGTTAGGTGAGGTCTTTTTGTTTTTTTAATCTGCTTTGCACAGAGGGGAGAGGGGAATCTATAAGGGGGGAGCAACATAGGGGGAGAGGGGGCCATCTATATGGGTGGGGGGCAGCATAGGGGGAAAGGGGAAATCTATAAGGGTGGAAGGCAACATAGGGGGAGAGGGGGCCATCTATAAGTGGGGGCAACATAGGGGGAGAGGGAGCCTATTAGGGGACAACATAGGGGGAGAGGGGGGCAACATAGGGGGGAGAGGGCCTATAAGGGGACAATATAGGGGGAGAAGGGGCCATCTATAAGGGGAAAACATAGGGGGAGAGGGGGCCTATAAGTGGACAACATAGGGCGAGAGGGGGCCTATAAGGGGACAACATAGGGGGAGACGGGGATATCTATAAAGGGACAACATAGGGCGGCATCTATAAGGGGGGCAACATAGGGAGCCATCTATAAGGGGATAACATAGGGTAGCATCTATAAGGGGACAACATGGGTGGGGCATCTATAGGCGGGACAACATGGGGGGCTTCTATAAGGGGGACAACACAGGGGGAACCATCCATAAAGGGGACAACATTGAAGGCCTTCTATGGGAGGGCATGTATAAGGGGAACAACATAGGTGGCCATCTATAAGGGGGACAACACACCATATTAAGTGGCCCTATAAGTCAATGTAATGACAAGGAAAAAACCAAGGCCAGGTAACCATCCACATACAGCTGCCTCGGGGTGTCTTAATATGGTGGCTTTGGTGGTTTCCTTACAGGAGCCACTCCCTGGCTGGGTCCTTCCCGGAGGGATATCTGGCTAGTCCTGTTTCAAGACTCTTTGTTGAGGCTCCACAGGCTCTTCTTTTCCAAGTTCATGTTTCCCAGGGGGCAATGTGCCTGGGACTTCGCTGCTTTGGGCGCTTTAACTAGCAGCCGGCGGTGTTGTCGTTTTGCTGGTCTCTCTGGGATCAGCGATCTGTTTCTCTTATGGCTCTACTAGGCATTGCTCCCACCTAGCCAGAATCCTGCTCCACACTGATGAGGGGCGACACCCCGAGGCAGCTGTATGTGGATGGTTACCTGGCCTTGGTTTTTCCCTTGTCATTACATTGAGTTATAGGGCCACTTAATATGGTGGTTTTGGTGGTTTCCTTACAGGAGCCACCCCTTGGCTGGGTCCTTCCCGGTGGGATATCTGGCTAGTCCTGTGTTTCGAGACTCTTTGATGAGGCTCCACAGGCTCTTCTTTTGCATGTTCTTGTTTCCCAGGGGGCAATGCGCCTGGGACTTCGCTGCTTTGGACGCTTTAACTAGCAGCCGGCGGTGTTGTCGTTTGGCTGGTCTCCCTGGGATCAGCGATCTGTTTATCTATAGAAGTGGGCATGTATAAGGGGGACAACACAAGGGAGTGTCATCTACTATAGGGGGACTACACAGAGGGGGGCTCTCAAGTAGATGCACATGGGGCCATCTATATGGAAGACTGAACACAGGGCCAGCTATAAGCTACATAGCTTATAAAGGGCTACATAGAGGGGGCCACCTATAAGCTACATAGCTTATAGAGCGCTACATAGAGGGGGCATATACTAAAGAGGATACCCCTGTTAAGTCACTACTAGAGTGGACAAGTGTCACGGCCGCGGCGGCTTCCCGCGTTCCGGGTTGCCGCCGCGACCGCCTCCTGTCCCGTGCAGCCGCCGGGGTCCTTGTGTAGGGACCCGGCGCTGCTGCTGCTTCGGCCCCTGGGGCGCCTCACCTCTCCTCCGTGCATGTCGCGGTCTCTGCCGGCCGGCGCGCGCGTCCCCGCCTCCTAGGGCGCGCGCGCGCCGGCTGTCTCAGATTTAAAGGGGCAGTGCGCTCCTAATTGGTAGTTGCACCCAATCACTCCCCTATAAATCCCAGCATGCCCTGTCCCCTGTGTTGGAGCCTCTACATGCTTCCCATAGCGTTTGGCCCAGCTCCCTGTTGTTCCTGTGTCCTGTCCGTTACCTGGTCCCAAGTCCCTGTTCCTGAGTCCTGTCCGTTACCTGGTCCCAAGTCCCCGTTCCTGGTTCCTGTTCCCCTGTCACTCCACCTGTTCCCGTGTCCAGCCTGTCACGTGCTCTCTCATCTGCAGACTATTGCCTGTGCCATCTCCTGCCACGCCTCGCCTGCCGACACCAGCAACCAAGCCAGGGGTAGCGACCTGGGGGTCGCCTGCCGCAGCAAGTCCATCCCGCCTTGCGGCGGGTTCTGGTGAAAACCAGCGGCCCCTTAGACTCCGCTCCCTGGTGAGGTTTGTGCCATCGCTGGTGCCGGTCCAGTGGATCCACTACTCCGGGCGTTACAGTAGGCTCCAACCATGGATCCCGGCGAGGTGCCAGATCTCCGTGACGTCGCCAGAGTGGTCGCGCAACAGGCTCAACAAATCCAGAAACAGTCACAGCAGATCCAGCAACTCACTGCCGCCTTACAGCAGCAGACTACTGCCCAGCGCACACCATCTCCTGACGCTGCTTCTTCACTCCGACTGGCCCTCCCAAGCAAGTACTCTGGGGACTCTAAGTTGTGCAGAGGATTCCTGACTCAGTGCACCATGCACATTGAACTTTTGAGTAGTCAGTTTTCCACCGAGCGCTCTAAAGTGGCTTTCATCATCAGCCTATTAGAAGGTAGAGCCCTGGCCTGGGCCACGCCACTGTGGGACCGTGATGATCCTGTTGCTGCCAATCTCCGGGCCTTCCTATTCGAGTTTCGCTCCGTCTTTGAGGAACCTGCCCGTGCTTCTTCAGCCGAGACTGCTCTCCTCAACCTCTCTCAAGGCAGCTCCTCTGTTGGTGACTACGCCATCCAGTTCCGCACCCTGGCAGCTGAATTGGACTGGAACGAGGCCGCCCTATTGGCCACCTTCAAGAAGGGCCTGTCTAGTCGAGTGAGAGACGTGCTCGCTGCCCGAGACCTGCCTACCTCCCTGAACGAACTCATTCTACTGGCCACCCGAGTTGATACTCGTTTTTCGGAGAGGGAGGAGGAGGTTCGGCATGAACATTTACTAACCCATTCCCGTCGCCATCCCCAGCTGGCGCCGGTTTTCCAGAATCCTGACCTTTCGATGTCCCAACCCTCTCCTGAGATTCCTATGCAGGTGGAACGGGCTCACCTGACGCCTGATGAAAGAATCCGGCGCCTGGAGCAGAATCTCTGTCTCTATTGCGGTGGTTCCGATCACTTCCGGCTGGGATGTCCCCTACGTCCCCAAACATCCGGAGGACGCTCGCACCTAGGTCCGGTGGGACAGGTGTCCCTAGGTGCGAATGCCACCATTCCAAGTCTGTCTATGCCAGTTTCCATCCGGACTCCCTCAGGACAAAATCATCAGACTACTGCCTTCCTCGATTCTGGCTCAGCAGGCAGTTTTATTGCGGCAACATTGGTCCAAAGATGGCGGCTACCCGTGACCCGACTAGCCAGGCCCCTGACTATCTCCTCGGTCACGGGCGAAATTCTTACCGACCGTGTGTACTACCAGACCGCATCTTTAGTCCTCCAGGTGGGTCCTTCACATCAAGAAGAGATTTCCTTCTACGTCCTGCCCCATTCTTCCCCCGCGGTCCTCCTGGGACTCCCGTGGCTACAAGAACATGCCCCTCAGCTGGACTGGAGAACCGGGGAGATTCTCAGTTGGGGTCAGGACTGTTCCCACCAGTGTCTCAAGTCACCTCAGACCAAGTGTATTATGTCATTTCCTGTCCCGGCCAAGCCTCTATCCGGCCTACCGGCAGAAGACCAAGACTCGGCGGATGCCTTCTCTGCCGAGGTGTACCCTCTCCCCGTACCCAAGACTAAGGTCGTGTCCCCTCACCACCGGAAGAACTTACAGAAGGTCCTCGTCCACAGACCCACAGTCCCTTGCCACGTTATACCGCCTGATCGCCTAGTACCAGTCGTCACCTCCACTCTTCAGAGAGTACCCCCCGGAAAGACTCATGTTCACCCTGCGCTTCGAAGAGGTATTTTGAAGTGGGGACATTCCTCGTTGGAGGCCGGGCACCCTGGAGTCCGTAAGACCGGCCAACGGATCTCTCGCCACTACTGGTGGCCCAGCCTATCCCAAGATGTCAAAGACTTTGTGGCTTCCTGTGCCATTTGCAGGCAAGAAAGAGGGGGAGGCCAAAGGGGGGGGGTACTGTCACGGCCGCGGCGGCTTCCCGCGTTCCGGGTTGCCGCCGCGACCGCCTCCTGTCCCGTGCAGCCGCCGGGGTCCTTGTGTAGGGACCCGGCGCTGCTGCTGCTTCGGCCCCTGGGGCGCCTCACCTCTCCTCCGTGCATGTCGCGGTCTCTGCCGGCCGGCGCGCGCGGCCCCGCCTCCTAGGGCGCGCGCGCGCCGGCTGTCTCAGATTTAAAGGGGCAGTGCGCTCCTAATTGGTAGTTGCACCCAATCACTCCCCTATAAATCCCAGCATGCCCTGTCCCCTGTGTTGGAGCCTCTACATGCTTCCCATAGCGTTTGGCCCAGCTCCCTGTTGTTCCTGTGTCCTGTCCGTTACCTGGTCCCAAGTCCCTGTTCCTGAGTCCTGTCCGTTACCTGGTCCCAAGTCCCCGTTCCTGGTTCCTGTTCCCCTGTCACTCCACCTGTTCCCGTGTCCAGCCTGTCACGTGCTCTCTCATCTGCAGACTATTGCCTGTGCCATCTCCTGCCACGCCTCGCCTGCCGACACCAGCAACCAAGCCAGGGGTAGCGACCTGGGGGTCGCCTGCCGCAGCAAGTCCATCCCGCCTTGCGGCGGGTTCTGGTGAAAACCAGCGGCCCCTTAGACTCCGCTCCCTGGTGAGGTTTGTGCCATCGCTGGTGCCGGTCCAGTGGATCCACTACTCCGGGCGTTACAACAAGTCAGGGATCATCTCAACCCATACCATGGACAAGAGAAACACAGTGTAGGACAGTATCCTTAAGAAGTAAAGGAACCGATCCGGATAGAACAAAGTTGCTAGAAGCCTATGCACTCAATCTTGCAGCACCTCCTGTATTTGCTTCATGAGAATGAGGTGGGTACGTCTACCTCACGTTTCCCATTTCGGGCTCCATCAAAGGTTACACCACCTTTTACATTATTTCCAGCTATTCAGATATTTTTTAATGTGGTTAAAGAGGAGTTCCTTAAATTGGAACCCTCTAAAATAAGGGGTCAAAATCTTAACTCATCTGAGAGAAGAACCTTAGTTAACTTACAAAATAATAACAGCTTCGTCATAAAGGAGGCAGATAAAGGGGGCAAAGTGGTGATGTGGTCTGTAGATTTATACATACAGGAAGCACATCGCCAACTTTCGAATAACAGATATTATGCCCTACTACCAGCTGATCCCACCACATTTTTTAAAAGGAAATATGATGACCTACTGGACCTGGCATTTGAAGGTGGAGCCATAAACAAAAAAGAACTGGACTTTTTGATGGTTGACTCACCCCAGGTTCCGACCTTTTACATGCTACCAAAGGTCCACAAGGACTTGAGCAATCCCCCGGGTCGGCCGATTGTGGCTGGGATTGGGGGCCTGTGTGAGAAACTTTGTATTTTTGTGGATTTTTTTCTTCAACCTTTGGTGACTAATCTTCCCTCCCATCTTAGGGACTCCATGCACTTGATCCAACGCTTGGAGGATGGGACTTGGAAGCCCGGGACCCTTTTGGTAACTTGTGACGTGGAGTCACTTTATACTAACATTGAACATCAGGATGGAATTACGGCAGTAACCCACTTTTTGGATCGCAAGGTGGGTTCGGATCGGAAACTTGACGCTTTTGTTGTGAATGCCCTCAATTTCATCCTGAGGCACAATTATTTTACTTTTGACAAAAAAAATTCTACCGGCAGGTCTCTGGAACAGCGATGGGTGCACGCTGCGCCCCTTACTACGCCAACCTCTTTTTGGGGTGGTGGGAGGGGGTGAGCGTGTACCCTTCGCCTGGTTTCAGTAAAGTGACACATTGGTTTCGGTTTATCGATGATGTTGTTTTCTTCTGGGAGGGGGATGAACAGGAATGTGTGGATTTTATTTCGTCACTTAACAACAACAACATCAATGTGAAAGTTACATCCCACATCTCTCACTCGACTTTTTGGACCTCAAATTGGAAATCATAGATGGAAAACTGCAAACAAGCTTATTTCGTAAGAGTACAACAGTCTCCTGCATTACACCAGCTTTCATCCGGTCCACACCCTGCGTGGAATTCCCACGGGACAATTCTACCGGGTGAAAAGGAATTGCTCCACGGAAGATGAATTACGGGAACAGGCTCGTGATCTTTCTTCAAGCTTTAAAGCAAGAGGATATCCCCATAAACTGATCTCTATGGCATTTCTAAAAGCTCGGAGCCAGGATAGGGGCCACCTTTTGATCAATAGACCCCGAGTACCAGATGAGAAACTTCGATTCATTTCACAATATAATAACCAATGGGGAGACATCCGACGGATCCTGGAGAGACAATGGGGCATTCTAACCTCGGACCCTAGGATCTCTGACATTGTGACATCTCGTCGCCTTCTGGTTGCAAGGAGGGCCCCGAACCTACGTGACAAATTGACTAGAAGTCACTTCATCAGTACCGGTGGAGCTACAAATAGGAACAGGTTTGCAGGATCGTTTGCGTGTGGCTCCTGTAGTATTTGCCAGTTTGTACAGCCAACACAAGTTTTTGTGAATCCACTTGATTCGGCAAATTTTCCCATTAAGGAATACATCAATTGCAAGACACGGAATGTCATTTATGCACTCATTTGTCCCTGCCGGAAAGTATATATAGGACAAACGACACAAGAACTCAGGAAGAGGATACAAAAGCACATCTCTACCATCTCCTTAGCCAGACGTGATCAACAACAAGGAAAAAGGCTGACTTCGGTTGCAGCGCACTTCCTGACGTATCACGGTGGTAAGTTGGCTGGTTAACAGATTGTGGGGCTTGAAGGGATTAGGATGGACATTAGGGGTGGTAATATTAAACCCTTGCTTTTAAGGAAGGAATCGAGGTGGATTTACCAACTGCATTCAGAGGCACCCCTGGGTTTGAACGAGGAGTTACTGTTTACCGGTTTCGTGGGTTACTAAGGTGAGTTACATACATCATTTTCACCTTGGATTTCCTTTTTTTTGGTACATATGGGTTGTTATTTAAATTCTTTTAGGCCTTTTCAGTATATAAATCTTGTTTTTTCACTTTAGTGTTTTGGGTTAGTTCAATTAGGGGTGCACTAGTTGGGTGTAGTTTGTCACTTCACTTTCATTCTCTTATATCACTTTTATACATGTTTTATATGAATACTTTCAGCCACATATTTGGAACTTAGGAATTTAGTTTTACACTCAGTTCACATTTTTTCCATCACGCCCACATATGTTTCAGACTTGATATGTCTGAACATTTTTTTCACATTCACGCTCACAACCCTTTATATAGGCTTATGGGGCATGGCTCTAACTTTTACAGTCACTTTCTATGGTCACTTTTTTATTGGTTTTTAGGCCTCAATCATTGTGTATATTTACCCCTTTGTACATTTCCTCATCAACTATTAGAGAACCTTATTTGATTGGAATGGAATACGTATCACCTATTCATCTTTATCTATCCTTGACAATACGATCTGTTCACCAACTATTACCGCCTGATGGGACTACTACATATTCTGATCCTGGAATGTTTACCTCCTGTGAATTGAATTTTCCATATCTGTGAACCCCTGCACCCCCCTCCAGGGATCTCTGTGCTAGGCGATACTCCTGGGTTGTGTGGACTCCAGTTCTTTCCATGTTTCCTCTGGGCTCCAGTAGTACATCATGTAGTACATCTATGGACATTAATACCGGAATCTATATTCTTGTTATTTGACTGTTTTGTGTTGTTCTGGGTTTAGTCCTTATGCATTTTGTTATGGACATTTGACTCTTTGCTTCTGCCTCCCGGCCACTATGTATAATTGCAAGTATTAATGTATATTTTGTTTATTACTCATTTACATAAAAAGTAAAATATTATTCTAGTATGTACACCTGCTTGGATCCCGGTGACCATGGGCTAGCGCTATAATGGATTGATACTATTATATTATTTATTATTTGGATTAAGTGTATGATCAGGATATTATTATTTACTCTATTTAGATTTGGTTGCATACAGTTGCATTGTCTATATATTTATTACTAGTATAGGCACTTTAGGGTTTTTTTTATTAGAATATGCTTATTTTTTATCATGAATCTTATCGGGGTAATTATTACACATGTTTTAAGGGGTGCATGAGTTATAGGTGTGGATGTATTGTATTGTGATACATTACATAAATAATGTTGGCACTTTAGGGATTGCAGTTTTTTAGATAATAAAGCCATTATATATTATATTACTATTATATATATATATATATATATATATATATATATATAATTTTTTATTATTTTTTTCTTTATTATTTTTAGCTTCTATATGCATTAGCATTTTTCACATATTTATTTATTTTATTTTCACTCTTTTAAGGTGGTGTTTTCAGTATTATTTAATTATAATAATTTTCTTATATTTTGGAGTTCGACATGTGTACTGGTATGCGGCGGTTTACTTAACCATGCGCGTGATGTAATCATGTTGATAATTCGGATATGGACAAATGTATATATGCGCATGCGTTGTGGATATTACTAGATATTTATTACCATTAGTATGCAGGCCTCATTGATATGATGGGACCTATTGTGGGATTATTACTTGCATGGTTTGGGCAGTCTTTTTGAGGTTAATTCTAAGTGATTCCCCTTTTTTGGATATGTGTCACGTGACTGGTGATGTTTGGGTCACGTGACTGCTGTCCGGCCCACAATGTGATAGAGGTGGCATGACGTATTGATCATGTGACCGCCACCTCGGTAATCTATATGCTCACTGGGCCTGCTTTTTCACTTTGGGAATCTACCAAATATTATTCGTTGTATTTTGTATGTTAGTTTGTGGTTTATTTATTTTTTTTATCTCTGTATGCAACCATCGCGCTCACGTGACCGGATCTGGTATTAGGTCATTTCTGGTTCCGTGCGTTCCACCGTGGCGTGCGCTCCATGGTCGGACGGGATCCACAGCAGGTACTGATTAATATGATTGTTTATGAGCATATATAAACCAACATTAACAGGTAGATATTACAACTCCTGATGAAGTTATGATGGCATAAAGGAACGCGTGGGGTGTAGGTGCTGTGTGCCAGGGATCCTGCTATTGCTATAGGTCATGTGTTCACATTATGGATTAGGTTATTTTGGTATACTTTGACTTTGATTATTTGATGTAAATACTTTATTTTTTGTCCTTTGTTATTTTTTGGTATTGATTAATGTGACTTAATATTGTACATTGCAATAAAGGCAGGATATTCATTGTGAGGGTGTTACCCCACCTGGCACATTACTTGTTGCCCTTAATATTTTGGAGGGCACTTGTGTAGTTACATCTTGGCCTACTAGGCTGTTTTAAGTGGTTTTAATATGTATGTTTTATGTTGGTTGTTATTAAAATATTTTTCATATATATATTTCTTTGAACTTTTGGGTGTGCATTATCTTTGGTTAGTCTAGCCGCTGTTTCTTTTCTGTGTATTTACCCTCTAGGACGGTCACCCGACACTGGTGGGCAATAGGTGCTGCAAAGACAAAGGAGTCAAAACACAGGAACAAGTATTCTCTCTATTTTCAAGTATTTTTATTCTACCGCTAAGGTTCCGGCAAAGCACAGTACTACTTGGGTTGGGACTCTCGCGACATCCTCCTCTCTACTCTTCTTATCCTTTTCTACCTCTCAGCACGCAACCCAGCCAGCACGGCTGTATAACTCCTTCAACTCTCAGTACAGATCTGGTTTCTAAAGTAAAAAGTAACTTATCATGACGAAAGTGTACTGTTTTTTCCTGTATCAAGTATCTTCACAGTAAACAAGAGTATATTTACTCTAACAGGACTCTGTGGTTCTTTACCAAGTACCGACACAGTAATCACAGCTTCCTTGGGTTATCTCCCCTTTCTGTGGGTGACAGTGCCAATTGTCCGGGTGGGTTACTACTCCACTCCGGACCACAGTGATAATTGCCCAAGGTACCCCAAACAGTCCACATATACATTGAAATCTTGTGGCGAAACTATAAAATACCTTCATCAGTACTTAACCTAGAGAAGAAGCTATTGCGACAGGAGTGAAACACAAAACACCCGTGGTGGGACACCATATGTGAATCTGGAATATGCAGTAGGGAAAATAAGTATTCGATACAATGCCAATTTTGCAAGTATCCCTACCTACAAAAAATGGAGAGGTGTGTAATTTTTATCGTAGGTACACTTCAACTGTGAGGGACAGAATCTATGTTAAAAAAAAATATAAAATCACATTCTATGATATTTAAAAAGTTATTTAGCATTTGATTGCATGACATAAGTATTTGATACAATAGAAAAACAGAATGTAATATTTGGTACAGAAACCTTGCACACACTACAGCAGTGAATTTCTCCCACTCCAGCTGCTCTCATGTTGTCCTGTAGCCCAGCCCATCCCAGCCTTGTGCAGGTCTACAATTTTGTTTCTGGTGTCCAAAAACAAGTCTTTGGTCTTGGCCATGGTGAAGAGCTCGGATTGTGTGGATTAAGTGTATAGACAGAGTACAGAGTAGGAGGAGCTTCGTAAAGAAAAACTAACAGGTCTGTAAGAACCAGAAATATTGCTGGTTAGTAGGTGATGAAATACTTATTTCATGCAAAAAAAATGCTAATTAATTATTTAAAAATGCAATGTGATTCTTTCAATTTTTTTTTATAGATTCTGTCTATTACAGAACTCTCCATTCTTTGTAGGTGAGAAAGCCTCAAAATTGTCAGTGTATCAAATACTTCCCCCCCCCCCTGATAATAATACAAACTGAAACGTAATAATTTTATCATTAACAAACTTTACTTTTTGTTATTGTACTGTATAAATTGCGGAGCATTCCTCTTCTAAGAAATTCACTACAACCTTTGCGTACTGTACATCACTGGGTGGCAGTAGAGTTTCTATGGTAAATGCAACTATAGCTATAATACGACTCCCTTTTTTTTTTTTTTTTTTTTTTAGGTGCGTGTGACTTGATCCATACAGACAGTTGTACCAGTCACATCTCACACACATGCAGTGAGCACAGTCCATACAAGATGTGTTGGCTCAGAGCTTCATTCCTCTTCTTTCTCTGTGAGTAGAAATCTGATAGAACCTTGTATTACATATGTATAAAGAATTCCTCCCTGATCTCTTTTATTGCTTTGCAGGTTCTCCCTGTATATGTGATATTATACAGACACCCAACAAAAAATGCTCGGCAGGACAGAACTGTAGCCTTACCTGTGGCCATGAGTTTTCCACCACAGGTTACTACACGTATTGGTACAGAATGATTCCTGGCCAGGGACTGACTTTCTTAGTTCGAGATTTCAAGAGCACCGACCTACAAGGAGACAAGTTCATGCTAACCTTCAGCGATGACAGAAAGTCCAGCGACCTCTACATAAAGAGTGTAAATCCAGGAGACAGCGCAGTGTATCTCTGTGCTCAGGCTGACACAGAAGTACAGACACATTTCCTGCCTGTACAATATGTCACTGCACTGTTATACTGACACAATATAGTATAACATGTTATTATGTAACTGTTTAAACTGTGTGTGACGTGACTGATGTAAATGTCAATTGTTTATATAACAGTTTATATCATGTATTGTCTCAATATACTGTGAAATACAACAGGACTGAATTATGCACCCACCCAGTGTTTAACTTTCTAAACATACCAGTAGATTGTACTGCTGGGATTATACAGATGTAGCCATCTGTGTTATTCACATATCCCACAAAGTTGCCCATGATCACGAATCTGCGATCACATGATCCATGCCGTGATCCGCTCTACACAAAATTAAGACATGTCCTAGTGCGGAGTGTAATCACGTCAAGGATTCCCTAATAGAAGTCTATGGGGTATGCATTTTGAACAGAATCCACGGATGTCAGTAGTGGTGAAA
The DNA here is from genome assembly GCF_027789765.1 of Dendropsophus ebraccatus. Classification (NCBI taxonomy): domain Eukaryota; kingdom Metazoa; phylum Chordata; class Amphibia; order Anura; family Hylidae; genus Dendropsophus; species Dendropsophus ebraccatus. Next base: position 43,364,480 of record NC_091456.1, read on the forward strand.
ATAGCGAGGGCGGGGGGAGCAGCCACTCCCGGGCCCACACAGGCAGGGGGTTAAAGGAGAAGTCCGGTAAGGAGTTTTATTAAAGTATTGTATTGTACCCCAAAAGTTATACAAATCACCAATATACACTTATTACGGAAAATGCTTATAAAGTGCTTTTTTCCCTGCACTTACTACTGCATTAAGGCTTCACTTCCTTGATAACATGGTGATGTCACGACCCAACTCCCAGAGCTGTGCGGGTTGTGGCTGCTGGAGAGGATGATGGCATAGGGATGCTCAGTGTCTCTTCAGTGCCCTGTGTCCCTCAGTGTCCCCCTGCCATCATCCTCTCCAGCAGCCACAGCCCGCACAGCTCTGGGAGTTGGGTCGTGACATCACCATGTTATCCAGGAAGTGAAGCCTTAAAGCAGTAGTAACTGCAGGGAATAAAGCACTTTATGTGCATTTCACGTAATAAATGTATATTGATGATTTGTATTTCACCGGACTTCTCCTTTAAGTGAAGTCTAAGCTGGTAATTGGCTGTACTAAGCCTCGGCCAAAGTCAGGACCAGGACATTTGGGCCCCCTGCTCCTGGGGGGCCTGCTTAACCTGGCCATGCAGTGCAGTGTGATTGAGAAAGCGAGGAGCACATTTGTGTGGTCTGCAGCAGAAGCATTCTGCCTCCAGCCACAAGAGGTCGCTCCGACCCCCAGAACTGCAGTGTATAACTGATGTCACTCTTCACAGACCATGGATAGAGTCAGCGCCGGAAGCCTACAGTGAGGGATGCGGTTGTAGAGGCTCTCCATGTCAATTGTGGCCAACTATTCAATGCAATAAATTTGTAATGTATTGATCTGTGAGAAGGGTTAACGATTGGTACCCTAACAGGTGAAGCATCTGTCAAATAAATTGTTAAATTGTTGAGCATGATGTGTGCATTGTCAAGTTCTTACCTGATCACCCCCCAGCCAACCCTTGTATCTCTCCATTCATTAAGAGACCAAAGACCAGGTTGGATAAATTGGCAACAGCAGCTGTTTTATAAAAATGTATAACAAAATATTACAAATACATAGTACATGACCTCAACCCACAAGGTCCCTCCCCCAACCTTTTATGCCTGTTAACTGACTAGTCCTTGAAGCCCCATACTTACTGGTGATTTTAACCAGTTTCCACCAAGTTCAAAGGATTTGCTTTCAGACGATTTACGTGAGCTTGAATGAACCATAAATACCTGTGTACGCCTATTTAATTATAACTACCTGGGTGTAAGCCTACCTAGCACTACTGGGTTATTTTCCACAAACTGTCAGCCCTAAAAAATATACAGTACCTAGAAAGTCCAGAAACTCATTGGTTCCCAAACCCCCAAGTAATCCCCAAATACATAAGTGGGAGGTTGTCACCCTGAGAATTTATCTCTAAAATGACAGTCAGAGCCCATCAACCCCCTCCTTGTATAAACCGCCCTATCAACCCCACCTTAGCCCCCACCAATCAGTCATTGCCCCCTCTTATCACCCACCAATACTATCCAACCCCCCTTTTTTACCACATTAAATTCCTTAAAGGGGTTGTTGTTAGAAAATATTTCCTATGTAGCTACAATCATATAGAAAATAATAAATATCTTATGCTTACCTATGCAATGTCGCCTGGTGTCCTGCTGGCGTTGTCTCTGGTGTCCCCCACTTACTGCAGGCGCTCTACTTCTGAGACAGACTCGTGCTGTCCAGTCCCAGTCACTGTTTGGCTGAGCGGTCTGTCACTCCTGAGATAGGTCTGTCTCAGAAATGGAACATCTTCAGTGAGCGGGGGACGCCGGAGGCACTGTTACCGGGACATAGGTGAGTGCAGACAGGTAGGATGTTTAAATTTTCTATATGACCTCAACTATATAGGAAAAATTTGCTAACGCCAAACAACCCCTTTAACCCTTTTTTGCTACCACCTCATTATCCACCAATCATTCTCGCCCTGCCAATCCCTGCCATGTATGCCTCAACCCAGGCTTTAGCCTTATAGTCCAGCATTACTTTATTCTTTTAAGAAACTCATTACAACCTTTGCGTACTGTACATCACTAGGTGGCAGTATGGTTTCTATGGTAAAGGCAGCTATAGTTAGAAAAGCCGATAACGCTATTTTTTTTTTTTTCAAAGTGGGTGTGACTTTATACTTAGCAGAATGACAAGATCCATCAGACAGCACCAGTCACATCTCACACACATGCAGTGAGCACAGTACATACAAGATGTGTTGGCTCAGAGCTTCATTCCTCTTCTTTCTCTGTGAGTAGAAATCTGATAGAACCTTGTATTACATATGTATAACGAATTCCTTCCTGATCTCTTCTATTGCTTTGCAGGCTCTCCCTGTATATGTGATATTATACAGACACCCAACAAAGAATGCTCGGCAGGACAGAACTGTAGCCTTACCTGTGGCCATGAGTCTTCTGCTGTAAATTACTATACCCATTGGTACAGAATGATTCCTGGCCAGGGACTGACCTTCTTAATCAAAGATCACAAGAGCACCGACCTACAAGGAGACAAGTTCATGCTAACCTTCAGCGATGACAGAAAGTCCAGCGACCTCTACATAAAGAGTGTAAATCCAGGAGACAGCGCAGTGTATCTCTGTGCTCAGGCTGACACAGAAGTACAGACACATTTCCTGACTGTACAATATGTCACTGCACTGTTAGGCTATGTTCCTACAATGTAAAAAAATAGGAACAAATAATATCCGTTATACCAATATAGTATATTATGTTATTATGTAACAGTGTAAAGTGTGTGACGTGACTAAATTTGCTCCCACTTACTTATAGGCTAGGTTCACACTACGTAAGTTTCCGGCCGTAGCGCGCTCCGTGAATAAGTGGCCGGAGATTTATAGTCCATAGTTTGCGTACAATGGAAAGTATAGGATCTACAGCTGCACAGTTCACACTACGTAAGAACTTATGCCCGGATCATATGCGGTGCCGTAAAAAATGAACCAGACTATTGTTTCGGGACGGAAATGCTGTAACTTACGCCCGTAGCGTAACATGCGGTCCCGTACGGAGTGGTGATTTCTTCTTTTTTACACTTTGATTTTTGCCATTTAAAAGGTTCTGTGGGGTGTCCGGGGCTAGCCGAAGATTTCCAAGTAAAAGACCGCTGTCAGATCGCTACGTACGCCGCTCGGGAAGCGTACGTAGCTTACGGGCGTAAGTTCGCGGACCGTACGTAGCCGGCCGCAACTTGCGTAAATCCCGGCCGGAGTTTTACACGTATATGTCCGGCTGCGAAAAATATGCGGCCGGACATATACGTAGTGTGAACATAGCCATATAATGTAAATCGCACATTGTAAATAATACTTTCTTAATTACGTAGCTCAATAATCCGGTTGAAGCGAGTGCCGACCTGTCAGTTCAGCGCTTGCTTCCCCCTCATTCCCTGCTTGGTACCTGTGCTATTACATGCACAGACAGCAAGCAGGGAGCAGCGGGGTGTGTGGGGGGTGTCTGTGGTTATCCTCTGAAAAAAATCATAAATGATAGAAAAGTAGAATTGGAGACCTGTAGCCATTGTTTCCCTAGTCACAAGACCATGGCTAAGAGGAGTTTGATTGGATTGGCAGTCATTTATGTGCCCTGCCATTCCATTTAAAACTATTGTACTGACTGTAGGGAACACTAAGGCTGCGTTTGTGTGGTACTGCAGTACGCGAGCACAGAGACCCAGAGGGGGATAGATGTCACGGTGGCCAGCTATGCCCACCCCTTGATACACTGACTCGGCACTCGATGTACAAGGAGTTGTAGTTGTAGTGATGGTGATGAGTTTTGTGAGTTGCACGCTATTGAAGACAGACTCCAAGTCTTTACTGGAGAACTCTTAAAGCGACTCTGTACCCACAATCTGTCCCCCCCAAACCACTTGTACCTTCGGATAGCTGCTTTTAATCCAAGATCTGTCCTGGGGTCCGTTTGGCAGGGGATGCAGTTATTGTCATAAAAACAACTTTTAATCCTGCAGCGCTGTGTTTAACGGCTGGGGCTTACATTTGTACAGGTATATGCATTAGGCTGGCATCACCTCTCCGTCCTTCCTCCCCACCCTCCTCATCATTAGGAATGATCCAGGAACATATACTGCTGTTTGAGCCTTTCACAGGTGTATTAACGATCCAGCCCATGTTCATTATGCACACAGGTGGGGAATAGGAAGCCATCTGCCTGGAGCATTCCTAATGATGAGGAGGGTGGGGAGGAAGGACAGAGAGGGTGTGCCAGCCTAATGCATATACAAATGTAAGCCCCGGCCGTTAGACAAAGCACTGCCAGATTAAAAGTTGTTTTTATGACAATAACTGCATCACCTGCTGAACGGACCCCAGGACAGATCTTGGATTAAAAGCAGCTATCCAAAGGTACAAGTGGTTTGGGGGGTCAGATTGTGGGTACAGAGTCGCTTTAAGGCAGTATATGTCTTTCACAATTAAGGAATCTCAGTAATACAATAGACTCTTGTGCTTTTCTTAGAAACAGCAGACACAGTTGATATACTGGAAGTCAGGAATAGATAACTGTCACGAACAGGCGCGCCAACCTGCGCCGGCCCTGACAAGGGGGAGGGGAATCCTAACCACACCAGGCGGAAAGGATCTAAAACAAGGACCAAAAGGGGGGGGGAGAAGGACAAGACAAGAGAATCAAAGGAACTTGGGGCTCTGGACTCCCCTTGGTTGCTCTAGCCCTACAGGTCGATTCACCTCACCCACTCACGCTTTACGCCCTGCTCCCGGGCTGTAACTCGAGCGTAAATCGCCACCTGCTGCACACCCACACACCAGACACCCACTTGGCCACGAACACTGCCTGCTCGTTGGCCAACACAAACACGACACTTCGCTGTATCTGGACCCACCAGTCGCTGTCATACACGTGACCCACTGACCGCAGCCAGACACACATCCACGAAGCACGCACACAGAACTTTGCTATGTTGGGACCCACCGGCTGTCTTCATACACGTAACCTTCCAGCCGCTGCCAGACACCCAAACACAACATACATACACAACTTTGCTGCCACCACCCTATCTATTACGTTACTGGGGAGACAGGGAACCCCAAGAGTGTTCCACTCACAAGTAGGCACACCCACACGGTAGAGTAAGCCACCCGGTCATACACTATACGGTCGCACACCGCACATGCACTCTTCCTGGAGCTAACTAGGTTCGTTTAGGCTACAAGACAAACCATCAAACTTTTAGGTTTAATGCATTAAAATGGACAGTACTTGGTTACAAAAAGATGGTTACAAAAAGACATACAGACACTGCAAACAAAGAAAACAAAAGGGATAAAATAAGAAGGTTCTAATACTTAGCACAGGATGCGTCGTATAGGTTCTTCCTTCCCAGGGGATATGGGCTTAAAAAGTGGTGCACAAACCAATTCGATTGGATCCCCAACTTTGTGACGATTACATGTTCCCTAGGTCTCACTTTTATGTAAGACCTGAAAGGGTTGGGCTGAGGGCGTCACCTGACATCTGTAACTCAGCCCCTTTGGGCAGAGCTTCAGCTGCCCCCCTCAGCCCTCAAGGGAACACACTTGGACATATCAAAAAAGATACTTTCCCAGGCACCATATCAATGGTACGGGCCCCAGCCCTTCTTCATAATTCATATCTTGTCGTCCTGATTCCTGGCATATCAAACATCATATGCCTCGGACACTCAGAACACCTTCTGGCATGATGAGGACAGGTAGACAGGCCATGTTTGGACTCCCCGCGATGTCCTCATCATACCCAACACAATGGTATGGCTTCCGTGGCTCTATTTTTTATTTTGACAAAGGTATGAAAGATTTCATATTCCTTTTCTTAAAGGACAACTCCCACAAAATTTTTTTTTTGCTCATTTAACACACATTACAAAGTTATATAACTTTGTAATGTGGTTAAATACCCGGCCTGGCCCCCTTCCCCCACTTTCGGAACCCCGACCCCCCACCCCGGAAGTTAAAGAATGTATACATTACCTATTACGATCGTCACGGTCCTCTTCTCCGGGGCGGCATCTGGTGACGACGACGTCAGAGCGGGCGGTCCGGGTCTTCTTCCTCCTCGGCGTCTTCATGCAAAGTGAATGGGGATGAAAAGGCTGCTGGTGCACATGCGCACCAGCAGCCTTTTCATTGGCTGGAGCGCATCACATGGCTTCCAGCTTGCTCAGCCCTGATTGGCTGAGCTTTCTGGAAGCCATGTGATGCGCTCCAGCCAATGAAAAGGCTGCCGGTGCGCAAGCGCACTGGCAGCCTTTTCCATCCCCTGGACCCGGAAGTCGGAGACATCGCTGGATGGCGGACGGCGGCGACGGAGAGGCGGACGGCGGGCGAATCGAGTGGCGATCGTCACCGGAGAGATGGTGAGTATGGTGTCTGTGTGTGTCTGTGTTTTTTTTTTTTTTTGGGGTCCCGCGGGAGTTGTCCTTTAAAGAGCATCCACCCCCTGCTGGCATGGAGTCAGTGAGCCCGCCTCAGAGGTGCGAATTCAACACTAGCTACAATCTACTCCACCATCTCCTTTGCAGCTCCACGCTTATTGCCCCATGCAGAGAGACTTTTGGTCTTTTACACAGGGTAATCAGACGGCCTGACTCCAAGCTAATCAATAAGTCCATATGATTAACTTGCATCAGCTATGGGCTATTGCTATTAGACTAAATCTATAAAATATCAATCACAATCTATAAAATATCCACTGCACAAATACATATAAACCACACCACACCTAAAACCACTTTACATATTTATGAATAGGGAGAGGGCTGTCCATATTCCTTACAATAACATTGCTACTTAGCTTAGTACCTGGAAACAAACGGCGGAAGGACTGACCTAGTCTCTGAATACAATATACTATTATAGTAGGTTAAACCTTGGTAAGGATGACTAGAAATAACCTTGAAGTGTGCGCTGAACTTAAATGACTTAGGTGTCTGCAGGGGTGAACGTGGGATCCTATCCAGATGTCTGTGGTGCTTAGCTGGGATTATAAAAGAAAGTCCTGTATCCATGGGAATGAACATCCACCTAAGCTACCATGTGGGAATAGAGTAACACACGAACAGGAATTAAAGGCCCACCTAGTATGAGGGCTAAATATCAGGGGTACCGCTTAGGAATACTAGCAGGTTTACAGTAGAGACTCGGTCATTGCACTGTGCTATACTACTGATTCATCCAGTACCTCAGTTACTTGTGTGTTGCATTCAGAGGTAGAAGAAGAAGACAACAGTCCAGTGTGGTATGATTTAGTCCCGGTGTTCCGTAGCCCCTTACATCCAGTAAGAGTATCAGGATATAGAGGGAACCAAAGGATAGTCCCGCTCATAGAGCCTGGCTGCCTGGCCAGGCCCAGGATGAATACTCTCACCAGGCTCTCTGAAGTAGTGTTGCTTCTCACTCCACTCCACTCCTCTCCTTCATCAACAACCAACCACCACCCACTTACTCAGTCCCAACCCCACTATATAACTTAGTATCTGATTGGGCAAGACAAGATGGGGAACTTTAACTACCCAAATATGGGGGACTTAAACTACCCAAATATTAACTGGAAAGCAGAAACCTGCAACTCCAGCAAAGGAAGTAGGTATTTGGAAATAGTAAAAGATTATTACCTTTCCCAATAAGTACAGGAACCAACAAGAGGGGAGGCACTTATGGACCTGATTTTAACCAATAGGCCAGACAGAATATCAAAAATAGAGGTGGAAGGTCACCTAGGTAATAGTGACTACAACATAGTAAGTTTTCAATTATCCTTCAATAAAATAATTAGCAGAGGGGCTACAAAAACATTAAATTTCAGGAAGGCTAATTTCCAAAAACTAAGAGAGGACCTTGGGAACATAGACTGGGACAATGCCTTCAAAAATAAAAGTACACAAGAGAAATGGGACATATTTAAGAGCATCTTGGGTAGATTGTGAGAACGACACATACCATATGGGAATAAAAGTAGTTGAAATAGGAGAAAATCAATGTGGTTAACTACATCTGTTAAGAGTGCAAGAAATGATAAGAAACAAGCATTCAGATTTCTAAAACAAGAAGGTAGTGGGGAAGCATTGAACAACTAAAGACAGACGAATAAAATGTGTAAAAAAATAAATAAATAAAAGAAGCAAAAATTGCAACGGAAAGAAGGATTGCCACAGAAAGTAAAACAAATCCCCAAATGTTCTTCACCTATATACTGTAAATAACAAAAGACTTAAAACTGAAAATGTTGGTCTCCTCAAAAATAATCTGGATCTAATGGTGGAGGGGGAAGAGGAAAAGGCCAATCTACTAAATACATTCTTCTCTCCTGTATTCACAGAGGAGAATCCAATAACAGACGACACGACTAGGGATAATGTAAATCCTCCCATAAATCTCACCTGCCTAACACAACAAGAAGTGGGGAGACGCCTTAAACATTAAAATCCATAAAACACTGGGCCCAGAAGGTATCCATCCTAGAGTTTTGCAGGAATTAAGTACTGTGTTAGACAGACCTTTATTCCTAATATTTAAAGATTCTATAATGACAGGGATTGTTCCACAGGACTGGTGCATAGCTAATGTGGTACCAATATTCAAGGAGTCAAAAAGTGAACCTGGAAACTATAGGCCTGTAAGTCTAACATCTATAGTGGGTAAAGTATTTGAGGGGTTTGTAAGAGATGCTATACTGGAGTATCTAAATGAAAATAATCCTATGACGCAACACCAGCATGGATTTATGAGGGATCGGTCCTGTCAGACTAATCTGATCAGCTTCTATGAGGAGGTCACTTATAGACTGGACCTGGGGGAAGCTGTGGACATTGTGTATCTGGACTTTTCAAAGGCATTTGTGCCACATGAAAGGTTGGTCTATAAAATGAGGATGCTGGGACTAGTGGAAACATATGCAAATAGGTAAGTAACTGTCTGAGTGATAGAAAACAGAGGGTGGTCATTGATGGAACATATTCAGATTGGGTTTTAGTTACTAGTGGGGTACCACAGGGGTAAGTGTTGAGTCCACTACTTTTTAATATTTTTATTAATGACCTTGTAGAGGGGCTACAGAGTAGAATCTCCATTTTTTTTATTAATGACCTTGTAGAGGGGCTACAGAGTAGAATCTCCATTTTTGCAGATGATGCTAAACTGGGTAAAGTAATCAGCACAGAGGAGGATATTATCATATTACAGAGGGATTTGGAGAAGCTGGAGGCTTGGGCGGTGAAATGGCAAATTAAGTTTAATGTGGATACATGTAAGGTCATGCACTTGGGCCGTAGAAATAAGTACAGTTATGTGCTAAATAATAAAACACTGAGT